>NC_134402.1:144908401-145510901 GCF_038048845.1 Mixophyes fleayi
TTAATCAGCTGTCTCATAAGATTAAATGAACACTCATCCAAAATAGAATTCCGTTTATTAGTAAAGACGGGGTTATCTCTAAAGGAGGATAATTTTCTCATGCAAAAATCTCTGAAGGGTTAACTTGTCCCACCAGTGTCTAGTCCTGTTCTCTCATACCTGTTCTTGTCACTTTCACCACTTGTGACTGCTGGTTTCTTAACTCATTTGCTGCTTCTCTAGATCCTGGAATGTTGGAGGCCCTTTTTGGAAAAAAAAATGGTACATAAAATTTAGAAACCTCCAAACATTCCCAGTGTTAAATTAATAGCACTCACGTTTTATAATTAGGAGCTCCTCCAGCCCCAACTTAAAATAATAATATTCACATTTGCTAAATAGATCTATTTCCCTCCAACCAACCCTGACATTAGATAGCAAACACATTTAATATATAAACCTATTTACTTTCCTGTAAACAGCCCCACCAATAAATAAAGCTGCCCCCCACCGCCCCACAAACAAAATAGCACCCATTAATTAACTAGCCCCCTCCTCCCTCCACACTATAATAAGACCCCACTTCCCTCACACATTATAATGACATACTCCACACACACAAACACACACACACACACACACACACACACACACTATACTGACATCTCACACACACTTTACTGACATCTCACACAATTTACTGACATCTCACACACACTTTACTGACACACACTATACTCAGATCTCACACACACTTTACTGGCACACACTGTACTGACATCACACACACATTATACTGACACACACTGTACTGTCATCTCACACACACTTTACTGACATCTCAAACATACTTTACTGACACACACTATACTGACATCTCACACATACTTTACTGACATCTCACACACACTGTACTGACATCACACACACTTTACTGACACACACACACTTTATTGATGCACAAACACCACTTACCCTGTTCCATCAGCGCGCGCCGATCTTCACACATAGGTCGGCACCTGTTACATGGTGCGCGTCCCATGTGACACAGGGGAGGGAGGGGAGAGACAAGAGGAGCCAGTGATGGATTGTGGCTATTCCCAGAGGAGTGGCCAGGCACAAAGTAATAGAAACTTGGGCCGGTCCCTGTACTGGATCAAAATTGCCTTTTCATGTTCGGCCCAGTCTGTCCCTTAGCATGACCCCCCAGACACAGCATAAGTCCCCCCCAGACACAGCCTAAGTCCCCCCTGACTAAGTCTAACCCCCCCTGACATAGCATAACACCCCCAAGACACAGCTTAAGTCCCCCCTGACACAGCCTAACCCCCCTTGACACAGCCAAACTCAAAAAATATAGTTGAATAAAAAAATGAACATTTGTGGGGTGTAAGCGTATGTGATATTTTGACTGACAAAAATCAGGCACATATGGTACTGCATGCATTTTCCAATAGTTGCAACTTTGCATATGTTGCAATTACACGTCTTTAAGCGCAAATTGTGACTGCAATTTGGAATGCAATTACGGTCATCTCTGCATCAGCCCATTTAACTTAAAAAATAATGTCATAGATTTAATAAATCACAATGCGAACTGTGATAAGCATGGCAGACAGGCAATACGTATGCAGTTTTGCTGAACCACTTTTGCTGAACTTTTATTCAGATGTGTATGGAAGATACAGTCAGCAAGTCACACAAAAAGTATTTACAATTTTATGCGATCTTGTATCTGGCTAAACATTCGGTTACCTAGCTAGTCACCAGCCAAGTAGTTCAGCATCAGTCAACCCACAACACAGAACCACCTATTTATACTCCCTACCCAGTGCTAATTATCTATTTACAAAGAACTAGTTATACAGATGTCTTCAACATGTGTACCTGTGAGCAGAGGAGTGCAAAAAATTAACCCTGTCTATAGCATGAGCCTTTTAATGCTGGAGAGCTTCAACAGCCCATTTGATGACGAGGCATTCTACAGTCACATACTTTTTCTCCTTAGGTAGAATCTTGCGACTGAGATACAGGATGGGGTTCTCATTCACCATTTAAGAACGTTATGAGTTCAGACCTACTCCAGAAGCATCAGTCTGCAAACATAATTTCAAGATCTTGTAGCAATGGCGCTGTAGAGCCATTCTTAGGCCCTGCCAACTCAGACCAGATTAACTTGTCTGGACAGGCTTTCTTGAAAGGTTCTGTGAGTGGAGCAACCCAGGGCTTAAGAGTTAATCGATATCCCTCTGGAATGTGGCCGGGCCTCCATGTAGCCCAAATGGAAACACCTTATATTGGAACAAGCCATAAAGCAGTGATAATGCGGTTTTGGGCTTGGCCAAGGTTGTCAAGGTTACCTTTCAATACCCTTTTTTGATCAAGAGTCAGATATTCACTTCCAGCTAAACTCTCTACCAGCTTGACTATTCATGACATAAGTATGAAACTGGGAGACCTTATTTAAACATCTAAAATCATTGCACAAGTATATTGTCCCATTGGGTATCAGGACAGGTACAAGTATACCAGTTGCTGGTGAATCTAGTTAAATCAGGTTTTCAACTTCCTGCTTCATCGCTGTTCGTCTAGCAAGGGATATATGGTTGGGTGTTGCTTAACTACTACCCCGGGATGTATGTTTATGTCATGTTCTAAAAGAGTTGCATGCCCAGGAATAGGAGAAAATACATCCCTATTTTAAGCCACCATTTCTACCAACATCTGCCTTAGAGGCATTGTCAAGGAGGCCTCAATGGGCACCTCATAGTCCTCTGTTTTAACGGCTCGCATAAAAAAAAAAGGATATGTCTCATGCCAAAGTTTTAGTAAATTGACATGATAAATTTGTTCCTCCTGCTTTCTTACTGGAGTGCTTCAATATTCAACTCTTGCCTTTTTCTCTTTTTTACATGATAACTATATGTTGAATGAAGCACTCCCTCACTATACAGTAATATTAAAACATTAATAGTAAGAAAGGTCATAACCTGGTGCGGAGCCAATTTCTCTTACCTTTTTGTCAGCCTCTATAGTTCTCCGACCCAACCACCTCATAAGGTCCCTGTTAGTGTGAAAAGAGTTTACTTTGTCCGGTATGAAAGAACGGACTGCTACCAAAGTGTTACAATGCTCCTAGGTGTCCTTTAAATTAAATAAAAAGTCACTAAAGAACCTATTTTGTCTCAGCCTCCTATATAACTGTGCAACAAATGAATCTACATTTGGCTCCTGGGTTTTTGTTGTTCCAACCCATCTTGAGGATGCCCAAAATACCTGTAGGCTGTGTTTCACACAACAGCTCAAATGGACTAAACCCCCTTGAGGGTTGAGGTATTTCCCATTCAGAAAATATTACAAATGGGAGAAAAGTATACCAGCTTTTTCTTTATTGTGCCATTGCCCTTTTAATCATCTGCTTTAAAGTATGGTTGAAGCACTATGACAGCCTATCTTTTTGTGGGTGATATTTTGAGTTGTGGAGGGCTTTTACACCAAGTAATTAACATAATTCTTTCATTAACTTTGACATATATGGAGTGCCCAGGCCAGTTATGATTTCTTTCAGAATACGCAACCTCATGGAAAGAAGTAGTAACTCCTTGGCTATAGTACTTCACGTAATATTACACAACAGAATGACTTCCATATAGAATTTGGCATAATCAAGAATTGCTAAGACATACTAGTGCCCTTATCCGTATTTTCCAACAGACCTACCAGGTCCATATCTATCCGTTCGAACGGGACTTGAACCGCCAGAATAGGAATTAAGATTGCCCAGTAAACCCAAGGTTTTGGAGAAGTTTTCTGACATACAGGGCAGGAGTGGCAGTACCTCTTTACTGCCATACATATTTCAAGCCAGTAAAACAGTAGTAACATTGTTTCCCAGACCTTATCTTCTCCCAAATATCCCCCAAAAATATGTGTGTGTGTGTGTGTGTGTGTAGCTTTCGAAACTAAAGAAATGTGTACCTACAGTATCAACAGCTGATCAACATTTTTCTATTGAACAACCCTGGCTCTATACAATAAAGCCCCTTTAAAAAAAATAAGGTACACCTTCTTCCAACCTAGCACCTTTCACTACACTATTAACTTAACTAGTGATCCAGCTACAAGACCTCTCTATGCAAATCTACACCCAGCTTCTCTTTTGATAGATTGGGTATCCCTCTCTTTTTCTCTACACTCTGTTGTTTCGGCAGATTTTGCTTTCCACACACACCTCACTGCTTGTCCTGTTGCTGTGACACCTCTCAGACCCCCAGCACCACTTCCTGACAGCTTTCTCCTTCCTGCCTCTCTCTTTTCTCCTCACAGACTCTTTGGAATGGTTGATCTCTGCTTTAACCAGTATTTCCATAGCAACCTCATCACTTGGCTGTTTAGTATAAGCCAGCCTGTTACACTCTTCCCCTGGTGCTCTAGCACAGGACAATAGCAACTCAGTGCTGGTGCACCACCTAAAAGGCAAGAATGAGTTAATACGTCCTGTTTCTCGGCAGAACTAACTACACTCACGAACGAGTTGTACACATTGTAGTGTAGCCCAGGATATACTAAATGACAGTGTATTACTCTTGGTACCTCAGCACTTTTACATAGTGACGTATAGGTATGTATCATAGGCGGCCTAATGTCCCTTCTAGGATGGGTACAGGCTTCAGGAACCCCCTCATCTTCCCTTAACGATTCTGAATGTACTCTCTCAGGAATGACCTGAGCTTCTACATGGCTCGGATCTTCTACAAGCTGAAACTCCTCCACCACAGCTTCAGGATTGTTCCTCCAACATCCTTGCTGACTGCTCAGCCAGTCTTTATGCCTCTTTTAACTCCTCCCTTAGCCTGGTTATATATTGTAACCTTGAGGTCCCAGGAGTATCTTCTGGATCTTCTGGTGAGACCCAGAAGCAGTTATCTAATCTTGCCTCTCTCCCAAACATCAGAGCATAAAGGGAAAACCCTCATTTCTTGTGCAATTGTATGCATGCACCAACTGGGATATGTGCCTGCTCCATTGTGCCTTTTGTTATCATTCCTAGTGCATTCACGAAGCAACAACGGAAGTATAAAGCAAAATGTCTTTATTCAGGCAAATACATAAACAAGGATAACTCAAATCCACGGATAAGAACAGGTTCCTAATAGACACTGTACAGTTAAATGGCATGAACAGGTAATAAGTTACCCCAGTCCAGGAGGTACGAGGCTGTCCAGGGAAGCAGACAGAGTATCAAGCAGAGATCAGGTTAACAGAATCCAAATAGCCAGGCAGAGATCAGGGTCACAAGCGAATAAGCAAAGTCCAGGAGTCAAGGCGAAGGTCAGGGCAACAGGCAAATGAGCAGGGTCCAGGAATCAAGCCGAGGGTCACAACAGAAGATCAAGCAGCAATGAAGCAAACACAGGAACAGGGGAAAACAAGCAGCAGTCAGGAATAAACGGATGAACTGCACAGAGCACAGCTTGAGGCAGGTATTTGAAGCAGTGCAGGTGCAGTTCTAATTAGGCATCAGGCAAGGAGATTAACTCCTTCAGGCATGTTGAAGAGTTCAGGAACAGAACAACAGCACCTCTGGTGGTATGAGGTACTGCTGCTAGATACAAAGAATAAGCAGAGTCGTAACACCTTTTTACTAAGGTTCAGGGTGCCCAACATATTGAGGAGAGTCCGGTTAAATCTGTGGATGGAAAAGGGTCGCGCTTGACTTCTTGACACCGCAGATCTCACACAACTCCTTGATCAAACGGCTCTCAAAGTCTCGACCTTGGTCAAAGTGGATGCGTGCTGGTAGTGCGCAGGGCACAAAGATCTTCTCCCACAGTACTTTGGCGACTGTACCAGCCGTCTGGTCTTTGATGGTGTAGGCTTGGGCATAGCAAGTGTAATGGTCAGTCACCACCAACACGTTGCTAATGTTCCCTTCATGGAGAGAAAATCATGGCAAATTTGCTTGAGTGGTCCACTACTAGCGATATTCCCAAGGGGAGCAGATCTGTTGGGTAGTCTTTCTCAATATACACCTGCCAAAGCTCTTGCAGTATCTTTCAATGTCTGCCTCCATCCTTGGCCAGTAGAACCTGTCTCCAATGAGCCCGGCAGTCTTCTCCACTCCTAGATGACCATGTTCCTCATGCAGAGCCTTAAATGTCATAGCCCAATGATTTTTTGGCAACACCAACTGCCCTCAGGTCCTTCTATTCTTCCCTTGGAACTCTCGATATAGTAGTCCCCTCCTCACCCCTAGGAATTCCCTCTAACGTAACAGCAGAGCCATGTCCTCACCCTTCACTCCACTGCTCAGCAACTTCTGTTTGTACTTCACAGCCCACCGCACTGGTCCAATGGCTGAATCCTGCTATTGATCTTCCTTCAACTGGGCAAACCTTAGCTGTTGGAGATCTCCCAACTCCAAATTGGTCAACCAACAATACAATGACGGAATGGCCTTCTCAGTGGCTCTTAGAGAACTGATGCTCTCCTTCACAGCAGGAATGGTCTCTTTGGCAATCTTGACAGAGCATCTGCAACCACATTAGTGTTCCCTTGGCCAATATTTGATGCTAAAATTGTAGATTGCTAATGCTGCCAGCCAGCAATGTCCAGTGGCATCAAGCTTCGCCGTAGTCTGCACATAGGTCAAAGGATTGTTATCTTTCTGGACTTCAAAAGTAGCACTGTAGAGGTAGTCATGTAGCTTAGCCACTAGAGCCCACTTGAGCGCCAGAAATTCTAATTTGTGGACTGGATAGTTCTTCTCGCTGGGGGACAAACTTTGGCTAACATAAGACACCGGGCGAATTTTGACCCCGATACGGTTAATAATGGCTGGTGGACATCAGCCTTCTCATGGTTAAATCCTAGCAATTGGGGCACAGGTATTTTCACATGGATTTCAGGTATTTTAATATGGATAGCTAAGATATTCGCTTTATTGTTGTTGCTATATGTCATTTTTAAACTAAGCTTATGTTTTTTCCAATGCTGTTTGAAAAGGTGCAAAAATGATCTCATTCTGAATAAGAAGTCTCTTAAAAGACATGTAAAGCCCAAACCGGTATCAGAGGTTTACCTCGTCCTCTCTGAGCTTTAAGGCTCTTTTGTACTCTCCCCCCCTCAGTCTTTCCCATTTTCTTTTTTATTATTTTTAAGAATTAGGTGTACATGAACCATAGACCTGATTGAATGTACCTTTACCATCCTCTAAGAGCCTATTAGAGGTTCCATTGAATTGAATGAAGTAGGTCGGGTGCAGGAGTGCTTCATGCACACCAAAAGGATAGGCAGGGCAATTATAAAAATGATAAAAAGAGGGGTTTATGTGAGAGATATACATTTTATGAACTTCTTAAAGTAATGCATTTTGTATAATTACTGCTGAAAGAAGAATAGTCTGCAGCTCCTTGCAGAATATTCTCTATGAACTTTGCCTTATATTCTTATCTCTTCGCCAACATGTCTCTTCTCAAGAATGTGCACATCCAGCAGCTTCGGTACCAGGAGCCCACGACCCCCACTTGAGGCCTACGTGACTGAGATAAGACATCTGCTTTACATCATGCCCACAAACTGCTGACATGGACAAGATGCCTTCAGAAACCTTGTATTCCTTATCTTCCTTTGTCTGTGAAACTATGTATAAATAAAGCTACTCTGACTTAGGGCTGGTCAGAACCAGATACATTTTCAGCCTAAACATCTGAAGTTGTCTGTCTCTCTATCGATCGATACCCACAAGGTATAGCAGCCGGAGTTCAGGAGAAAGGACCCGTTTAGGTCATCTCTGACACTTTCCATCATGCTCCTGGTACCATACTTCCCCGAGATCTTCGAATGATGCTTCAACGTGGACTACATATGGCAGGGTAGGATCAGCATAGGCCAGTACTAGAGCCTCTGTCAGGCACCTCTTCAGCTTCTTGAAAGCCGCCTCACAGGCCAACGTCCACATCTCTCCAAATTCTTCATTCACCTTATAAAAATGTGTCTCTCTCTTTTTTGGGGGAGTTACTCCTCTCTGTGATGGGTAACCTTGTGTCAAGTCAGTCAAAGGCTTTGTTAGTTTAGAGTATCCCGGCACAAACCTCTGATAGTAACCACAAAATCCTAGGAAAAACTGGCGCTGCCCCAGCTTCGTGGGCCAAGGCCACTCTAGCACGGCTTCCTCCTTAGCTAGATCTGTGGCCACTCCCTTTCTGCTGACAATGGGCCCCACATATTTTACAGTGGTCTGGCATAGACACCATTTATCCATGAAGAGAGATTCAGAACACTAGCCGATCCAGGACCTTGAACAGCCTCTCATTATGCTCTTGAAGGGTCCATCCAAAGACTATGACTTCTCTGAAATTCTTGTCTACCTGGTCCATGCACCCCTGGAATGTGGCTGGGGCTACAGAGATTCCCTGTGGCATCCTCTTGAACTGGTAGAAACCCAGTGGGCAGATGAATGCAGTCTTTCTTGCATCCTAATGGTGCATGGGTATCTGGTAATACCCACTCCTGAAGTCCAACACAGAAAACCACCTGCTCCCTGATAGGCAGTCCAAGGCCTCATCAATTCTCGGCACCTTATACTGGTCAGGGATTGTTCTCTTATTCAGTAGTCCACACATATGCAATTGTCCCTGTTCGTCTTCAGAGCCACCACTGACGGAGAGGCATAGGGACTTTCATACTCTATAATGACCTCTGTCTCAAGCAGCTTCCGCAAGTGATCTCGGACATCCTCCAGATCCTCCTGGATTTTTCTCTGAATGGTCTCTCATCATTCAAGTTAATCCGATGCTCTACTCCTCGGGCTAAGCCTAGGTCCCAATCACCTAGGGAGAAATCTTGGGACCCTCTTCATCATTTCTCTGATCACTTGTTCCTTGTCTGCTGAGGATGCATCACTTCCCTCGAAACAGGACTCAAAACTGTCGGGCCTCAGTCCTTCTCTCAGCTTTCTTATCCGTTTCTCCACTTTCTGATAGACAGAAAAACACACTGGATAAATGGTGATTTTCTCCTCCGACTTGACGGCATCACTCAGCAAGAGCCTGAAGATGTTTGCGCTCGTGCCTATGATGATCGGCACCTCTCTGCAATCCCCTTCAACTTCAGGACACACTAAAGCCATTACCTTCAGTGGGCGATCAACTCCTACAACTTCCTGAGGAAACTTCAAAGTCACAGTGATGTACACTAGGTAGGGGTAACTCTGCTCGCTCAGGCCCTATATGGTCAATCCAGTCGAGGGCTTCAGTTGCATTATTGATAGGTATCAAAATGATGGACACCTGTGACCCGCTATCTAGCAAACCTGAGCATTGATAGCTATTTATACACACTGGCACATTTGGAGCAGGCCCCATAAGTCCTTCTGGGACAGTCTTCCACCACTCCTGCATAGGTTTCCACACCTTCTTAGCGTGAAAGCGGGGTTTGCTGATCCTCTCCTCCTGTTTCCTGATGATTTGCTGCCTCGGGTTGGAGGAGTGGGAGATCTTCTTTGGTTTCACTGATTTGCACACTGTCGAGCAATGTGGCCTATTTCTCCACAAAAGTAACATCCTTGCTGAGGGCCCCATCCGGTACTTCTGCTATTCTCCTGGCGACTTGTAAGGCTCCTCCTACTATTAGTCTCTTGAGAACCACCAGGGGTATTTCGGACTTTTGTTGCCTAAAGTTGGGCTATTTTTTCCCCCTGTAGTTTAAGCATCTGTAATAGCTCACGCTTGCTGTATTCTGTATCAGGCTGTGTGGCTACAGTCAGTACCCTTTTTACAGGCTGCTCTCTAGCGGCCACTATAATTTCTTCTCTCTGGATATCTTTCACCAACTCTTTGAGAGAGGGGGGATTTTATCCAGCGTCATTGTATCTGTATTTCTGAGCCACAGGGTCTTGCTGCAGTCTCCTCAGGTACACATCCTCTCGAGTCATCACTTATTTTTCCGCAATTCTGTGGATCAGCTTATCTAAGTGAAATATGTACATAGACAGTTTCTCCCCCAGCTCCTGGTATGTGTGCTTCAACGGATACTTCAGTTCATCAGCATCCTCAGGTGTTCCATATACGTCATCCAGTGCATCTATATAATCCCGGGTGGTCACGTGGAGGTCATTCATTCTCAATGCCTGCACGAGACCCGCTGCAGGCCCATGCAGGCTCTCGGATATTCTCTGCCATTTCACAGACTCCGAACAACTCCACTCTCCCATGTAATGATGGGCAGTTTCCCTGCAAGAATCATAGGCTTCTTCTCCCGTCGGTACTGGCATGTTTCCAGAGAAAAGCCCCAACCTTCAGTATCCCCCCATCATGATGTGCTCGCTTGAACTTTTCTGCTAGTTGTCCTATAGTGGTTGCAAGCAATTCGCCCAGTTGGTCAGTAAAAACACTTGAGGCTGAGACTATGTCATGTCATCTCTCCCCCTGATCTAAGGAGGGGGGTAGTCAGCTGTCTAAACTGATGGCCTGTATGCTCGTCCCCTGAGGCATGTCAACGATGGGCACGGGTCTCTGAGGCCAAATGATACGCCACAGAGCATCACTGTCTTCCTGTGCTCTCAGTTTCTGGGGCAACAGCTCTTTGGCAAGTGTAGTGGCAGCTTGGACCAAGACACTGTCCATGCGGTCTCCATCTGCTGCAAGCATCTTAATAACCTTTGGCCTCAACACATCAGGCATCTGCTGCAGTGCTCAAAATACGCCTTCAACCGATACATCTCTCACATTTCCATACAGACACAGACTGCTCTCTGGGGCTGTCCCTTGGGCCTGACACCATGTGAATACTTCTCCGTTAGTTCCCACCATGGAGGCTGTCGCTATGTGACTCTAAGTCTAACACTCGTGATCTCAGCAGTGCCTCCAATGTAGCACCCCTTCCCCTAGCAAAAAGAAAGGTGTGGTGAAATGTTCCCTCTCTCTTCAGTGCCTCCACCCGAGTCTTCTGCACAGCATGGTGGGATGCAGACTGTTGTGACTGAATCCACCAGTTGACTTGGGAAGCACCTTGTACCTGACCACATTAACCCTCTAAATAATAATCTACAGCAATCTGTGGTTGCAAACAATCAACTGAGGTTTTTTTGGGGGGAAAATAAATGGGAGAGGCGAATTTAAATATAGGGACGTTATGAATGGGATAAATGGGACAGCGGGTAAGATATTAGTCACAGGCAACAGTACAGTATTAACTAAACAACAAGATGGCCGCCACACAAACATTCACTGGCACCCCAAATTTTCTCACAACGCACCCACACAGTGTTAAAATATAAATCAACAATAATCACAATCCTGCCAATATTAAATAGTTTGTGTGGTTAACTAATTAACATTGCTGCACTTGTTGTAACTCTGATAATTTTCATTATATCTCTGACAGGTAACACAGTCTCTAATATATGTGCAGCATTAAAAGTGTCACAGTGTTTGATGTGTTTTTACTTATCAATCTTCCTTTGACTGAAGATGAGGTCTTAGCTACTGTTGGGTCGTGGACTAATTGCAAGCCTGATCTTGCTAGATGTTCCTCTCTGCTCACACGCAATTTGCTAATAGCGGAAGTCTCCTTCTGTGCACATAGGTTCACTTTGCTGTGTTATCTCCCTCAGGCTGCTTAGTCGACTTGATAGTGGATTTTCTGTAATTATCCAGCTACAAGACCTTTCTATGCAATCTACACCCAGCTTCTCTTTTGATAGCATGGGTATCCCTCTTTTCTTCTCTACACTCGGTTGTTTCGGCAGACTCTGTTTTCCACACATATCTCACTGCTTGTCCTGTTGCTGTGACACCTCTCAGACCCTCAGCACCTCTTCCTCTAAGCTCTTTACTTCCTGCCTCTCTCTCTTCTCCTCACAGACTCTCTCGTATAGTTGACCCCTGCGTTTCCATAGCAACCTCAGAATTTGGCTGCTCAGTATAAGCCAGCTTGGTTACATGTATATTTGAAAGTCTGTACATAAAAAAGATATTTGCACTTTGCAATGATTTTTTTTTTAAGTCAAACATGCAGATGTGCAATGCTTGTCCCATTTGGCTTTTGAGAACTGCCTCTTAAAATATTTCTGTGCTGACTTTTGCGGGATTGCAGGTCTGGCTGGAAATGTTCATTGCTGGAAAAGTAAAAAAGTCACTTCAAAGTATAAAGTTTACTAAAGTTTACTAAATTTACTACCACTTTAGGATCATTTATTACATTAGATTTGACTATGATTTACTACTTGTTCCATCTTTGTTTATGTCTTAATTTAATCATAAGAGCGAGGGAGCATCAGCACTGGTGGTCCGAATTGAGGAACATATTAGAAATATAAAGAAGGGTTTTTTGAACCATCCCTTATCCCTACATTTTAAAGAACATCATAACTGTTCCCCTGATGGTATATCCTATTTTTGTGCAATTAAACAAATTAAAGACAATTGGAGAAACAATAATAAGGAAACTACCCTAGCTAAGTCTGAGATGGAATATATATATATATATATATATATATATATATATATATATATATAGAATGAAAACTCTATTACAATTTGGGTTAAATAGTGATTTTGAATTAAAATGGTTTTTATAATTATGTTGGATTAGGTAATGTTATATTCCCCTTTACAAAGCAGGAGATATTAAAGCACTGTTTTGAGCCATTTGATTTTTGAATAGTGACTTTTATTGGTCCTTATAAGGGTGATGGATGAAGATAATGGATGTACCTCCCTTTGAATAGGAGGAGTTGAATAGGACAAATAGAAGGTAGAACCCTTTTGAATATGTTGTAATTGTAATTTTTGATAAATTTTTTTGAGACATCTGGGGAACTGTCTTGGATGCAGGTATTTACAAAAGGTAGTTCTATGATTTTTCTTCCCCATTGGATTATTTGCTATAAGAGAAACATATAACAGTTACATTGGTAATGGTGATCGTGGTGTATGAAAATGTTAGATGGATTGTAATATCTATAAAAATCTTGTGAATCCACCATTGTCTGGAGGACTTTGAGAAAGTAATGACATGTAATAATACTGTCCCGAGAAGTCCTCGTTTTATGAATAAATATAAGAGCGCAGGGGCGCACAGAGGATTTTTTGGAGGGGGTTTCCTCCACCCCCGAAAAAAAAATAATTCCTAGGGACCTGCCGCGCATGCGCCCGGTCTGTTTCGGCTGCACTGTAGTATACAGCAGCCGCAGCGCTGTCAAAGAAGCGTCCACGGCGGTGCTGTATACAATACAGCCCCGCCGCAGACGCTTCTTAGACAGCGCCGCGGCTGCTGTATACTACAGTGCCGATATGTAGGGCACTTTTTAGCGGAGGGGGGGTTCTGGAGACCCAGAAACCCCCCCTGTGTGCACCACTGGAGCGCGTAGCGGTCGTTATGACAACTACACAATTTGATTTCAATTTGGCGATGTCTGAGGGATCATTTTCAAATTAAAAATTCACATGCCAATTTTATATAAGATTACCTTTAGAAAGAAGAGCGATCATTAATATGAATGGTTTATTGTTACTATAGCAACGGTGACCGCTGATATTTGAAAGTTAGAGGAAGTGTTGCAAATGCCTGTGGACTTATTAATGTAGGTAAGACCTTGGGTAGATATCTTTATGGGTTGTCACTATTGAGAATACTATTTAAATGATTATGTGAATATCTTGTGAATGAATATGTGATTATATAACGGTTGCCATGACAACTACATGACTCGATATAAGGAGGACTATATGATATGAATTCCTTAATATATTCTGGTGTATTGAGACTCATTATTAGGTGTCTAGTATGTTATTTGATGGAAACATTTGATTTGGAAGATTTTTTGATGTTTATCAATATAAGATTTATGCGGGAAATCTGGAGCATAAGCGGTTGCTATGACAACCCATTTTTTATATGCATTATTGTTTTTATATCATGTCTATACATACTTGGTATATATTTATATAGCACTATGTAATATGTGTTTATTGTTCTTAGAGCATATGTTTATTACACTTTTGATGTATATGTGTATGGATTAACAATACTATGCTGCCATTGGATATTGAGGAGGAGATACAGAATAAAAAGCCATCCTGGATGAACCAGAAGTACAAGAGAGTCCCCTTTTAGACGACCGAAATTAAATAGTGACAGTGTTGCATTCGTGTTTGCACTTACCTGAAAGAGTTAACGTGGGGCGTGGGTCTGGCCAGTGATGCTGAGGGAAGGTCCTTGTGGCTTTGTATGCGATGCATTTCCTGTGGGAGTCACTCGGCTGGCTAAATCCCGCCCACCCACGCCATTTTTAAGTAAGCTTTAGTGTATAATGGTGGTTTAGCTGGTTGGTAGGTTTATAGTTTTGGTGGTGAGGAAGGCACTGCGATCAGCGGCTGATATAGACGGCTCTATCGTGATTGGTCGCAGGTATCGGTCCCCTTACAAGGCAATCGGTTACTCTTGTCCCTTCCGTGGGGAGTGGCCTCGTCCGGCTCAGTGAGGGAGGGGGAGTGATTAGTGAGGTGAGTGCAGTTTACTCTGACGCCAGGTTAGGGCTGGCCAAGCAGTGGGGTTATGAGAGAAGTAGGTGGACTTAAGGCTATATTGCCATGTCCAGGCTTGGTTGGGTATCGCTGGAGCTGATCTTCAGTGCCCTTTCTCCGCCACCAGGTTTTAATAGGTTATAATAAAATAGTTTTTAGTGCCACTTTACTCAAGTCTCCGTGTCTTTATTTTATATAAGTTGTTTATATATTTAAGGTATTGTGTAGAACGAAGAGCATACACAGTGAACTATTTATTACACCTTGATAAAGATCCCAAAGGAGAATCGAAACGCGTTGGTAAATATTCTTTACCCTGAGAGTTGGGACAGTGTGAGATCTACATGTGTTGCAGTCTATTTGGATCTGTATATATGCTATGTCTCCTGCACCTTCTGGTAGGGGCAACTACTGTTTTTTATTATTTTAATAAATTGTTTTTAAGTAATGCACCTAGATTGAGTTCTTCTCTTTTGAGTTTTATATGCCCTGAGAGAAGGACATAAGAGAAGATACAAGACCTCCTGGTGTATGAATTTTGCTTGAGATGTGATCCACTTGTATTATCTGAGATTGATATAAGCATACTACCATTAGGGGTTTTGATGGAACCTATGGTGATTGAGTCTACATCTGTTTCTTTCACTTTAAGAGTTTTCTTGGGGTGTCTGTGATTTCCCCCCACTTGGTGAGGTATCTTCTTTTGGATACTATCAGCTGTATATATCATAACGTACTTCACTATTCTATGCATTTTTTTTTTCTCCCTGTTGACTCTCCCATTTGAGGATTACATAACGTTGAAGAGGAGGGAGAAAAAGAACTACAAAGAGTGACATCTCTTTTGGACTACTGAAATGTTACTGGAACTTTTTATATGACATGTGTCTAGCGCCTATTTTCTTTCTATCTGTCTGCTATTAGATTTTCAGGAGGGTGGTGTTCCTGTTGTTGTGATTTGGGCTGCTGTGGTATAATTTTGAAGTGCTCTGGAAAATATCTTTTTATTTATAACACACCAACTGTAGCTGCACAGAAATGCCAGTAGTCAATAGCTGCTTTAATTTTGGTGGCTGATAACTCTTCTGTTTTACACACTTTTCCTGCTACCAGGTTTGTAGTTTTTCTGCTACCTTATATATTATGTGATCTCCACACCTCTTATATAGTATGCTTATTTGTGCAAAACTATATTTACCTTTTGTTTTATGTCATTGTATGTCATCTATTTTTCACCATGATCCCCTTAATGTACAGAGCTATGTAATATGTTGCCGCTTTATAAATAAAGGATAATATTAATAATAACAATAGCACCAACATGCAGCAATTAACATAGAATGTTTTAATTCATTTACATTATACGCTGCCGCAGCTGGCTTACAATTTAATTTTTCTATGATGGGCACACAAGAGCATACACACACATACACCAGGGCAAATTTGGATTTGAAACAAATTCAAATGCCTGTGTGGTTTTTTGAAGGGTGGTGGGACATTGGCACAGTGTTATGCAGATGACACCCTGCAGGATTCATGCCCATGTTGCTGTGCCAACTGCTGGACATTTGGAGGAATTTGTGTTAATTTTCATTTGTATCAAAAATAGCATCGATGGGAGCAATAAAAGTGAAATCCAAGTACAATTAGATAAAAAAAAATAGAATAGTATACACTATTCTTTCACAACAACATTCTTTCACACATTCATACTAAATGCGTCTAATCTGATTGTTACAACTTGAATATACATTGTAGGAATTCTCTATTGGAAACACACACACATATTAGATTATCATATTAAACAGATTGTGGGTGGCCATTAAGAATTTAACTGTGCACAATCAAAACTTTAAGCAGAGTTGAATATGTAAACAAATGTGGTGTAGCTGATTAAGTTTGTACTTTTGGATTTTAGAAAACTGGAGAATTCATGTTACTAATTGTCTGCAGGCACCATCCTGAAACACACGTCTGTATACTGGTCTTGTATATGGAGAGCACTGTATACTGCACATCAAATAGGGTTGCACTATATATAAAAGTAGAAACACACACACACACACACACACACACACACATATATATATATATATATATATATATATATATATATATATACTATTCGCAGCAGTGTTTCTACTATTACAATTTGCTCAATCTGCCACCACAAGCAAATTGCTATTCATCATGACTCTGCAAAATTACTGGCCCATGTTCCCTTTCTTGTATACATCTAGGTGTGGTTTACAAACTGAACAATTAATCTAAATGAACATATTTGTTTTATTCACCAAGTTTAGGTTACTCACACGTTGCCAGAATTTATACAAGATAAATATAGCAATGGGAAAGTAGATTGATCTCCCTTAACATACACAGCATCATACATTACATGTAAGCTCTAATAGTTGAGGGTTGATCACCTTGTAGCGCCCCCTGCGGGGAAACAGGACAGACGCAACACAAAAGAACTTACCCTGTAAACGATGGTCACCTCCAGTCCGCCTCCGATATCCCAGCTGCGACCCGATCCCAGCAGATCCGCAGCCGCAACCCTTGTCACCTCCAACCACGTCCCTCTAGGAAAGAGGCAGAGATTACGCCCGTGCCTACCAGGTAAGGGCGGTCCGAGAATACGCAAAGAACGAGGACACGGTCAGTCCAAGCTCACTTGCCGCCTCCTCACTTTGCTCTTGCCAAGGCACGGGGGACTACAGGCACTTGAGACCAGGACTAGTCCCGCCTCAAATACCTCGCACACCTGCTGGTGAGGGCCTAACCGAAAGAGGGAATCGAGCGTGATACTCACCGGGACACTCCCACTTCTGATCTGGTTCTCCTGCACCTCCCCGACACCTGCAGATGACAAGAACACACAGCCTCCCTCTGCGCTCTCAGTGAGACTAAGATGGCACCCACAAACGCTAAACTGACTGCAACAGCGACCCGACCCTAACAACACTCTAATGGTCGGCAACGCAACAAAGTCAAACAACTATAGCTAACTAGGTGTGGTGCACTAACGGAACTGCTCACTAACCACTACGGGGAACACCAGCCGGTGTTCACGGACTAAACCGAGGGCGGTTCCTAACCCCCTCACCCAGGTCGTATCAAGAAGCTGCCTTCTTGCTATGGGGTCACCCACGGATCCTAAGGACCGGCTGCACGAGGCCCGACTGAGGCTCACTGGAACAGCCCACTAACCTGCGCACAGACTGCCGCCCAGAACAGCCGATCTAACTGAACCGCCCGTCTGCCTGCACCCAGATATCGAACACATATCCCACTCCGGAACCGCCAGGTAACCTGCACGGAACTGAGGACTGGGACTCTCAACCTGAACCACGGGACGCCCCCTGGAACTGCGTTGAGCTGTGCTGCACTGCCACTGACTCACTCAGTCACCCCCTCTGGAAACCAGTGCGACCCTAAGGGACGGGAAAACTACGTGTGTTCTTCCCTGACTATGTGTACGCTGGTAACTACACTTGTCCCCCACAGCACGGGTTAGCACAGAAAAACACAGGAACAAGAGCATACCTTTAATGGGGGCCTGACGTCTTGCCCCTGGACACAATTATGTAGCACACCCCAAAATACCGTAATACAAACAATACTCGCCGCACAGACAGAATAAATACAGTATACAGTACTTTGCACGCTACTCACCAGAGCACACCGCTGTTAGCAACCAGCCGGTTGCTACAGCACCACAGGAGCCTCAGCTCTACTGTACCTCCTAACTCCGTGTGCTCACCTCACACAGGACCGCGCCTACTCTCATGAGGCTCTCACGCCTCTACCACACCACCAGGGCCGTCTGCCCTTCATACCATGTGCCTTGTGCACAGCGGCCTATAGAGCCTTGTGCTCTGACTATGGGCCTCAGCCCCCTCTCTAACTCAGGGCTCTGAGCCCACCCGCTACCTAGGGCTCTAGCCCCTGCCTACTGAGGACTTTGGCCTGCCTAACTAGCTGAGGGCCTTGTGCCCTTTATAGCCTACGGGCTACCAGCCCCTACACAGGCCCTGTGGCCTTCCTATGGCCTCTAGGCCACTAACTACCTAAGGGCCTTGTGCCCTTGCACCTGGGGGCTCTGAGCCTCCCCTCACTACCTACTAACAGGGGCTTGTCCCCTTTATCAACAATATTGTGGCCTACTGGCCAACTAACTCATAGGGGCCTAGTGCCCAAGTCCCTGGGCCTTGTGCCCCTAATTTACTGTCCCCACGGTCCTTGTGCCCGAACGTGGCCACGGGCCTAGTGCCCAAATTTACCGTTGAGTGCACTTACCTGCTCTGCGCAGGATACTCAACTTGCCACGCCGTCTTCTGTCTTCTTTTCCGGGTCTTCCAGACCCTCCAGCTGGCGGCGCCTCTTCTCCCGTTTGGCGCGGGTCTTCTTGCTGCTCCTGAGGCGGGGGCGCTCTCAACCCTTACAAGGGCTCCCCGCCGACGTCTCCGCGATGAGTGATTAGTGGCAGGGTCGCTCCTAGCCCTTACAAGGGCTCTCTGCCACTTCCGGCATCCTGTTGATAGATGTTCTCCTCTGCCGCTCCGGACATCTGCTCTTCTCCTCCGCCGACGGACTTCTGCCAAAATGGCGCCACCCGGCGACTTGTATAGTCGCCGGCGTGATGCCATTAGCCGGCGCGAGCGCTGATTGGCTCGCATCGGCGCCAATCTTTAAAACGGCCGTGCGTGAGCCGCGATTGGCTCGTGTATCCGGCCGCTGATTGGCCAGCGGGGAAAGATGAGCCCTGATTGGCTCATCCTTCCTCCGCGGACAAGATCTGCAGGAAGAAAGTCATACTTACCGCCGCTGGAGCGCTGGACAGGTGAGTACTTCTCTTCTTCCCTCTTCACCCGCTTGTAGGGCACTGCCATCTGGGGAGTCTTCAGCCCCTCCAGGGGCACAGCGACAGCCGGAATCTTCGCCCTCTTCACGGGCACCGGCTCCGGGGACCTCTCCACAACCTTAACGCTGAACTTTAATCAAGTCCTATGATATGTTATTTTTTTTGCTTTATTATTTTGCTCCTGCATCTGGGAGACAGCATTTCATTCTGCTTGCTTTACTTTCTCTTTTGCTCATCAGCCCATGCAAAATTTTGTACCATAGCAGACACTGCCATTTTGACATGCTAAATTCACAGGTTTCTCATACAATCAGGAACATTTGCAGAAAAATAGACACAAGGGGCCTGATTCATGCTCGGACGTAAGTCCATTTGAATGCCATACCTTGTGTGAAATAGTTCCATGCATGCTCAGAAACGAACCTTACGCCACCGAATGCAATTGCATAAAATTCATGCCCGAATGCAAATTTTGGTGGACAGGCATAGGCAATTTATGGTAAAGGCGTGCCACAGGCTTGCGGACGCTGATGCGGCAAATTCAAGTGTTGGGTTTCCCTTAATCACACTTGGTATAACCTCCAGTGCAGGTGTAAGTATCGACTGATGGTGATCACTGGTAAGCCTTGTCCTTGTTTGGAAAACTACACATATGCATGCCACTAGCACTGAACATGTGTATGCAAGTAAGATAGACCATAAAAATGCATTATTTGTATTGTACATATTAAGAACATCTTGATTCTGTTTTGCATTTATGTATTCAATGTAAAAAAATATTAAAAAATATTCATGTTTTTGTATGTGTTCTTATGTGAGCTTATATTGCACATATGCTTGTACGTATACTATGTGTTTGGTCTGTCTACGTAAGGCAAGTACCGTTTGGGTAGAGCATACACCCAGATTCAAATTAAAACACATCTTGAGATCCGCTTGGATTTGAATATGGCCGGAACGAAGCTTAAGCTCTGCGCTCTTATTAAAACCGCAACTTGCATGCCAGTTGCGTTCCAATTTGAATTAGGCCGATGATGTCACAACATTTAATTTCACTTTGGACCTACAGCTTTGCACTTTGATATATGACAATTACTGACAGGGTTTCCAGGAAGATTAGCTAAAAAGCAGATTTTCAATGTATTATTCCAAAATTAAACATTTATTTCTTTCATTTCTAGAGTTCCCAACTTAAAACAGATTAGCCCAATTATGTTTTATTATTGTGCATATGTAATTATGTAAGTATTAGCATAAACTCAACAAAATTTGCTTAATGGTCTACATATTGAATACTGAACTGCTAGACTCACTGGGAAATATAAAAAAACATACATTTTGTTTTACATTTATAGCTGCAAATATAGCAATGGCTAAAATTCAAATACCTACACTTGTAGATTTCACATTTAATTTACAATGGGAAGGATTTGGTTTTTTTTATAAATTATTACATTAATCTTAAGTCTTGTTTACTTTTCAAGGAACATTTCACTTTTATAAAGAGCAAATATACTTTAGTTTAGTTTGGCATCACGTAAATACAAGGTCCTCATTTGCAATTAAGAGCAACTTCAGGTCAAGCATGCAAACTTGCATCTGGACAAACCAAGTTACCATGCAAGGGGTGCCTAAAAGTGAAAATGAAGCCACATAACAATCCTTCTCCTTGTGGTTCAAACTGTTGAAATGAATCAGTGACATATACATACTTTCTCAAAATGGATAAATCAGTAAGTATTTAAAAGAAAGTGAATTTATAAGTTGTTTAGTTATTTACCGAAGTCAATGTGATCATGTGTTCAAATGGGCATTTAGAATGTCTTTCTTCCACTAAGCATCTTCCACTGAATATCCCCAGAAACTAAATATGCGTAGATCTGGATTGTAGTAATACAATGTGCAAAGTATAGAAATAGCAGTGTACCGTGGAATAGTAGACTTCTACATTTTTAATGAAACTAGTTCAGTGGAGAACTGCATTTGCAGATGAACTCTCCAACTGTGATAAAAGTTCCCCCGTACCAGAGGCGGAACTAGTGAGCTGTGTGCCCCGGTGTAAGGAGGTGGGGAGGAGGGAACCGGGGCCCCTGACCCTCTGCATCTGCCATGCAGTGGGCCCCATTATCTTCACGGGTCTCAGTGCACAGCACCTGCCGCGCCAATGGTAGTTCCGCCACTGCCCTGTACAGTGCACTGCTAATATGGTGCAAAACCAAGGTATTTTATGGTGCTCCTCAGATGTGCTTCATAAGTAACCTCCAGAGTGTTCACAACATAATGTCAGTAATAACGAAAGTGCAGCAACCCATCACAAAAATCTCCTCCCAAATAATATATATTAATAATAATAAAAAAAAAATTGATGAGGCTGTGTTTCAAGAGGATCAAGAATGAGTTCTCTGTACAGCGCTACGGAATCAGTGGCGCTATATAAATAGATGATGATGAGACACATAATTCTGGAGGATGGAGGAACTATATCTGAGTTGCCCTGTGAGTGATTTATTAGAATATTGTCACTGTTGGAGTTGTAACCAAAAAGTGCAGCCAGTCACCCCCCAAAAATAGTGGAAATGCTGATATTTCTAATAATTATACATAACCATTAAATTCCCACACATCCCTAATTTATGTAAATAAAGTACTGTACTTTAGAAACTAGGTTACATAATATTAAACTGAATGTACACATTGTCTAAGAAAATTGTTTAATTTTTCTTGAGATATATTGACCTAAACACTAAGTCATTTACCATACCTGATAATATTTCATATATGAAAAACGTAATCATTAAATTATGCTAATTTTAATTTCAGTTAATTTTTCAAGTCTTTTTTTAGTAGGCAAAAAGTAGTATTTAATGAAAAGGATGTTTCTAAACTGGCAACTGACTTGATGTCAAATTTACACGTTTGCAAAGTTTGCATCTTGCACCTGCCCGCAAATAAGAGGTGTGCCCAGGTTTGGAGACAGGCATCTCCCGATACTGGAACGTAGGTCCAAATAGGCGCACTAAGGCACAATTAGGAGTCTGTGAGTGTCACAAATGACCTACTAAATTCTTAGGCTTAAGATTAGTCTAATATGTCTGGAGCAAAAGCTGCTGGATCCAAATATCTGTTTATTGATTCCAACTAATGAATTTAAGCCAAATATAGATTCTCCAGCATAAACCATAATTTGAACAATTTAATTTTGAGCCTAAAATTGTAATAGAAGTTTGTCTTATGTTTATCCCTCCTCTAAAATATTTTATTTATTTATTTAACAAATACTCTGCGCTGAGGATATGTAATAGATGTGGCAACAACAGAATATGAAGGTATTGGTATAAAAAATGCATTTATTGATAAATACAACTGACAACATACAACGAATAAACACAAAAAAAAAACCTCTGATATATGGACTGATCGAGTGCATACAATCTCCACTTTAATGTGTATAGCAATATGCAGTTCACTTCACATCTTCAAGGAAGGTCATTTAGCTGGTGATCAAAGACCAGCACTGTTAGACCACCCAGCAATCCATACTAGGCACATAAATGTTACTCACAGTACTTTAATTTGGTGGTCACCTTCATAAAGCAGTGTCGTAGGTAGGTGACCCTGTGAGCATGCTTTTGCAGCATACAGGTATTATTTATTTATTTATTTATGGTGTGTAACACCAGAGCAAAAATTCCACAAAATAAAACTTTAAACTCACCAATACCTGCAAACTCTGTTAGCAAAAGCTGGTAAGTAGAATAGTGTACACCCAGTGGTGCTTATAGAAATTCTTACCGAGCCACAATGAATATGTTACTTGCTAATTGATGGGCATAAATGTTTCCCTTCACAGGGCCGCCAACTTTTTGCCACCCCCCTCCACAGCAAGCAGGAAAGGTGCTGTATGCCGCCGCGCAGCATTGGTGTAACCTAAGAGGCGTGGCCACATAATGTTGGGGGCGTGGTCAACATGGGGCATGGCTGCGCTTCTTTAGACATGACATATTGGGGAGATTCAAGTACTAGTGACATTATGGTAGAAATCCCCACTCTTTTTCCGGTGCAAGGAAATATGGGAGGAGATTTCTGTCAAATCTCCGCCGCAAAGTGTCTTGCAGACGTTCCTGGAGACACTTTGCAGATATTTGAATTTCCCCATTATGTATTATAATGTTGTTACTCTCACCTACCTGTTATGGCAGCTTTCACAACCTGGTACTGGATTCTTGCATACATCCTGGAATGTTGGGACCTGTTGGAAAATGTAAATATGGAAAACCAAGCAATAAGTGAACACTGTATGTAATAGATCACGCAGTATATAATATATTATAATATAATAAGATATTACATTTATCACATCCTCCCCAGCCACATCACGCCATCCCTCAGCTGCATCATGCCACCCCTCAGACATATCATGCAACCAATGAAAAGAGAAAGAAAGGTACTACTCAAACGGAAGGCACACTAGATATATAGTCAGTGAATCTAAATAATAAAGGGACAAGATGTATTATATCGAAAACGAATATCGATGGATAAAGAGATAAATAAACATTACACATAAAAACTAAATATTTTATTGATACGCATTAAGATAGATCGATAAAAAGCGAAATATAGAACAAAATATTAAAATATCGGAGTTTGTGACAGGCTGATAAATGCAGAGTATTGATATTAATAATAAAACACAGGAGTTCTATAGTGATGGAAGTGGAATATACGTATATGTCTCTGCATCTAAAATTATTACGGTTTATATATCTTATTAGATGTCAAATCCAAAAGGGACTTAGTGATTGGTATTTACAATTAGACCCCCTAATTTATTTATTCATAAATTAAATTAATTCTGCCTTACCTAAAAATCTGTGTCTTGACACTTGCCCATGTGTATTTTATAATACATAACACATTAACAAAAACTTCTTGTGCGGGAGAGAATCTATAATACCTATATCATGCAACCACCCAGTTATATTATCATGCCACCCCCAGGCACATTATGCCCAACCCCAGACACATTATGCCCAACCCCAGACACATTATGCCCAACCCCAGACACATTATGCTCACCCCCAGACACATTAGGACACCCCCAACATTAGGACACCCCAGCGGGTGGCGGGCGCCACCAGCGGGCAAAGAAAAATACTATTTAAAAATAATAATTTAAACTATATTGCTCCAGTCAGGCCCCGTGCCCGGGTAATTTGTACCCCCCCCCCCCCCCCCCCACACACACACTTGGCGCCCCTGTCCTTTCAAATATAATCACAAAATATTGCAAATTATATTTTCATCTAGAAGCAACTTAGATTTTAGAAAAAGCAAAGATTGCCGTGGTGATAAGTACGTTTTTCTTTCAATTAATTGTTCTGCTGTATAGCTACCAAAACAACTCATGGGATGTGTCATTTCCTAATGTATACAGGATGTAACATATTGATATTGTAAAAATGCAGAATGCTAGTTTTTGGGAAAGTGTTGATGGCATTTTGTGCCATATCTAAATGCTCCATCTATAAGTATGGGACTAGCACTAGTTTAATGGAGTTCAACATATGTGAAACAGCACAAACCAGTTCACATTCCAGGTGCACACCAAGATTCATCTGAAGAACATAATATCTTATAATATTTTGTATTATGAACCTCCCCCTGAGTAACAAAAACGAATTTGAATTATATGGTTTTTAAACACTAAAAATGAAATAAGTTATTGTTTGAAAGCAAAATAAAGGAGAGCATGATAAAATAGAAACTGCATAATAATACATAATTACTTTACAAAGTTCTATAAAGCAATAGGCGTAACATATAAAACTCTAAATTCACATAGGGCATGATCAAGTATTTGTGCAAACTTGTGTTTTTTGGCACACCTAGTAATGCTCTTTGTTTTTCTGGGATACTGAGGACATTTGTATTTTTGCTGCTAAGCCATGTCTCTTTAAGGGGTGTATTCAACAGTCCACTATATAATTTGTGCACAGTTAACTCTCAAAGCAGAAAAGTTTTGACAGGCAGAAAAAAAAACCTAATCATCTTTTATTCTCTTTCATTTACAGGTCATTCTGCTGCTGAACAGAAATGTCAACTGCTGGAAAGGTAAGATCCATATTAGTTTGCTTTAACATACATAAAATGATACGCACAGATCACTAAATGAGTTAGATAAGCATTACAAAATGTTGCACTCACTGCAAAAGCTATTTAAAGTTTGTAATCTAAATGAACAATAAGAATAATAATATGTTTGTGTTCAATATTTTTTTTTTACATTGCATGTGTATCATGTATTTAGACCTTTCAAATATGCATCCACATCCCAGGAACAATATTTAGTTGATACAAATCCCACCCACAAACAGTCAGACATAGAGGCAATGGTTACTGAAAGCTTCATTCCTTGCATTTGTTAAGCTTTTCAGCAAAGTTCCATTTGGAGTTTTGACCTTATATGGTTTATGAAAAGTCCAGTAAAATTAAATAAAAATGAAATATATAATTATAAATGTACAATTTATTTAGAAAGTAGCACACATATTATGTTATTATGTCATTCTGACAATCTAGATATCAAAAAACCAGAATGCACACTTTGAAATGTGTAAAATTAAATTTGAATGAAACAAATATACAAGTAGTTTAAAGTATATCATAATTGGTTTAATCTGTGGAAATATTGTAGTCACAGTCTAAAACTGTTCACATATATTGGTAATAAACGTAAAAACCTGCAGGTTATAAAATACAGCCAACATACTAAAAAAAGATACATACTATGAAATCAATACATGCAATAAATTAAAATTATTTAATAATGAATAAAGGGAAACTGTGGTTAAATGAGTACATGAAATTAACTTTCATTTAAATCACTACAGGTGTGTATTTTATATATACTGCTGCAATAGCCACAAGGTATATTTAACTTATTCACTGAACACGTCGCATGCAGAATGTTTGCTTAGTTTTACGATTATCCAGATGTGGGTGTAACATTTAACGGATGTAACTGATTCAAATTGATTTAGTAATTATATTATTTATTGTTTAATGCAGGAATCTTTTTTGACACTTTCTGTAATCTCTGTGGATTTTACAATAATGTAATGAATGATGAAACACATTTTTTAACATCCCTGTGAACATGAAAAAACTTTATTATGTTATATTTTGATCAAAATGAGGGTGCCCTTGACGCTGGGATGTAGGCTTAAATATTTTGATCAAAATATGAACTAACATCTCATGTTTTCATTTGCTAGATGCACCCAAATATGCAGTGTTAATGACAAGTGCTGACAACAACTGTCTTTTTGTTTTGTATACATATTTATATTGCCATGAGCTAGTACCATACATCACATGGTATAAACCGAGCGCAGGCTTATTTCTTCTCTGTTATATTATATAACCATTTGATTACAAATAAGGTCCTGAGTAATCTAGACTGACTTGTGTATGATAAAATTATCATACACAATTAAAAATTATCATGCACAATGACCACTAGCAGAACACAGGGTTGAGATACACTGGACAGAAATGATGTAATTACAATTAAAGCTAATTAACTTGTTTTTTTTTTCACATTATCACTTAGTAGAGATAATAATTTATTTCAGGACTAGTTACACTGTTGGCTGCTCTATTTATTCCATTTACTGTCTATTGTGGCTGTGCACATGATAAAAGGACCTGGTATTAACCTAAAGTAGAGAGTTATACTTATAAATTGCTTGTTAAGTATAGCATCAGCTTCCTGTTGATAACATAATAGCCTATAGTGATTTCATTCAAGTACACTGGGTACAGAGTAATGCGCCCCAGCAACGTGAACACTTCAGTGCTGGTTGCTTTATCATAATTTTAGAATTAGTGACCAGCCATGATGGTTCATGCCTCCACTGCAGACATGGGGACCAACAGCACCTGTGGCTTTACTTGTACTTTATGACTCATGGACAGTGTTTCAGATCCTGTCCATGAGCCCCTGCATAAACTGTCACTATTGGTATGAAACAAAATGATATATTAACAATAATTTTGCAATAACTTTTGCAATTGGTTTATTTCAGAAATGATCAGAGCTAAATATTTTAACAGAGTACCAGGTGATTTGCATATTTCACTTTCTACAACGCTGTTATACAACACTTAGTTAATGTATGATATATGCATCTTGCAGTATATATTAGAGTAGGACCCTCCCTCTAGATGAGCTCTCGTTCCTATACTTGATATGTGTACAGGGGTGTATCGGGAACCTAAAGTGGCCCTGGAAAAAATTCTGAAATTGTCCTCATGTAGGCGGGACCAAGTGAAATGTAGGCGGGGCCAACGCAAAGGTAGATGTGGTTAGATCATCCTTGAATCACATTATTTCCTCATGGTGGTAGTTTTGCCCTGTTCCCAAGAGGTTCCACCATTTCAATGTCCTCTGTACCTCTTCTTGGTGCAGGGGTGGCTTTCAGAAACGAAAAACACATGTTTTTAAATGTAATTGTGTTTACTTGCAAACATTAGCATCACACAAATAATTAGAGATGGTCACTGACCCCCGTGTTTTGGTTTTGGATTCGGTTTTGGATCTGGATTACCGTCGTGTTTTGGTTTTGGTTTTGGTTTTGCAAAACCGCCATTGCGTGTTTTGGTTTTGGTTTTGGTATTGTTTGGTTTTGTTTTGCTATTTTTTGGGAAAATCCATGTTTTTGGGCCTAAATTAACCAAATTTAGTGCTCCAACTGTTTTAGAGACAAGTAATCTAATTGTTGAGGTAATAAATCATCCAAAAAAACAGTTTAATTCTTCGTTGGTAGGCCTATTCTACACACAAAACAGATTGTCTTCCTCTCCATCTATGCATATTGGCAATGCAGCCATCGTCTTTGAATGTATATTACACCCTACACTTATAGTTAAATATGTAAAGAAATGGAAAAAGCCAGTTTGGTTTCTGTCTCTCAAGGCCCCCCTCCACTTGTATAAAATACCAAAAAATTCAGCCATTATAGACTGTACAATATTAATTGACATGGAGAAAGCCAGTTTGGTTTCTGTCTCTCTAGGCCCCCCTCCACTTGTATAAAATACTAAAAAATTCAGCCATTATAGACTGTACAATATTAATTGACATGGAGAAAGACAGTTTGGGGTCACTCTGTCTCTCTAGGCCCCCCTCCACTTGTATAAAATACCAAAAAATTCAGCCATTATAGACTGTACAATATTAATTGACATGGAAAAAGCCAGTTTGGTTTCTGTCTCTCTAGGCCCCCCTCCACTTGTATAAAATACCCAAAAATTCAGCCATTATAGACTGTACAATATTATGAAAAATGGACAAAGCCAGTTTAGGGTCACTCTGTCTATGACACCCTACCCTTAAGGATAAATTGCCCTAACAGCAGCCTTTCAAGATGGTATGTGATATGGAAATGCCACAAGTCCCTTTCCTCTTTGGGGGTAGATTGCACCCTACACTTACATAGAAAGTTTTAAAAAGATGTTATCGGCATCATCTTAAGCTTAATCCTCACCCTCATCAGTGTGTACGTCATCATCACAGACTATCAATTCATCGCCGCTTGAATCCGCCATTAGAGAACAGTCAGTGCTTGGATGTCTTGGATGGTGAAGGCCTTCCTCGTGGAAGATGTAGTTCATTTTTATAAACATCATTTTCTCCACATTTTTGGGAAGTAACCTTCTACGGCGATCACTGACTAAGTTCCCTGCTGTGCTGAACACTCGTTCAGAGTACACACTGGAGGGTGGGCAGCTTAGGTATTGCAAAGCAAGTTTGTACATGGGTTTCCAAATGGCCTGCTTTTCTTCCCAGTAAGGAAAGGGACTGTCTGACATTTCCATATCAACTACCTCTTGAAAGTAATCCTCCACCATCCTTTGCATGTTTATACTCATATTGGATGGAGTTATGGGCAAAGTGACACATTTTTTTGAAAAATCCTTCAAACCAGCCCAGATGTTAAATTGTTCTCGTCTGCCCCCTGTGTCTTCCCTGCTTCTTTTTTGGAGATTTAATTTTTTACGAGCAACAGCTTGAGAAAGTGAAGGAGGACACGTCGTCAAGCCGAGGCCCAGTTCAGCGGCCAACTTGCTGAGCAATAGCTCCTTGCAAAAGTTCACATCTCGCTCATTTACAAGTAAAGACTCAATGTAGGTTTTAAACCTTGGATCAAGCACAGTGGCCAAAACGTACTGATCCGAGTTCAAGATCTTAATAACTCGAGGATCATTGTGAAGCGAATTAAGTACTTGATCGACAAGGCCAACATACTTTGCTGAATTGCTTGCTTTCAGCTCCTCCTTCATTTTCTCAAGCTGCTTTTCCAATAGTCTAATTAAAGGAATGACTTGGCTCAAACTAGCAGAGTCTGCACTGACCTCACATGTCACAACTTCAAATGGTTTTAGCACCTTGCACAGCACTGAAAGGATTCCCCACTGTGCAAGAGTGAAATACATCCCCCCTCCTTTCCCAATGTCATGACTTGTGCAATATGCTTGGATGGCTTTGCGCTGTTCCTCCATCCTCTGAAGCATGTACAGGGTGGAATTCCACCGAGTTACCACCTCTTGCTTAAGTTGGTGGCAGGGCAAGTTAAACTGCTCTTGGAGCTGCTGTAATCTCCTACATGCTGTGGCTGAATGCCTGAAATGGCCTGAAATTTTACGGGCCACCGAAAGCATCTCCTGCACCTCACGGTTATTTCGTAGGAAGCTCTGCACCACCAAGTTGATGGTGTGAGCAAAACAGGGAATATGTTGGAAATCACCCAGCTGTAATGCTCGCACTATATTGTTGGCGTTATCTGAAATGACATACCCTGGGGAGAGTCCGAGTGGTATAAGCCATGCATCAATCACATCTCTCAGTTTGCGTAACAAATTGTCAGCCGTATGCCTGTTAGTGAAGCCGGTGATACAAAGAGTGGCCTGCCTGTGACAAATGTTACGTAGTGGTGTACATGCTGCTGCTGTTCCTGCTGGTGAAGGTGAATGACCAACCCAGTGGGCTGTCACAGTCATATAGTCTTTGGTTTGGCCACTTCCACTTGTCCACATATCTGTGGTTAAGTGAACAGTGGGCAGAATGGCATTTTTCAGCGCAATCATTACATTTTTACACACTTTTTGGTATAGTTGTGGAATAGCTTTACGGGAGAAATGGTGTCGCGATAGAATTCTGTAACGCGGACACAAAACCTCAATTAACTGTGAAAAACCAGCTGCGTTTATTGTGGAGATTGGACGCAGATCTAACACTAACATTGCAGCCATGGCGTCTGTGATTCGCTTGGCGACTGGGTGACTGTTGTCATATTTGCTTCCCCTCGCAAATGATTGTTTCACAGTTAATTGCTGAAATGTAGGACTGCTCATTTTATTAACCTGCCTCTGGGATGAAGATTCACCCCCAGCAGCAGCAACAGCAGCAGCAGGACTAACGCTTTCTTCAGAGGAATCAATAATAGTGCCGGAGTCATCCAGCCTTAAGTGGGATGCCGGGCTAACTCCGAGCGCTACTGAGGATATTGATGAGGATGGTGTGGTGGGTGTATTTTGTAGCCGTCGGTATGTCGGTGAGCGGAGGGTCTTAGCTGATGAGGGAGTGCTTGTATTCTTTTGGGAAGAACTTTCAGCTTTTCCCAACACTTTGCCATGAACTCTCGTTAAATGGCGTAACATAGACGAGGTTCCAAGATGGTTAAGGTCCCTCCCTCGACTGACTGTGGCTTCACATACACTACAAATGGCTATACAATTGTTGTCTGGATTTGGGTAGAAATAATTCCACACATAAGAAGTGGATTTTTTTGTTTTATGCCCAGGCATGACAATGGCCTTTTTCTTGTCACGTGCCAGAACTGCTGCCACTGGTGCAGGACTTACACAAACAACCTCATCCTCATCAACATCCTCATTAGCGCCCTCGTCGCCTACACAAATCTCCCCCTCATCCTCTTCTAATTCCAAAGTGGCATCCTCAATTTGGGTATCACCGGCTACACTCGGGCTATTAAGGCACACATCAGCAGAATGCTCACGATTAGACATCCCACTGTTGGATGGACTCTCCACAGGGATTGTTGTCATTTGTGAATCAGAGCAAATATTCTCCTGTAATGCCTCACTGTTATCTTGCAGCTTGGCTTTGACGCGTAACAGTAGTTGTGCACCAATTGTAGGCTGGGTAACTTTTTGGGATCTGCCACTAATAGCCAAAGGTGAAGGCCTCATTCTCTCTTTGCCACTGCGTGTGTAGAATGGCATGCTTGCAATTTTTTTTTTATCGTCACTTAACTTTTGCTCAGTTACACTTCTTTTTCGCTTCAATACAGTAAATTTTTTTTTGGTTTTTGTTTTTTGCACTAATTTGAAAACACTCTGTTGTTTGACATCGCCTTGGCCAGATGACGTACTGGGAACACTAACATCAGGACTGGTGACAGAACCTGGTTGCTCATTCAGATCATATGTGGACTGCTTTGAATCCATTCTGAGCGCAAACCACTGGGGAGTGCTAAAAATTATTTAGTAGATTCTGCTGACAGTTATGACTTTTGACAGCCAGAAATATTAATGCACAATTAGGGAGGACACCCCAAAAGCACTGAGGAGTGCTAAAAATTATTTAGTAGATACTGCTGACAGATATGACTTTTGACAGCCAGAAATATTAATGCACAATTAGGGAGGACACCCCAAAAGCACTGAGGAGTGCTATAAATTATTTAGTAGATACTGCTGACAGATATGACTTTTGACAGCCAGAAATATTAATGCACAATTTGGGAGGACACCCCAAAAGCACTGAGGAGTGCTAAAAATTATTTAGTAGATACTGCTGACAGATATGACTTTTGACAGCCAGAAATATTTATGCACAATTATGGGGGACACCCCAAAAGCGCTGGGGAGTGCCAAATATGAAGAAAAAATAATAAACCTCTATCCTGCTCTCTGCACTAGCGATTTTGGTTAGAGCAATTGCAAGAACAATATTGTATTCTCTGTCCCTGCTCTAATTAGCCTATGACTACACCCTGCTCTCTCCCTCTGTCAAATGGCGATGGATTGCTGTGGAGGCGTGTATTTATAAAGTTGAAGTATCGCGAGAACCGAGCCCCGAGATCCGACGACGTTACAATGACGTTCGGCCTCGATTTGGATTCGGAATGGGCAGGAGAGTACCGAGCTGCTCAGCTCGGTACTCGGATACCCAAAGTTCGGGTGGGTTCGGTTCTCGGAGAACCGGACCCGCCCATCTCTACAAATAATGCTGTTTTTGTTTGAATTAAAATACTCCCATGAATGTGCCATACAAAATGTATCGGAATTGTTAAGCGCTACGGAATTTGCTGGCGCTATATAAATAAATGTTGATGATGATGATGTTGATGATGGCAAGCAAGACAAAGCAGTGAGGATTCTAGGGGCCACCATATAATACAGAAAACATTCTAAGGACCCGTATACAATACAGAGAATATTCTAGTTACCACCATATATTACAGAGTGTCCACGAGACTTCCTACAATACAGAGCATCCTAGTGACTGCCACACAATACAGAGTATCCTAGTCACTGCCACACAATACGGAGAGCATCATTGTGATCACAATACAATACAGAGAGCATACTTGTGCCCACAGTACAATACATCAGGCATTCTGGTTAACAGCTTCACAACACAGAGAGCATGCTACAAACTACCATGTAATCCACCTATGTTTTAATGCTTTTCCATATCATTGCCCCAGCACCAACTGAATATGCTACCTTATATCATGCCCCCTCATATTGAATCTCTCCATATGGTGCTCCTCTATTAATTCTATCCCACATAATGCCCCCCACACTGACCCTCATATTATATGTGCTGACATGCTCCCCATCAACATTAATTCTCCCTTTAATTTTACCTCTGTGCTGCTTGTACTGCTTGCAATGCGACGGATCGCCAGGGAGGAAGATCCTGCAGGTCTGATCTTGTTGTTACTCCCACAAGATCTCTGCATTATGATGGGGCAATGTGGTTTACTAAAATTAGCCTGGACGGTCCCAATATCATGATCTGCCCAAAACAGTCCCGATAAGGTCTACTGCCAATCTGCCACTGTATGTGTATCCTGACCTTATTTGATAATTTCCGCATATATGTTCATTAATGGCCTGTATGTAAAATATGGTGATCCACTACTTCACATACAGATCTCAGCTCCATAAATCCACGCACAATGATGGGTAAAGGGAATAAAGAGAAATAAAGAAAAAGACAATAGTGCAATATTGTTTGTTAAAATCACCCGTGTATTAGTCACCCATAAAGTGTGTTTACACCAGAAAGTTTTCTTTCACAGATATATAACAAGATAACAGTGAAACTCTACAAATAAGAACGTCTTCAAGTGAAGAAAAAGCTCCAGCTGATAACTTATGTCCTACCAAATCACCCATGGCATACAGACAGGGCCGGATTAACCATAGGGCTAACTGGGCACAAGCCCAGGGGCCTATGGCATCCAGGGGGCCCTTGAAAGTGCTCAGCAGCAGTATCGATCGGGCGGGGGCGCCCCCGGCGTGATCAGTGCTGCCGAGCACTTTCATCACGGTCCTTCTCTGGCGCGCTGTAGTCTCCTTACTGAGAAGATCTCGTGAGTCTCACTCTCACGAGATCTCCTCAGTAAAGAGCGTAGAGCGCTCCAGAGAAGGAGGTAAATCCCAGGGGGGGGGGGGGGGCGCGGGGCGCAGGCAGCTCGGATCACGGGGGGGGGGGGCGCGGGCAGCTCAGATCCCAGGGGGGTTGCCCTCACGGGGGAATATAGGCCCACTTAGCCCAGGGGCCTCCATTCCCTTAATCCGGCCCTGCATACAGATTGATTACCCAAGTATCAATAATCATATACCACAGCGCATATCTCCTGTTTCAAAGGATTTTCTTCAAATCCAGCTTTTTGTAGTGTACTTCATATCACTATTTGTAAACTAGCAAATACATAGCTACATAATGTAAACCTTAAAAACATGTATCAAAAACAATAATGCATCAAGGCATGAGGAAACAAGCACTTAGTTGATAGACGATACTACTGATATTTTGTCACCACAAAATTTTCAACATTAGATTAGAATAGGAGGATAGGGCATCATAGAGTATATATCTATACATAAACTTTTAGCAAAATGGGCACGCACCCTATGAAACTTCAGGTTCGGTCGCACCTCTATGGGTAGCAAGGAAAAAAATCAACTTAGATTGCTGTAAAAATCTTGCGCCCCCGATGCTCTGAGGAACATGGCGGCTAATTGAATTCCCCTTTAAAAAAATATTCCATGTGCAGCAGCAAAGTTTTGAAACCTATCTGGGGGTAAATGTATCAATCTGTGGGTTCTTCAACACCCACGTGTTCAGCCTCTTCCGCGATAAAATTTCAAGCGGCGCTGCATTGTAAAGGGAAGTTAACCATTTACAATGCAGCGCCGCTTGAAATTTAATCGCGGAAGAGGCTGAACATGCGGGTGTTGAAGAACCCGCAGATTGATACATTTACCCCCTGATGTCTTTTTCAAGCTCCAAAAACAGAGACCAGATAGGTCTCTAAACGTTGCTACTACACATGAAATCATTGTTTTGCATGTCTTGAATGCCGTCTTAATTCAGCAGCTGCCTGAGTGTAGTTTCTTTAGAAACAAGTCAGTATGCTGTAGCCCTCCAAAAATATGTGTTGTACGTTTGATAGATGATGTTGTTTCTGTAAAGACAACAAATACGTCACTTTATTCAGTGTAATTTACTTTGTGATAGTGAAGAAAAACACAAATGTGTGTGTTTTTTTTTTTTTACAGAAAAACACAGATCATCTTAAACACATATCAACTGTAGAGAATATGTTAATCATTTTGTGATTGGGTCACAAAATCATCAACTTGGAGTCAATAACGTTACACATATCAGAAATTTGTTATGTTGCAATAAGCACTCTGCTCTTCTATAGCCAAACTGATTGCAAATATTCACTTTCATAATATTTTCCGGTCATACATCGTTTTTGTGATATCTCTTATTCATTTTAAGTTCTAAATATGTCATTCATCACAGAAATGTTTACAAAGCCTGCAGAGGACTGTGAGAACAGTCAACACACAGTACAGACGTTTTTAATATCAAATAGCTGCATTAAATGGAAAGCATTTACCACACATGCAAAAACAAGAAGCCTTTTGTACAGTATGCAGCCTTGTGCCAGTTCCACTATTACAGCAGGCATGAAAACAAGAACTTAGAGAAGGGTGGAACAGCTAAGCCTTTACTTTGTTATGAATATCTCAGGCAGGCACACTGCCAGTATTTGAGGTCATTGAAGGATACAGCTAGTACAGAGGAGATATGCTACATTCAGATCTATATTTTCAACAACTAAAGAACCTCTCTCATTGCAGCAATTCTGACGTCAATCTTATCAGGCCAAAAATGTGTGAATTTCAAAGTGACATAGCTGCCAACTGTCCCTAATTTCCTGGACGAGCCTCAAGTTTTAAAGATTTGTACTTTAAAATTTCTATCCCTGATATCATCCTGTTTCGTTTTTTTTATCTGATCAGCGCATTGATACTCATGATGTTTTTGCTACTAAATGCATTTTCCACTATTAAATACACTTTTTATTAATTAACATCTATCAATAATTAGTTAGATGCTCTGGCAGGATATACATCAAATGTATCATTTCTTATAATTATGCTTTACTGGCTTATTGTGACTTAGGTTTGTAAAGATTATATCTCTGTAAAAATATTATGACCAACCGTACCATTTTAAGGCCACTTCTCCTTTTATTATATTTTTTTTACAAATATTTATATATTATTACATACTTTGTTTTAGGTCATCAAGTGCAGGGCTGCAGTTGCCTATGAGTTCAAAAAGCCATTTGTTATTGAGGAAATTGATGTTGCCCCACCCAAAGCTAATGAAATACGGATCAAGGTAACCTATTTGTTCTTTCATTATTGTATTCATTTACTAACTGAAACAAAGGAAAACACTTTATTCATGGGCAATAATTAATTATCCTTGGATTATTAATTTATAAAGTAATTTAGTAGGGAAATAACATTGAGAGTCACCTGTCATTTTCCGGTATGTCTTGAATCTATCACATACAGTCGTAACGGAATTACAAACAAAAGACATTAGGCATTACAATTACAAACATGTGTATAGAGCCGAATGACAGAAGGTTTGAAAGATCTCAGAAAGGTGTCAGTCCGCATGTATATTTATTTTAGCTTAGAACGCTCCAAAAATTATACCTATATTTGTCTCAACACTTCTATATTAGTTTGAAGCTGTTGTGTTTGTGACAATCTAATTGCTAAATTCACCAAGCCTATAAATATATAACAAAAAATAACAAAAGTCACATGCATTTAATGTTAAGGATGATCAGAATCACCATTCAAAACAAACCTAGTTAAACTTACATTATACAGTACTTTTTAAAGCACGTTGTAATGTGAACAGAACATAATTTGTTTTATCATGTCATTTTTTATTTTTTTTATGGCAATGTTTCTATTACCAGATTTATGCAAGTGGAATTTGTCACACTGATGACCATGCCTTGGGAGGTGGAATGGCTGGCATACAATTTCCCATTATTTTGGGACATGAAGGTGCTGGAATTATTGAGAGTGTTGGAGAAGGAGTGAGAAAATTTCATCCAGGTAACTTTAAGTAATACTTTAATGTAAAAATTGTAGTTCACTACTTAACAGGTGTAAAGATAAGGTGATTTGATGACTAACTTTAGTCTTCTAACACAAACCTTACCTAAAAAGAATTCCCTAGGTATGAGGGTGTAGATTTTATTGTGTGTAGTTAAAAATGCAATCTCTTGACTTACAAAAAAATTATTATCAATTGGGGAGTATGATTTTTTTTTTTTTTTTTACCAAAATGAGTGGTGATAACCTCTAAGTATAGTCCCTGAATAGAGACATTGGTAAAGTATGGCATTCAATTGTTTATTTGTCAATGATGCTCACAGTCCCATTATACTAATTGCAATGTCTGTTACTACTATTTAGTCTTTTTTTCTCTTTTGTAGGAGACCATGTCATCCCATTGTGCAGTCCAATGTGTTTGAAGTGTCCAAGTTGTCTGCATGAAGACAGCAACTTCTGTGAAAAAAATGAGTATGTTTTATTTTATTTTTTTTACATTGTTGATACCGTTACTCAATTCCTCCACTGTTAATCTGTGGTTCTTCAGATATTTTTGAGATACATGTTTTATGTTTTACAGTTTGTGTTACTGTACTTCAGAACTAGCAGTGAATCACACTCTGATCATTTTAATCTTCTGATATGTTTTATTTGAAAACTTGAATCACTGAACTACAATTATGATGACCTTGCTTTGTTTCCTCCGATTTTAAAGGGGATTCCCATATTTATATGTTTAGTAAAGTTTGCAGAACAACATGTATAGGTTGTTAAATGTAAATACTTTGCTTTATTTTTTTCACCAATGTCTTTATATCATCAGATCGACAGATTTTTTTTTTTTTTTTTTGGTTATGACACAGTTCTGCATCCAGAGAGCAGCTTTGTATCCAGTTCATGAACCATAAAATAAACAACTTTGCCACACAAACTTGGCTTAAGAGCACAAAAGGAAATCAGAAAGATAATGCTACTAATCTACTAATTGTTTCAAGAGACCCCCTACAAGTCAATAAAATTAAAGTGATTTGAACATGTAAAATGACTTTAATTAAATTTGCTATGTCTTACCATTGGAAACAAGATCACTTAATAAGGAATAAAATATCAATCCTCCATGCCACTACCCAGACACCAGTATCGATTTAATTGTAAATTACAAGTTGAGAAACTCACTCCTTGCTAGTACAAATAAAACTTCATTTCATATACTGTAGAAAAATAATAATAGTAACAGGTAGAATATATGTAACTAGAGATGAGCAAAGTTATAGTTTAATATTTTGCAAATCGAATTTAAAAATGGAACAGGAATTGACGTGAAAGTGCAAAGTTCTGTGATACAGTTAAATTCTAAATTTCATTGAATTTATATTTAAAAATACAATGGGGTGTCAATTCTTTTTGTTTTGTGGTGCAGTTGAGGTTTAATAAAGTCGATGTCTATGTGGAAGAAAAATGATAGGAGGAATTCTATGTGGGACATCTAAGGCCACATTTTCTGCAGCCAAAAGTGGAGTTGAGTATTCTGCAAAACAGTTTGGAAAATTTCAGTGTGACACACACCCTTCATCCAGCATCCCACAATACCCAAAATACATAATGAAAGGCTTGTTCTCACTATATTTATGTCATTTAACAAAACAGGCAAGACCGACTATCCATCCCAACACTACAGGTACAAATATGTTATTGGGATGCATATAGTGTTAGCAAAATGTAGCAGACCTGGAAGAAACACACATGATCTAAGACATTACATCTCTTATGTCTAATCAAGGGACATTTTACCGTGTACATTTCTTTTGGTTTACTGATTTTATTTCAGATCTGCTATATTTTGCAATAGAATAAGCCTCATAATGACTTATTTGTTATTGCTATTGCTATTCATTATGTGTTCTAGGCCGTGAAGGATTATTACGAAAAGGGTGTGCTTCACCTGAAACATTGCTTATGTGCACATTGCTAGTGGTTTTATGTTTTTTTATTTACATAGTATTATTTTTGTTCATACTCAGTCCCAGTGTATTTGGTTCATTTCACGCACATTGAAATATGAATTTTGATTTGTATTTGCTCAGAAGAAAACACATATAACTTTAGAATGCACCACTAAGTAAAATCTGTTTTTTTTTCAATGCTAAATGCACCAAAAGCATCTTAGTGCATTTAGTATTGCACCAAATGCACCAAAACGTTGTGTTTTTTTTCCACCTTTGATGTCTGTCTTGTCTCTTCCCTGTGCTTTCTCTGTGCTTGTCAAATGGAAGCTGCAAAATCAGTGGGACTGCGGAAACTGCAGAAAGGTGTTCATCATATAGAGGAGTCTATTAAAGAGTGATTTCTTGTTAGAATACATTGCTCCGCGAGAACTCTCTTAAAAATGATGATGTATATGACAAACAGCCTGTTGGTCCAGCTTGTTTTGCAGTTGTTTCACTCCCACTCATTATGGCTAGCACCCTGGGTCCAAATAGGACACAAGGCCAGTAGGGCTAGCTGACCTGACCCCAAGCAAAATATGCAATTTCATCTGTATTATCCCTGTCGGCACACCACTAAATGTAACATTACTCATAGCTGATTTTCATAGGATTTTACAGATCAGTAATGTCATTACCCTAGATAGTGAAACTTTGAGTGGCTAAATAACCAGTTAATGTTACATCTCTCCTTTACACATAACCACAGCTGCTGACTCTAGGGCTCCCTGTGTGACTCTTACAAATACGTAGTGAAAAGACTCTTTCACTGCTAGACCAAAATATACCAGTGAACTTAAAAATATTTGCTGAGGAAACCCCTTAAATCCACTACCCTTGTGATTTACAGTATTCCCTCCTCAGTAGATTGTAATTTACGTTTTTTGACACTTTAAATCTTACAAACCGAAGATAAAAGTGTTATCCCATCCAAAGCTAAAAGCATATTAACCGTGTTTGTCTTACAGTGTTGGAAAAAATGTTGGACTCATGCTTGACAAAACCAGTCGATTTTCTATCAAAGGCAAACTGATCCACAACTTCATGTCTTCAAGCACATTTACTGAATTTACTGTTGTGGATGCATTTGCATGTGTTAAGATTGATAAAGCCGCTCCTATGGATCAAGTGTGCCTGATCGGCTGTGGATTTTCCACTGGTTATGGAACAGTCCTCAACACGGCAAAAGTAAGCATGGTGACATATATGATTACTCTAATGTGGGTGTATTCTGTTTTTCTGAATTCCTACTGTGGACAGGAAAATGGTAAGTTGTGGGATTTATTAATTAATATAAAAATTGGTAGTAGTGATTTGCAGAGGTGATATTGGGCACCGTTTTACAAAACTGCCCCTGAAATTAATGCTTCAGGATCAGGTCAAGTAGGTAAAAGATGTTAAAATGATCTGTTACCTTTTTTTATACTAGACACAATGAAAAGTGACAATACAATACTTCTCATTTAACAACAATCTCAGGCTAATTATTTTGCATAGCTTATTGCTATTTTGCTCACATTTATGTGATTGAATGCTGTACATCAGAATACAATAAAATCCTCATAACATTCTCTTTTAGAATTTAGAAAAGAATGAACCATTTAAAATTCCGCTCAAGTTCGGATATTTAGTTACCATAGTTATGAAAGTTGATATATGATATTTTCTCTCCATTGATTGAGTGGATATTGTATATCACAATCAAATATAATCCTCCAATACACTTAATATCGAACAACGAACAATTTTGTTGGTCTTTTTATTCTCTCCTCTTATTTCAGGTAAAGCCAAACAGCTCATGTGTGGTGTTTGGTTTGGGTGGAATTGGCATGTCAGCTGTAATAGGCTGCAAAGTTTCTGGTGCTTCAAAGATTATTGGAGTAGACATCAATCCATCCAAGTTTTGCAAAGCTAAAGAGCTGGGATGTACAGAATGTGTGAATCCAAATGATTGTACCAAACCCATCCATGAAGTTATTGTGGAAATGACAAATGGAGGAGCTGACTATGGATTTGAATGCGTCGGTAAAGTTGATGTAATGGTAAGAAAAACATATTAATATACACGCAGAGATCTAGTGTTATCAGTTAGCAAAACATTTTACAGATAATGCTACATTTCACAGAATGATGTATTAACATTTTAGCTTCAAAACCAACTTTTTTGCTTATTTGCCATTGTCACAATTTTTACCAAAATTTGGCCATTAAACGGCACAAGTTTTTCACACTATGGATTATAGTGCTTTTTATTTGGCTTCAGGAGAGCACGCAAAATGACTACTCCAGTATATATTAATTTACGCAACATTAAACCATTTATTGAGAGGATGTATTTTCTGTCAACTGAATTATATTTAGTACACATAGTGAGTCCTCCAAACACATACAACCCCCCCCCCCCAACCCCCCTGACCAAACACAAACTTTAACACCACTGGAAATGGCAGGCAATGTTAAATTTTGCTTCACAAACGTAAATTTTATTTTTGTACTGCTCCCCAAAACTAAATGCACCAAAGTGCCTAATATGTATTTTGCAAATACCCCCCTCACACCACCCAACTTCTCCCATTGGCTGGTGTTAACATTGCTCCTCTACAAATGCCATTATTTTGCTCCAGAAAACCTATGTGTATTTGGTGGAATTCCATCACTTGCACAAATTGGGATGCATATCTAGTCCAAATTAGATTTTGAGTATTTTGCTCCTCAACCCTTAGCGCTTTGTAAATGAAGTAGAGATGGTCACTGACCTCCGTGTTTTGGTTTTGGATTCGGTTTTGGATCTGGATTACCTTTGTGTTTTGGTTTTGTTTTTGGTTTTGCAAAACCGCCCTTGCGTGTTTTGGTTTTGGTTTTGTTTGGTTTTGTTTTACAATTTTTTTGGTCTAAAATAACTTAATTTAGTGCTCCACCAGTTTCTTAGATAAGTGAGGTAATTCTAGAAGCTAATAAATTATGAAACAAACAGTTTAATCCCTGGTAGGCCGTCCTTAATTCGAACACTTGTCTGCAAATTATACAGACAAACCTGGTTGTCTACCTCCTCCATCTTTGATTATTGGCAATGTAGCCATCGTCTTTGGGTGTATATTACACCCTACACTTGTAGTTGAATATTAAAAAAAGCAGCCTGCACAGACTGTGGAACTAGAAAGTAAAATTAAATGGACCACGTGGTTTGGTGGCTATCTATACCCCCCCACCCACCCGCCCTCCACTTGTAGTTGAATATAAAAAAAGCAGCCTGCATAGACTGTAGAACTAGACATTCGAATATACAAAGAAATGGACAAAGGCAGATTGGTATCTGTCTGCATCAGATCCCCTCTCCACTAGAAGTAAAATAGAAAACTATTCAGCCATTATATAATCTAGAATATAAGTAGAAATTGAGAAAGGCAATTTGGTATCTGTCTGCATCATAATCATCAACATTCTCATTAGCGCCCTCGTCACCTCCACAAATCTCCCCCTCATCCTCTTCTATTTCCAAAGTGGCATCCTCAATTTGTGTATCAGCGGCTACACTCGGGCTGTTCAGGTACACATCAGCAGAACTGCTGAAAGGGCCCTTCTTTATGGGTACACTAACAGAATGCTCACGATTAGACATCCCACTGTTGGATGGACTCTCCACAGGGATTGGTGTCATTTGTGAATCAGAGCAAACATTATCCTCTAATGCCTTACTGTTATCTTGCAGCTTGGCTTTGACGCGTAACAGTAGTTGTGCACCACTTGTAGGCTCGGTAACATTTTTGGATCTACCACTAATAGCCAAAGGTGAAGGCCTCATTCTCTCTTTGCCACTGTGTGAATAGATTGGCATGTTGGCAATTTTTTTTTTATCGGCACTTAACTTTTGCTCAGTAACACTTCTTTTTCGCTTTAACACAGTAAATTTTTTTGGGGTTTTGGTATTTTGGACTGATTTCGAAACACTGTGTAGTTTGACTTCGCCTTGCCCAGATGACGTACTGGGAACACTAACATCAGGACTGGTGACAGAACCTGGTTGCTCATTCTGATCATATGTGAACTGCTTTGAATCCATTCTGAGCGCAAAGCACTTGTAGTGGTAAAAATTATTTGGTAAGATACTGCTGACAAATAGTAATTTTGACAGCCAGAAATATTTATGCACAATTATGGGGGACACCCCAAAAGCACTGAGGAGTGCTAAAAATTATTTGGTAGATACTGCTGAAAGATATGACTTGTGACAGCCAGAAATATTTATGCACAATTATGAGGGACACCCTAAAAGCATTGGGGAGTGCTAAAAATTATTTGGTAAGATACTGCTGACAGATAGTAATTTGGACAGCCAGAAATATTTATGCACAATTATGGGGGACACCCCAAAAGCACTGAGGAGTGCTAAAAATTATTTGGTAAGATACTGCTGACATATATGACTTTTGACAGCCAGAAATATTTATGCACAATTATGGGGGACACCCCAAAAGCACTGGGGAGTTCCAAATATTAAAAAAAAATATTAAACCTCTATCCTCCTCTCTTCTCTAGCGATTTTTGTTAGAGCAATTGCAAGAAGAATATTGTATTCTCTGTCCCTGCTCTAATCAGCCTGTGACTACACCCTGCTCTCTCCCTCTGTCAAATGGCGATGGATTGCTGTGGAGGCGTGTATTTATAATCTTGAAGTATCGCGAGAACCGAGCCGCGAGATCCGACGACGTCACAATGATGTTCTGCCTCGATTTGGATTCGGAGCGGGTGGGAGAGTACCGAGCTATTTAGCTCAGTACTTGGATAGGCAAAGTTTGGGTGGGTTCGGTTCTCGGGGAACCGGTCCCGCCCATCTCTAAAATGAAGTCTAATTGTCAAAGATGCTCCGCATGCACCTCCTGCAATATGCCTACATTTGTATCTAATCATCATCATCACCATTTATTTATATAATGCAACCGTGTTTACAAGAAAGAACCTGCACTTGCAAGCCAAGAATGTGACATATACTGGAGTACTGGCATCTCCTGTTGGGAGGAGATACTGAGTGCACGCCAGGTGCATGAAGAGTCTTGTCATGAAAACTAAGGAAAAATGAGATTTTGCTTTATGGGAAAACGTTATTTAAATTACAAGAGTGGAGAATGTGCATAGGCGAGAAATTGCCTGGCTAACAAGGGGCCACGCAAAAAAATTATCCTTCCTTCAGAATTAATTTTTTATATGCTCAGGAGGTGCCTGTAACCAGGAGATGCATTTTACTTTCAATGGGAGGCCTGTTGCATCTTCCAGGTGCACTTTCTGGGTAAGCTGATTTCAAAGCAGATTTCAGCCAATGTAATGAGAACTTTTAAATAGACACAAAAGTCACACATGTAATAAAGACAATAATCCCTCCCATGACTAATTTAAGTAAACAAAGCTAAGCCTAAAACTATATTGAAATCAGTGGTCGAAGTGGGGGTATATACGGTTGTATGCTGTGCCGTCACTTGTTCTACTGCCTTCATTCCAAAACTATCAAATTCTATTCACTTACATTCCCATTACATTTTTCTTAATGTTTACTTCGGCCACTGATTGAAATGTTACAAATACTTACTGTGAGTCATGTAATAGAACACAGTGAATGTCATTTGCAAATTTGCAAATAAAAAATTGCAGATACACAGCACATGTTTTGAGATCCATTTGAGATGCATTTTCCTGCATAGTTTATATGTTGGTGTAATGCAAGGACTTCATATTTGGACTCTCTTTTTTATCATAAAATTGTACTCACTTGATCCCCACTCACATATTAAGTAACTCAGGAGAAACTGGGCCTCACAATTTGACATATTGGGCCTGATTCATTAAGGAAAGTAAAGCAAAAAAAAAATGAGTAACTTTGCACCTGGGCAAAACCATGTTGCATTGGAAGGGGAGCGAAACTCAAAATGTGGGGACATATCTATAGTTGGGTAGGGCATGTCCTAGATCAACTTTAAATTTCAGTGAAAAAATAAAGCTGTCAAGTATTTGTGTGGTACAGGAAAAGACAGCCAGTATTTAACTTATGTGTAAAATAATAAACTAGTATGCACCCCTTGCATTGTAACATGGTTTTGTCCATGAGAAAACGTACTAATTTTTTTGCCTTACTTTCCTTAACAAATCAGGTTCATTGAGTTTTATGCACATTAGACTGTGAAGGGTCCCTATGCAGGCAGTATTACAATACTCAGTCAGTATGTTTTACCCCGGCTAGCTGGTGGGTACGGGCAACCCATACCAGAGGATCCCCCCTGAATACACGGGTGTTTAACACAGTCACCTGTGGACAGACTTTAGTGCAGTGATGTGGTGCAGTGCAATGAAATATTGGGTGCCAGGCCATCTAAGTTGAAAACATGAAAACACTTTATTGAACTTCTCTTCTCCTCCAGCACCAAAGAGCATAACGGTTGCAGGTAAAGATTACATGACCACTTTAACTCCTCCAGCACAAAAGAGCATAATGGTTGCAGGTAAAAATTATAAGACCACTTTAACTCCCCCAGCACACACTTTGCAGCAGTAAAGTATTTCTGACAGTTCACACACCCGATATTGTAGGAAAAGTCATTACACAGTATCAGCAGGTCCAATCATATACACAGACAGACGTTAGGCATGGTCCAGAGGTTCTCGCACTACACTCGTGCGCACCATCCCCTACGTCGGGGACCTTCCTTCTCAACTTGCCACACTGCCTTCATGCAGTGACCCCCCCCCTTCAAGGATGGGGGCTCTTTCCAAGGGGGCTCCTACTGGTACTGTACAGAGTGATTCCCCATTTCCAGGGACCTCCCCTCATCTCTCTGCTGAAGCTGCATTAACTATTTGGGGGAACACTTTCAGAATATTTTATAGCTGCTGCACATCCCAGTTGTCAGGGATCTCTGCATCACTTTCTTTTAGACATATGCTGTCTTGCTGACTCACAGTACTCCCCTGGTTGCAGGGTCTAACCATACTGTTACACATGGCACTTTTTACCTCCTGCTTAGGACACTTGAATAAGTCTAACAGGGCATCTGACCATGAACTCTCTCCCCGGGTGCTAACACTCCTCGGGACTCTAACTAGGGGCCCTTTTTTCCCCCTGCTGTCGTACAGACGTGCTTCCGTGGCAGCTGCCACTGACTCACCCATATCCAGGGTCTCTGGCTGCCATCCATCCAGGTCTTTCTCTCTCAGACACACTTTTTCAGCAGCTTCTCCTCCAAAGACTATACCTTTCTGCTGGCCTTTGTAACAGGGGGACTCTCCCCCTCTTGCACACTGTCATACATGTGTTTCATCACTCCAGGCACTCTCTCTCTGCATTGGTGCCACTTCTGGGGTACCCCTAATGGTGGAGATCCCCCTCCGCATGACTGTTCCCCACTTTAGGGCTCCCTTGCTGCCCTTCATCAATAAGAACTTTTATTCCCCTCAGAGGGATCTGTTAGTGCCACCTCGCGGCACTTACCGCACCCCCCTACTTTATTGCCCCTCCAGGCACTACTTTCTGAGGTAAACAAGACAAAAATAGAAAGAAGACAGTGCTAAAAAATATGTTCTGATAAAAATCCAAATAGAAGAAAATCTTTTTAAGTTCAGTCTCAATGTTAAGTAGTCAATGATCCTCCACATAAATTTTCATTGAAGATGTGAATGCTTCATTTGGTAATTCAGTGAATAATTCAATGTCTTTCAACCGATCACTTTTGGATATTTAAATCCTCATTATATACATCAGCATATCATGTGAAAAAAGAAAAAACAAATCAGGGAGCAATATTCCTCAGTTATATATTATTTCCAATGTGTATATAACAAGTACTATGGAGTTATTCTTCACTAGAAAACGTAAGAGAAAACCAGAGATATATAAAATAAGCATATAGCTTTATAGACACCTTGACAAAGTTTTTTAATTGAAATGCGTTGGTGGGCGAGAGCAGGCTTCGGGACTAGCATTTACTTACCTCACACAAACACAGGAACACAGAAGCCGGCATCCTGCAGCGTCCATCCAGCGGGTATCAGAGTGTTTCATGATATGCTGTTTTTTCATCTCGTTGCGGTAAGGATTCACCTGTATCCGAGGTCGGGTTTTTGAAGAGCTTATGTTTTTATTCGATATCCAGTACTGGTAATAAAGCTATATGTTGATTTTATATATCTCTGGTTTTCTCTTACGTGTTTTGGTGAAGAATAACTCCATAGTACTATGGTAATTTCCTTGTTAATTACACATTTGAAATAATATATCACTCAGGAATATTGCACCTTGATTTGCTTTTCATTTGTTCACATGATATACTGATGTATATAATGAGGATTTAAATATCCAAAATTGATCGGTTGGAAGACACTGAATTATTCACTGAATTACCAAATGAAGCATTCACATCTTCAATGAAAATTTATGTGGAGGATCATTGACTACTTAACAGTCAGACGGAACTTAGAAAGATTTTCTTCTATTTGGATTTTTATCAGAACATATTGTATAGCGCCGTCTTCTTTCTAATTTTGTGTTGCTTATTTATGATTAAGATTTTTATGGGTGAGGTCTGCAGATAAGAACGGCTGCTTTACAGGTTGTGCGCCTATTTATGTTTCAGTTTTTTATGTTTTAATATTGACTACTTTCTGAGGGCACTTTCCCCCTACAGGGGTCTTATATTTATTTGGAAGCTTGCGCCCACTACCTCCCTCCCGGGTCCCGGTTGCCAGATGACTCACTGAATGGTGGGAAGCCAGAGTCTTTATAGACCCTGGCTCCCACCTGACCACGTCCGTCTCCCGACGTGCAGCGTCCGTGGCCACGCCCCCAACCAATAACTCGGCATTCACATACTCGGAGGGCGGAGCCTAATGGTCGCCGATGCTACAAGCCTATGTGCCAATAAATGTGCTAGGCTCAGCAAAAAGTGCCAATGAAATATTACCATGGTCTCTGAGATTGTATAAATATCTAGCTCTGCAGACTCAGGTTTAATCAGGATATGCTCAAAAGATGTGCAGTCTTCACACTTTGAAGCTCACTATACCATATTGCCTGACCAAATGACAATTGTAATTTTTAATTTTATAGTTAAAAACAGTCTATACATTAGTTATGCAATCTCTCACATTGCTCTTGTCATATCTGGCCCATCCATCATAATGTGTAAAAATCTGATCTGATATATATATATACACACACACACATACATACGTAGTCGGAGTGGGGTGTACACTGCCGTCATTGTAAAACTATCAAATTCTACAGAACAAATGTTATATTAATAGTACACCTTACTGATAGAAAACTGTATAGTAATTTTATTAACAGGAATGCAGCACGGTCACTTAGTGGTTAGCATTTCTGCCTCACAGCACTAGGGTCATGAGATTGATTACTGACCATGGCCTTAGCTGTGTGGAGTTTGTATGTTCTCCCCGTGTTTGTGTGGGTTTTGTCTGGGTACTTCGGTTTCTTCCCAAACTCCAACAACATACTAGAAAAATTGGTTAATTGGCTGCTATCAAATTGACCCTAGTCTCTCTGCTCTCTTTGTCCGTGTGTGTGTTAGGGAATTTAGACTGTAACCCCCAATGGGGCAGGGACTGATGTGAGTGAGTTCTCTGTACAGCGCTGCGGAATTAGTGGCGCTATATAAATAGCTGATGATGATGAAGGTGTTGATGCTGATGGTGATCTCTCCTTTATGTAACTGAACTGATATTTTTATCAAGTTCTTAGAAAACCTTACAAAAAATGCAAAAAATATCAGGAGTGTAGCCCCCTCCGATGCACAATAATGTTCTGTGCATCAGTTTGCAGTCTCTTCTTTGGCTTCTCACACAACCAGTTCACAGTGTCATACACTACAAATAAACTTGAACTTTTTTCCCTTAGGCATCCATGATCCAGTCAACTCATTATGCCTATGGGTCCGCTAATATTATTGGAGTTCCCAATTCAACGGACAGACTTTGCATTGATGTGATGTGGTTGCTAACTGGACGCTCACTGAATGGAGCCTTTTTGGGAGGTATAAATAAACAAATTAATGATCACATTCTTTCCTTGAAGCTCATCATTTATTTCACAGATCTTGGAAGGATGCATGAACAAATCTGTCCATCTCCATACTTCAGAGGTGCCTCACACATACCTCAATTAACTGTTTTATTCAGGTCTGGCCACCATCACAGTGTGAGTGATATATAATTTAAACTGACAGGAGATTTTTGTTTCAACCCAAAGTATACACACTCTAACAAATACTATCCTGTTTATGTTTGCTACAACAAATCCATAATTATAATAATATACTCATGATCTCTCAGGAAGTTACTGCCAAAAGGAAGCTATATAAGTTTGATTCAGTTCAAATGTTATTACGAACATATAAAACCTAATGATGCTTTGAACACTACTGAATATTTAGTTTGTACATTGAATTTTATATGAAAACTATAATATATCTTTATGTTTTGTAGATTTTAAGGCACCTCTAGACTTCCCTTGCTTAGTACAGGACAACATGGTTGGGAAATTTGACCTTGGAGCGCTGGTGGCACACAAGCTGCCATTTGAAAAGATCAACGAGGGTTTTGACCTCATGAGAGAAGGAAAAACGTAAGCAGTTTTCTAAAGATTACATTTTATAAAGGGATATTGATCTGAAGATGTAGCTTAGAATTACAAACTCTATTACTGGGCACTGTGTTATCACACCAGTTATGGGAGTACCTGTTTATACAACTATATATATATATATATATATATATATATATATATATATATATATCCTTATTTTTGTCATTCTTTGACATCACTAGTCACAAAGGTAGCAACGTGTTTCACTATGCTGTCCATTTTTAGGACGGACCTCGTCCATAAAAGAGAGTGAAAAAGTTACATATCTAACTTTGGGTCTGATTAATATTCAGATGTAAGTCCCTTTGCGTGCCGTATCTTGCACAGCTCTACGCATGCTCAGAAAGGACCTTACACCAATGAACGCAGTAACATGCAATTCATGTCTAAACGCAAATGACACTTATGACTGCCTACGACTTGAGAGTCTGAACGGGAGAGAAGGGGGGGAGGAATGTAAGCCATGTACAGTAACAGTGTGTTGATGTAGATGGGATGATTCAAGTCCTGTGTTTCTCCTAAGTACACCTGGTTTCAGCCGTATCACATGTATATCAGATGTAGATGTTGAATGATAGTGATGACTGACATAGCATAGTTTTAGTATTAAAAAGTACACAACGGAGTGCCACTAGCCAGCACAGAACAAGTATATGCAAGTAAGATTGATTATATAAATACATTGTATGTACAGTACGCATTAAAAGCATCTTGTGTTTAATGTAAAAAAAAAAATAATTCTTAAAAAATCAATATTTTTATTAATGATTATACTGTTAAGAGTTGTTCATTTATTTTATAATTTAATTTTCTTATGTGTTCTGATGTGACTTTTTAGCGAACAGATGCTTGTGCATAAACTGCAATCTGTTCTGTCTGTTTACATACAGCAAGAAACGTTTAGGCAGAGCATAGTTGTACACAGATGCAAACTGAAACGCATCTTAAGATAACTTTGGATTTGAAAACAGTTGGAATTATGCACAAGTTCCATAGTCTTTTTCAAATTGCAACTTGCATTCAAACATGAATTTAAAATGATAGTCAAGACCACCACACAGAAAATTTTGGCTTAGCTAAATGGCAACGAAAAACATAAAATATCAAAACACTATACAAAAAGCAAATCAAACTGGGAATTTCCCTGAACTTTAATGTTCTAACAAGGCCCTTTAATGTTTTAATGAAAGCAGTAACTTGCTGCACAGTCATCAACAGCTATCCAAGTCACAATGTAATATGTTTATCAGTTTATATTGAACTAACTTATGAATTAATATTAAAACAAATGCTTTCTTTATTTATATTTACAGTATTCGTTCAGTTCTGATAATCGCACAACAAAAACATTAATCACCTGTCATGGAGATTCACAACAATGGCTTTCTTCCTTCATTTTAATTTTACACATACCCAAATATATTTTTATGTTGCATTTATTAAATTTTGCTTCATAGTTTCTGTTCTAGTGTTTGGTGATTTTTCTATACTGAATAGTCTGAAATAATAATTTTAAGATTTGAAATGTGCTTTCAATGACCTGTAATAAAATATATGATTTTGCTTTAAAAAATGTTTGTTGTTGTTGAATTACATACATCTAACACTTTGGCAGCGCAGGTAAAACAATAGACAGCAATGTTAGGCTGGCGGGTCTTGTCATAAACTGGTAGTAGAGGTCTTCGCCTATAGCAGCCACCTTTCCCATAGAGCTTGATGCGCACACAGGCACTCGGATGCTTCCACGTCGTAACTCTAATGTAGTGTAAGTTTATGAGCAACACTACAGTGGATGGAAAGTTGAGGAAATAAAGACTATAGCAGGTTGTCAAAAGGCAGGCCAAGGTCAGGAGGTCTGTAGCAGATAGGGTGGTCGGAGACAGGCAATAAAGTCAAGGCTGACAGCAAACAGGAAAATCCAAGAAACAGGTCCAGAGGTCAGGGCAATCAGAAAACAGGCAAGGTCCAATTAACAAGCAAGAGGTCACAACGATAGGTCAATCCAGAGTATATGCAGAATACACAAGGTACAAAAGCACAGCAGGTCAGCAATTCCTCAACGAGACATTGTAACTGGCAGCGAAGCTACGCCCTACCTGCCTTAATTACAGCAAGCAGCCAATCAGAGCCATGCCCACCAATACACCCCAGGGGCTGCCTAATTAATAAATACAAGTAATTAGCCTACAGGCTATTGTTTACCTAATGCACACGCACCAGGCTGCCCAGCATTGCCGGGACGCGGAGCTGATTAGAAAGCGTCCCGACCGTTGCCATGGTGACGGCCGGGACTGAAGAGAGGGGAAGTGACGTCCTGGCTATTGCTATGACAGCTGAGACACAGCTGGAGGAAATGATCCGCGGATCGCAGCTACTCATTACAAACAAGGTTTTAGATACAACTAAAATGCAATGTAGAGAAAGTATATATATTTTTACATAATTTAGTGTAACACCCTGGCACTGAGAGGCTTCTTGCAGATATGAGGGAAAACTGCTCAAATTGTTTTGTCTATTTTTACCTAATACACCTTACTTATTATTATTATTACTATTATTATCATTTATTTATATTGTGCCACAAGGTTTCCACAGCGCCGTACACAATACAAACAATAGACTATACAGGGAAAACAGTACAGAACATTAAATGAGTAATACCATGACTTCAGATGCTCCAGGCAGCCAATTATAGTGAAGTTGGAGTAGAAGAGTAGGTAGAGAGACAGGAGGGAAGAGGGCCCTGCTTATAAAAGCTTACATCCTAAAGGGAGGGCATACTGATTGCTGGCACAAAGGGAGTCAGAAGAGGGAAACAAGCGCAAGAGGAACGAGTTGATGAGAGCAAGCATGGAGGCTGGTAGGCTTTGAGGAAGAGTTGAGTTTTGAGTGCCCGTTTGAAGGAGCACAAGTTAGGGGACAAACGGATGGAGTGTGGGAGGTCATTTAAGTGCAGGGGAGCAGCTCGGCAGCAGTCTTGAATTCTGTAGTGGGATGAGGTGATCAGAGTGAAAGAAAGGCTACAGTCATTGGCCGATTGCAGGGACCGGGTGGGAGTGTGAATGGAGAGGAGATTGGAGATATAAGGGGCAGTAGATTGGGAGAGAGCCTTGTAGGTGATGGTAAGAAGTTAAAAAGGATTCTGTAAGGGAGGGGAGCCAGTGTAAGGCAAGGCAGAGTGGGAAGGCAGAAGAGAAGCATCAAGAAAGGAGCATAAGCCTTGCAGCTGCATTCAGTAAAGAACAGAACTGGGAGAGGTGGGAGCGGGGGAGGCCGGTGATGAGAAGGTTACAGTAGTCAAGCCGGGAAATTATGAGCGCACGAATAATGGTTTTGGTTGCATCCTGAGATAGAAAGGGCTGGATGCGGGCGATGTTGCATAGTTGGAAGCGACAGGATTGGGCAAGAGATTGAATGTGAGGGACAAAAGAAAGGGAGGAGTCGAAGATGACGCCCAGGCAGTGGAGTTGGGGGACAGAGGAGATGGTGGTGTTAATAACACTGATGGAGGGATCCAGGTGGGATGAGGACCTAGACGAAGGGAAAACAATGAGTTCGGTTTTAGCTATGTTAATTTTGAGAAAGCGTTAGGACATCCAAGAGGAGATGTCGGAGAGGAAGTCAGATACAAGAGAGAGGAGGGGGGGGATCAGGAGAAGAGATGTAAAGTTGAATATCATCTGCGTATAGGTGATACTGAAGACCAAATGAAGTAATGAGAGCACTTAGGGAGGTAGTATAAAGTGAAAAGAGTAGAGGGCCGAGAACAGAGCCCTGAGGGACTCCTACAGGGTGGGTGGAGAGGAGGGATGAACCAGACATGGATACAGAGAAAGAGCGGTTTGCGAGGTATGAGGTGAATCATGTTAGGGCAGAGCCAGAGAAGGGTCTGCAAAAGAAGAGGGTGGTCCACGGTATCAAAGGCCGCGGATAGGTCCAGGAGGATGAGCAGGGAGACGTGCCCCCTGGATTTAGCAGAGAGGAGATCATTAGTTACATTGGCCAGGGTGGTTTCAGTGGAGCGGAGGGGGCGGAAGCCAGATTGGAGTGGGTCATGGAGGGAATTGTCTAAGAGGTGACTGGTGAGGCGGTTGCAGACAATTCGCTCGAATAGTTTAGATGCATAGGGGAGAAGTGAAATGAGTAGGTAGTTAGCAAGTGAGGTGGGATCAAATTATTTTTTTTAGAATGGGAGAGATAAGGGCATGTTTGAAGGAGGAGGGAACAATGCCAGTGGAGAGAGACAGGTTGAAGAGGTGAGCTAAACAGGCACAGACAGTGAGGGAGAGGGAGCGAAGAAGGTGAGAGGGGATGGGATCCAGGTGGCAGGTAGAAGGGGGAGAGGAAAGAATGAGGGAGTGGACTTCTTCACCCTTAGTAGGCCGGAAGGAGTACCAGGGTTGGTTGTTGGAGGAAGGAGAGGGAAGAGAGAGGCAAAAGAAGCAGGAGAGGGAAGGGAGGAGGAAATGTCAAGTCTGATGACCTCAATTTTGGAGGAGAAAAAGGAGGCAAAATGTGTAGCAGAGAGGGAGAGTGGGATAGGAGGAGGGGAAGGGGTAAGGAGAGAGGTGAATGTGGCAAAGAGGTGGTGGGGATTAGAGGACTGAGAAGAAATGATCCTGACATTCTGGTTGCAGACAATTCGCATTACATGCATACATGAGTCACACAGAAAGACACAAACACACATGGGACACACAGACAATCACATAGGCCTGTCTGTGTCCTGAGATAGATGCTGAGAATGGTGTTCAGTAATGAATAAAAATTAGAACTTCTGGTTTAGTCATTCTGTTGAGGGGATGTCCCTTAATAAAGTTTTTTTCAGAACATCAGTTTCAGGTGAACTAAATATTTTACAGTGTGTCTATATTATTGACCATGTTATAGAAGCAACAGCCATTTTCTGTAGACCAAAATGACCTAAAGCCTATGTATAGCTTACCACTATGGCTTCAGCTTTACTTGTGACAATTAATCTCCAAGTGATCAGTTAGACTGTTTTATACGTGTGTGCATGCCCACTTTGACCACTATATATATCCTGTTTGGCTGAACCCTTATATTGAGCTAGGTAAACTAAAGTGTTGCTTAATTGAATGGAGTGATACTTGCTCCAATTCACTGGAATTGGTGTCTCCACCTGGATCTACAGTTTTACAGGTAAGTGTTCTACAGCTGAAGCACTAAAGGTTGACCCGGGAATCCTCTGTCCGACCCTAGACTTTATCCTGATTACCGTTAATACCAAGACTTCTCGCGTTCTGCCCTTCCTTCTTTGGAACGATCTCCCCCATTCTATCAGTCTTTCCCCTAGCCTGTCAAACTTCAAATGCTCCCTCAAAACCCATCTATTCAGGTTAGCCTGTCATTCCACCACCTAATCCTGCCCTCCTCCATCCCTCTTCTTTTTCCTTCTATACTAACCATACTATACCTTACCGCATCCTACTTACTCCTGTGCTTCTCTCCTCTCAGTGTTTTCATCCCTCACCCCACCTTGCCACTCTGTGTCTCGTGTGAATCTCACCCTCACGCTTAGATTATAAGCTTCCTTGAGCAGGGCCCTCTTTCCATGTATCCTCTTCATCTTGTTTACCTTTGGCTTCGCTCCCCGCCTTGTTTCCATTTCATCAATTGACTACCCCCCATCTCCAAATCACCTCTTCTCCCGTGCCCCCACTTCTCCATTTCAGTCTTGATGCTATAAGTGGTGCCCTCACTACTGGGCACAGACTCAACCCCTCACTCACATCCTCTTTTCCTTTCCATTGTATCTGTACACTGAATTCACTTTTTCCCCTTTAATATATTACTTCACAAATGTATAAATTGATAAAAGAACATATGTCCTTTGTTTATCACACAATTGGTGCAGATGATTGATCGTTGAGGCGCATGAAGATATCCTATATTCATTCTATATTGTAACTATAGATGTTCACTGACCCCCGTGTTCTGGTTTTGGTTTGGTTTTGGATCCGGATTAACTTCGTGTTTTGGTTTTGGTAAAACTGCCCTTGCATGTTTTGCTTTTGGTTTTGGATTTTTTTTTTTTTAAATCCCTTTTGTTTTTGCTAAAATGACATATTTTTGCTTTTTTCCCCCCCTACGTTATTATTAACCTCAATACCACTAATTTCAAGTCATTTGCAGTCAATTTTGACTGCACCTCACAGGTCACAATATTATTTTCATATACTTTCAAACAAAAACTGCAGCGACCTGGCTGGATGCTAAGTGACAGAGCAATGATTCAAACACACAGCAGTTCTTAGCGTATCTAGGAAGCATTGCCACACAGAAGTGTCAGTAAAGGAAAGTGGTGCAATTAGCAATGGAGCAATGGAGCTATCCTCTTTGTATGTTACCTATATAACACAGTACAATGTGGCTGCAGATTTAGAAGACCAAGCCTGCCAGACCTATTATTTCTATTTCAGCAATAACAATTAGCAATGGAGGAATGGAACTCTCCTGAATGTCACTGGAGACTTTAAAGAACTCTGCTACCCCGCCTCTTTCTTTTCTACCTATGATGCTGCACAACTGCACTAGAGACTGCCAAGAAATGTGCTTCCGCTTCTGTGTCCCTCTGTGAAATGGTGCTGGATTGCCGTGGAAGGCGGTAGTTATAGAATTCAAAGCTCGCGAGATCTAAGATCCGACAACGTAACAATGAGGTTTTGCCTCGTTTTCAATTCCGAGTGCACGCAAATGTACCAAGCCGACTCGGCTTGGTACTCGGATCTGGTAAATTCGGATGTGTTCGGTTCTCAGGGAACCAAGCCTGAGCATCTCTAATAGATATATGAGGAAATATTGTTAACCAGTGAGACAGTCCTGAACGTACCTTAGTAAAGTTACAAGATCTCCTCAAGAGTTTATAATGTGTTGAAATAACATTCCTATCAGAGAGGGATTTATCCAGCATCAAATCTAGGTCATTACTCCAATCCTCAGTAGATAATTAATCCAGCACAGTATGTAGATAGTGTCTGGCCTGGAATATCGCAAACATATGCGTGTGCGGTAATTCAAATTTTTCCATGACCTGAGGAAATGTAAGAGAGGTCCGCAAGGAGACATTGACCAATGACTTGATGTGGACATTACTCCACAACTGCCAATAGTCGCAACTGTCAATAGTTGAAGGGATAAAAGTCCTGACCAAGTTGGAATTCAGGATTATGTAGAAAAGGTAGGTAAAGAGAATGATGGCTATTAAGGTTACACTTATTGTAACACTCCCATGGGTAGGTGTTAGAGTGTCATGCGGATCATACCTGGTCTCTGGATGTTCCTCAGAAAATCACGACACAGAAGTTGGACAGAGAATCCTTGGGTCTTCTAGGCTGAAGTATTGTTCTAGCTGGATCCAGCAGGGGGTGCAGCATATGTATGTATTTGGTATCGGCTGTACTGTATTATAATTATGTACTGAATTGCTAAAACTTTTGCTTCTGCTAATTAAATCGATTGTGCTTTGGACCCACAAGAAATCGCTTAAACAATGCTTATTGGAAAACGATAAAATTACGTTAATAAGAGATTCAGTAGTGTAGATGAAAGTGAAAAATTGTCCACAATAACAAGATAAAGCTGGATATAGAGGATATGCTTTGTATTAAATGAAGAAATTCCCTTAGTCAAAGTAGTGCAAGTCTCTATAGCCTGACTATTGAAGATAAGTAATCAGCACAAATATCTCTGATGGCACTGCATTTATCCGGGTTTGATTGCCGTTCAATTGCTATGTCAGTTCTATTCGACAGATATTTTCCACTGGATAAATGTCTCAATTATCTGTATATCCCGATCAACTGTCAGTAGTGATTTTGACTAATATGACCTTGTGTCCCTTGCCACAGATGGATTTCTTCTATAGTGAATCAGCTGAGATATTGGCAGAATAATCTTTAGTGTAGGGCAGTGCGGTGGCGAAGTGGTTAGCACTTCTGCCTCAAAGCGCTGGGGTCATGAGTTCAATTCCCGACCATGGCCTTATCTGTGTGGAGTTTGTATGTTCTCCCCGTGTTTGCGTGGGTTTTCTCTAGAGATGAGCGCACTCGGATTTCTGAAATCCAAGCCCACCCGAACGTTGCAGATCCGAGCCGGATCCGAGACAGATCCGGGTATTCCCGCCAATTGCAAAACTGAAACCGAGGCTCTGAGTCATAATCCCGCTCGCGATACTCGGATCCTATAAATTCCCCGCTAGTCGCCGCCATCTTCACTCGGGCATTGATCAGGGTAGAGGGAGGGTGTGTTAGGTGGTCCTCTGTCCTGCTATATCTCGTGCTGTTCAGTTCTGTGCTGTGCTCTGCTCAGTCCTGTGCTCTGTCCTTCTGAGTTCAGTGGTGCTGCTGGGTCCTGTGCTGTGTCCTGTTCAGTCCAGTGGTGCTGTGTCCTGTGCTCTGTTCTTCTGAGTTCAGTGGTGCTGCTGGGTCCTGTGCTGTGTTCTGTTCAGTCCAGTGGTGCTGTGTCCTGTGCTGTGTCCTGTGCTATGTCCTTCTAAGGACATTGTTATTTCCCCATTATTCCCAAATTATAAAAAATTACAAAAAAAGTAATTATAAAAAAAAAATAAAAATATCCCAAAACAATCCTGCAGTATAAGTCCATTGGTACTGCTATATTACAAAGTTCACTGATTCAGCAGTATAAGTCTAGGGGTACTGCTATATTACAAAGTTCACTGATTTTGCAGTATAAGTCCATTGGTACTGCAATATTACAAAGTCCACTCATTCTGCAGTATAAGTCCAGTGGTACTGCAAAATTACAAAGTTCACTCATTCTGCAGTATAAGTCCAGTCCAGTGGTACTCTCCTGTGCCGCATATAATTTTTAAAGGATTAAAGGATTTGCCGAGTGTGTGTGGCTTCGGGGTACACATATAATGCAGAACAAAGATTTGGAGGGTAAAGTAGGGAAAGATCAAGACACACTTCCTCCTAATGCTGAAGCTGCTGCCACTAGTCATGACATAGACGATTAAATGGCATCAACGTCGTCTGGCAAGCCCGATGCCCAATCTCCTAGTACAGGACATGTAAAATCCAAAAAGCCCACGTTCAGTAAAAGTAGCAAAAAGAGAAACTTAAAATCATCTGAGGAGAAACGTAAAGTTGCCAATATGCCATTTACGACACGCAGTGGCAAGGAACGGATTAGGCCCTGGCCCGTGTTCATGATTAGTGGTTCAGCTTCACCCAAGGAACTAAGCCCCCCCCCCCTACAAAAAATTTAAGAGAGTTATGCTGTCAGCAACAACACAGCAAACAACTCTGCCTTCTAAAGAGAAATTATCACAAATCCCCAAGGCGAGTCCAAGGGTGTTGGTGGTTGCGAAGCCTGACCTTCCCATCACTGTACGGGAAGAGGTGGCTCCTTCCACCATTTGCAGCACGCCCTCTGCAGATGTTGGAAGGATCACCCACAGTCCAGTTACAGATTTGGCTAATGAAGGTGTGAATGTTGTACACCGGGAATAGGATATTGATGTAGCTGACGCTGAGGAGGATGTTGATGATTATGACGCAGACAGATACCAAATTGCCTTTCTCAATTTCTATTTATATTCTAGATTATATAACGGCTGAATAGCTTTCTATTTTACTCCTAGTGGAGAGGGGATCTGATGCAGACAGATACCAAACTGCCTTTGTCCATTTCTTTGATTATTTGAATTTCTAGTTCTACAGTCTATGCAGCCGGTTTTTTTTGTATTCAACTACAAACGTAGGGCGGGGGGGAGGGCATAGATAGCCACCAAAGTAACGTGGTCCATTTAATTTCACTTTCTAGCTCCACAGTCTGTGCAGCCTGCTTTTTTTATCTTCAAAGTATTAGCAAGCCTTGCAATCTAAATTAACAAGAGGTAGTGACGTGCTAGAACTCCACCCTCTATATGCTGCAGAGGATGGAGGAGCATCAAAAGGCCATTCAAGCCTACACAGCCACCTACGACATAGGAAAAGGAGTGGGGATGTGCCTGAGTCAAGCGCACTGGAGAATGATTTCCGTGTTGTGCAAGGTTCTGCAGCCATTTGAACTTGCCACATGAGAAGTCAGTTCCGACACTGCCAGCTTGAGTCAGGTGATTCCCCTGATCAGGCTTTTGCAAAAGCAGCTGGAGAAAGTGAGGAGGAGCTGGTACACCATTGCGATTCCACCAAGCATGTAGCTCTTGTGGATGAAGCCCTTCGTACGCTTTGCCAGGATCCGAGGGTGGTCACTATTTTAAAGTCAGAGGAATACATTCTGGCCACCGTTCTCGATCCTCGGTTTAAAGCGTATGTTGTGCCTCTGTTTCCGGCGGACACAAGTCTACAGCGGTGCAAAGACCTGCTGGTCAGGAGATTGTCCTCTGAAGAGGACCGTGACATGCCACCAGCTCCACCTTCATTTTCATCACTGTTTGTGCAGTTCCAAAAAAGAGGAACTGCCATTTCTATTGCTACCTTATTTCTTTCTGTATTTCCTGTGTCCTGTGGTCTGTTCTGTTAAGGGCATTGTTATTTCCAAGTTATCCAAAAGTTCTAAAAAAAACAAATTTAAATTTATAAAAAAAAAATAAAAAAATTTCCAAAAATAATTGGAAAAAAACATTACAAAATTTTTTAAAAAATCTAGCTTGTACTGCTATTTAAAAGTCTAACTACGATCATTCACTGTTGCTGTACCCAAAAATAATAGGTACTGCTATTAAAGTACAGTCCAGTGTGCCGCAGATAATTTGTAAAAGCTTTGCCGAGTGTGTGTAGTTATGTATCACAGGTTTTAAGAGGCGGCACAACACTGACAGAAACTGAGGGAAATAATCTCTCTGTGGCTCACCCCACTTAGACTCTCCTGGGGATTCGAATAACTGCCATTTCTATTACTACGGTAATTGTTTGGGCAGTCACAAAAAAGAGGAACTGCGCCCTTAACTGCTATGTTGGTTTTAGACGTCCATCCGGTGTCCGACATCTGTGCACTGGAATTCAGACCACTTGAGGGTTTTATTATTATATTGTGGCCCCGGTACCAAATTGGTTACCGGGGCCACTCCACTACGCAGTCCAGATACTTTTTTGGTGGAATTTAGACCAGTTGAGGGTGATATATTGTGGCCCCGGTACCAAATTGGGTACCAAATTGGGTACCGGGATCACTCCACTATGCAGTCCAGAAAGCTACCTCGGTGAAATGAAACGTTTTGGACTAAAAACAATATTGTGAGGTGTGAGGGTGTTCAGAATAGACTGGGAATTAGTGGAAATGATTGTTATTGAATGTTATTGAGGTTAATAATAGCGTAGGAGTGAAAATAAGCCCAAAAACTTGATTTTGGAATTTTTTATGTTTTTTTCAAAATAAATCCGAATCCAAAACCTTAAATCTGAACGAAAACCTTTCGACAGGTGTTTTGCGAAACAAATCCGAACCCAAAACATCAATCAAATCCGAACCCAAAACACAAAACACGAGACACCAAAAGTAGCCGGTGCACATCCCTAGTTTCCTCCGGGTGCTCCGGTTTCCTCCCACACTCCAAAAACATACTAGTAGGTTAATTGGCTGTTATCAAAATTGACCCTAGTCTCTCTCTCTGTCTGTGTGTGTGTGTATGTTAGGGAATTTAGACTGCAAGCTCCAATGGGGCAGGGACTGATGTGAATGAGTTCTCTATACAGCACTGCGGAATCAGTGGCGCTATATAAATAAATGGTGATGATGATGATGATGATAATGATGTACTCTCATACAGAATTCTCAGTCCAATAGAAAACTATCATTATTTTTCAAATACCTAGGTCTCCAGGCAGCCACCTAGATAACACATTCACATCTCTTCTCTGACTCACCAACTATCAAGAAGCAATTGTCCACTGCATTGTGAGCTCCTTCTAGAAGTGCCCTGTGCAGTCGTCCCTATCCTCATGCACATCTGTCATATCTCTGCATTCTCTGCTCCACTAGCGCCATCAAGGTAAGAGCAACTGCTTTAATTATTTGTGTATAATATATATATATATATATATAATCTATCTTGTAACAAGACCGCACCCTTCTCTTGGCACTTTTGTCACCTTATGTTGCAAGAATACCCAGTAGACATCAGCAACACGAAACTTCTTGGTCAAATCAAATATGTTTATTGTTTTCATCACAATAAATTGCACAACTTCCATCAGGATGACACCAGCAAGCAACTACCTTTTACTTGCACCTCCTGGTGACCCTAAACACTAACTAGACACAGTACAGCTCCCTACTGACTGGCCAACTGGTTCAGCGTCAGTCACCTCTGACATGAGCACAACTCCAGGATTAAATACAGATGTCTCCTCCCACAGGCTTGGATGACTGACAGGCGACACTCCCACCTTGTCTTTAAAGGATGGCTCCTCAGGTGTTCTGTAACGCCTAATCAGCACAACCACCCCTATCAGCTCTGTGGATACAAACACGTTAAAGCATGCAAGTAAATTACTTTTTACATTTACTTTACAACATGTCTCTGACCTGTACATTACTGAACTTAAGCCCAGTGCTACACCTGTATATAACTTGGTCTGCAGCCTTTTACCTGCAGACAGTTAGCACCATAGCTAATTCTACTCTGAGAGGCCTGTGGCATACCACTCCCATTGCTACAATATATATTTATATATAATATATATATATATATATATATACACATACACATATATATATACACACACATACACACACACACACACACACACACACACACACGTCTCACTTTCAACCCCTACTCCCACAATCGATATCACCCTATTTGTGTCTTCCACTTTACTTTAGGCTGTAAACTTTCATGATCGGGGCCCTCTATCCTTGTGTTCTCCTTCTAGCATTCCATCTCCCTTTGCACCTCTTGGCCTGTTTCTTAGCCGTGTTTTCTTGAGCTCAGATCTACTTCATTACCACCACTATCTTTCACTGTACCATAAATTATTTGATCTGCATTAATATTTTATCTGTATATTATTTGTTATTCAATATGTCTGGTTTTTGTATTTTTTTTTTGTCATGTAACGTGTTATGGATCATTCTGTTCTCTGTATGTCATGTACAGCACTGCAAACCATTTGTGACAAATCAAAGGTAATAATTATAACAGAGTAACAAATATGTATACTTACACCCCAATATATCATAGACAAAGTGGCTTCACAGTGTTAGTAGTAAATCCAAAACTCGTATTACTCAATTTTGTACACAACATAATAATGTATTGAAGTGTATACTATACATATATATATATATATATATATATATATATATATATATATATATATGGGAATAGTGTCTGGACAATGTTATTAATAAATGTGACAATTGCATTTTCCATGTAAAATTTCGTTATATACAAACACAAATACAAAATAAATTAAATACTAACATTTGTTGTTTTCTCCTTTAAAAGCATTTGTAGTTTTCCTTTTGTCAAGATACCAGCTTATTGAGACTCTTTTCTGGGCCACCTGCCCAGTACACCAAGTGACCTTAATGGGTATGAAATCACCTAGGCAAGTAGTCTAGTCAAAGCAAATATACTGTTATTATATCAAATACAATACACTGAAAAGTCTATCAAACTTTTAGAGCCCAAGTACCAAGAGGTTCACCTATTAGTACATAATACTTACAGCCTTGTCTTAGAGGAGCTATAGTCACCAATCCTTGAATAATGGTCTGGCTGATTTGTCCCTTAGTTCCATCATTAATTTTTCAGCAAAATATTGACCAACTCCAATATCACCTTGCCACGAAACTTGACCAACCCAACAGGAGGTGTAACCCCTAGTCAATGCTATCTGAGCAAAAAGCTTCTGTGGCCAGGAAAAGGCCCCTCTTTATTGCTGGCCTGGTTCCCTCAGTGGTGTGGCTTCAGCAAGGAGGGTACTAGATAGCAAAGACACTCCAGAATGTTGCCTGCTTATCATATGGGCTGTCACCGTTGCTCCTTTGTTACTTACTTAGGCAGCTGGCCCTTGATTGGTTTGGGTCTGGGACGTCTGCTTGTCAATAATGATAAACAATAGGGTCCATTTATCCATACAAAAGAGCAAGATTTCCCTAGTATCATTGCATCTAGAGCCGACTCCCTTTACAGACTTTTTGGGTGAAATCATGCTCCAGAATGACCTGCACTTCTGGTAAAGTATAAGTGACCACAAGCAGAGGAAATCACGGAAGGATGGTGTCAGCAGTTGGCACTAATAGTCTCTGTGGAGCCAAAGAGCTGGGTACCTCATTGAACCCAAGTAATATTAGTTATTTTAATGGATCAGTAAACCCACCATAGAGAGTGTGTCAGAATCACTAGGAGGAGTTGATGATACCTGCCAGCAGTTGGCGCTACTGAGTACTGAGGTGCGGAGTCTAACGCTCCCCTGGTTTTCACCCGCAAGGAGGTATGGACTTTGCTGCAAGGGACGCGCAGGTCGCGGCCCTCAGAATCAGTCAGCTGGCGAGGTAATAATTTAGGCAGCGGTGAGACCACGAGGAAGCAGGATAAAGAGTAGTCAGTAAGCCGGGTCAAAACCAGAGGAACGGATATAGCCAAATCGGAAGCAGGAGAATGGTCAGAAAGCCGGGTCAATACCAAATATCACTCTAAGCCAGAATCAGGAACCAATGGAGAAGTCAGGAACAAGCCGGGGTCAGAATCCAATAAAGAGTAACAAAGGAACAAACGCTGGAGCAAGGCAGAAGACCAAATACTCAGGCAAGCAAATGGCTTCAGTGAGTTCCTTAAATAGAGGAAAGAGATCACCGATAGGTGCCTGGAAATCGGCGGGGAAACCGCAACCAATCGCTGATAAGTCGCAGGGCGACCGAAGGAGCGTCAAATCTTGCGCATACGTACCGATGGCAAACTTAGCGGCGTCATGTTGCTAAGTAACAGTTGCCAAGCTCTGCGTATGCATGCTAATAGAACGGCCAGCATCTCTAGGCAGCGGGACGCCGATTCAGCAAGGTAGCAAGCGTCCGTTTAGAAGCAGAAATCGGACGGCGCCTGACAGAGTGGATGTCAAGCAAGCTTAATATGAGCCTAGCACCTGCTCTCACCATACTTATGTTGCTAAGCTCCTGCACTAGTGAATTATTGCTTACATGGCTCTTAATTTGTCTTCAGTCTTGGCCACCCATTTCTCTTTAGACTGCCACCCAGTGCTGCATAGCCATCTCTAGGCTTGTCAGTTTATTCTGCTCATCCATTTTGACCTTACCAGTCTGTTTTACAAAGGACAACACCTTTTTTATACATTTTGTAAAGTGAATTCTATAAGGGAAACATTTTTAAATTTATTTACTGCAATTTCAATGGTACAGTACTACGAAACCAGGACCAGAGCTGAGATCTATGGGAGGAAGAGGTGGACTGATCCCATTAACATTGAAGGACTAGGCTCCCTAGGATATAATAGAGCACTGGTACTTTGCAAATGAGGATAGTGTTGCCCAGTGGATGTTATTTATTTGCAGACTTTTTGGCAATCAGGACTGTTTCATAAATTAATTTCTCTTTCAGAAAATCAAGTTGCCCATCTCATGAGCCATCTTATGTTGTCTCCTTTTGAGCATCAGTGTCTCTGATATAACCTGTACCTGTTTGCTATCCAGAAGGAAGATATTCTAAAGGTTTCAAAAGGTTGGAATTTTCAAGAACACCATAACAAGTGCTCATGATAGAGTTAAGAAGACCTGTGTCATTATCCAGAGGAATTTATGGTGGACTAATGTTAGTTGGTTGTCAGATCTTTACATATAATAAAGTCCACCATCATTCACTTGCTGCCAAACATTGGAAGCAGTCTGGTTACAAAATGTGGCTGCGATAGACAGCATTATGGACTTAATACCTCTAGCGAATATTTTGTTTTCTTTATATATTCTTCCAACACTTCATTACTGGCTGATCTTTTCATTGAAGACATTTATGTATTCATGAAATGCCTATTATAATTTTCTTGATTAGTGAAGTTCAGATTTTCATCTATCAGAAGTGGGAATTAAATTGTGTATTTGTTCTGCATATGATCGTCAATTCAACTGATATTTCAATTGGGTTAATCAGGATTTGGAACAGTATATAAAAAAGTTTAAATTTTAACCATCAAGACAATTGGGTGGATAATCCTTAATAATCATTTGCACTCTTCTTCCAACATTTTTAAATTGAAAAGCTGGTGGGCAAATGGGGCATGTGAGATAATAGCTGGTGGGCACAGTGGCATGTGAGGAAAAAGCTGGTGGGTAAAGCTAGTGTGCAGAAGGGCATGAAAGTGCAGGTGGGCATGTGATAGAAAAGCTGCGGGCAGGAGGGGGCTTGTGAGAGAAAAGCTGGTGGGCATATGGGCATGTGTAAGAGAAGCTAGTGGCAGGGGTTAGCATGCATGAGAAAAGCAGGTGGACTGGGGACATGTGTGAGAAAACCTGGTAGGCAGGGGCTATGTTAGTGGAAATCTGGTGGGCAGATTGGCATGTCAGTGTCTATCATGTCGGTGTGAACTGTGTATAGAGATCAGTGTGTGATATCATAAAGTCAGTTAAATATCTCTGTCACCTCCAAGGTTGTTTAAATATCAACTTATCTTGAGGGGCGAAATACCTGCATGCTAAACTGAGAATGTCCCCTAAATAATAAAATGTTCCCTTTGAAGTTCAATTAAATATCTTATTTTTTTTTTATTATGTATTATCACATAATGTATAGGGATGTGCACCGGCGACTTTTGAGGTCTCGTGTTTTGTGTTTTGGATCCGGATTTTCATTATTTTTGGGGTTCGGATTTGTCTCGCAAAACACTTGACGAAAGGTCTCGGTTCGGATTTAAGGTTTTGGATTCGGATTTTTTTTGGAAAAAACATAAAAAGTTTAAAAATCAAGTTTTTGGGCTTATTTTCACTCTTATGCTATTAGTAACCTCAATAACATTCAATAACAAGCATTTCCACTAATTTACAGTGTATTCTGAACACCTCACAATATAGTTATTAGTCCAAAACGTTGCAACGAGGTATCTTTCTGGACTGCGTAGAGGAGTGGGTCACCACAATATATATAATAAGAAAACCATCAACTTGTATGATTCGCACCAATAAATGTACCTGGACTGCGTAGAGGAGTGGGTCACCACAATATATATTAAAAACCCTGAACTTGTATGATTCGCACCAATAAATGTACCTGGACTGCGTAGAGGAGTGGGTCACCACAATATATATTAAAAACCCTGAACTTGTATGATTCGCACCAATAAATGTACCTGGACTGCGTAGAGGAGTGGGTCACCACAATATATATTAAAAACCCTGAACTTTTATGATTCGCACCAATAAATGTATCTGGACTGCGTAGAGGAGTGGGTCACCACAATATATATAATAAGAAAACCATCAACTTGTATGATTTGCACCAATAAATGTACCTGGACTGCGTAGAGGAGTGGGTCACCACAATATATATTAAAAACCCTGAACTTGTATGATTCGCACCAATAAATGTACCTGGACTGCGTAGAGGAGTGGGTCACCACAATATATATTAAAAACCCTGAACTTTTATGATTCGCACCAATAAATGTATCTGGACTGCGTAGAGGAGTGGGTCACCACAATATATATAATAAGAAAACCATCAACTTGTATGATTCGCACCAATAAATGTACCTGGACTGCGTAGAGGAGTGGGTCACCACAATATATATTAAAAAACCTGAACTTTTATGATTCGCACCAATAAATGTATCTGGACTGCGTAGAGGAGTGGGTCACCACAATATATATAATAAGAAAACCATCAACTTGTATGATTCGCACCAATAAATGTACCTGGACTGCGTAGAGGAGTGGGTCACCACAATATATATTAAAAACCCTGAACTTTTATGATTCGCACCAATAAATGTATCTGGACTGCGTAGAGGAGTGGGTCACCACAATATATATAAAATAAGAAAACCATCAACTTGTATGATTCACACCAATAAATGTACCTGGACTGCGTAGAGGAGTGGGTCACCACAATATATATTAAAAACCCTGAACTTTTATGATTCGCACCAATAAATGTACCTGGACTGCGTAGAGGAGTGGGTCACCACAATATATATTAAAAACCCTGAACTTGTATGATTCGCACCAATAAATGTACCTGGATTGCGTAGAGGAGTGGGTCACCACAATATATATTAAAAACCCTGAACTTGTATGATTAGCACCAATAAATGTATCTGGACTGCGTAGAGGAGTGGGCACTGGGCACCACAATAAAATATATAAAAAACCTTCAACAGGTCTGCATTACACTGCACATACGGCTGCTCCTCCATCCTCTCCATCATATACATGTTGGAGTTTTAGCGTGTGACAACCTCTTGTTTTTGATAATGTCAGTGCATTTTGAATATTTTTCAATTTGCCCCACACCACTGAATGTACTTTATCTATGATACGCATCTATCTATCTTGACTGCGTAGTGTGGTGGCCCCGGTACACAATTTGGTACCGAGGCCACAATATAATAAAAAAAACCTCCACGGGTCAGAATTCCACCAAAAAAGGGTATGGACTGCGTAGTGTGGTGGCCCCGGTACACAATTTGGTACCGAGGCCACAATATAATTAAAAAATTGGGCATCAACTGTCACCGTTGTTTAATATCTGATACACCTAAATATGGACTGCACAGTGGAGTGGCCCCGGTAGTAAATTTGGTGCCGGGACCACAATACCTCCTCCAACTTCCAAGTGTAGTGTTTATAAAGACAGACAGCGTCGAAGTGTTATTAGTTGACTTTCTTAACCCTAAAATTGTCCCTGTTGCAAATATTCATGCAATGGACAGTTACTTTTTTATTGAAAGACTCAAGCTTTCAAGTGTAGTGTTTATAAAATATAAACAACAATACAGTAGTTTTAGAGCACGTCAATACCTCTTGTTTTAAATTATGACAGGGCATTTTACTTTTGGTTTAATTTCTTGAATTTGTTTAAATTTGGTTTTACTTTTTGAACATGGCAAACGACTGTTGATTGGTCATATAATGCAAAAAAAAAAGTTCCAAGATGGAATTGTCCTTGGGCCCTCACACCCACCCTTATGTTGTTGAAATAGGACATGCACACTTTAACAAACCAATCATTTCAGCGACAGGGCCTACCAAGCAACTTTGGCTGAAATGATTGGTTTGTTTGGGCCCCCACACCAAAAAAGCTATTCATCTCTCCCTGTACAGACTAAACGGGCTCTACTGAGGCAAGATGTCATCCTCATCCTCAACCTCTGATTCCTCTCCCCCTACAGTGTGTACTTCCTCCTCATCACACATTATCAATTCGTCCCCGCTGGACTCCACAACCACAGGTCCCTCTGTAGTATCTGGAGGGCAGTGCTGTACTTCATTGAGGAATTGATTATTCATTTTTATAAACATCATTTTTTCAACGTTGTGAGGAAGCAACCTCCTTCGCCGCTCACTGACCAGGTTCCCCGCTGCACTAAAAACTCTTTCCGAGTACACACTGGAGGGGGGACAACTCAGGTAAAATAGAGCCAGTTTGTACAGGGGCTTCCAAACTGCCTTTTTTTCCTGCCAGTAACAATATGGACTGTCTGACATGTCTACTTGGATGGTGTCAGCAAAGTAATCATCCACAATTTTTTCTATTGTGACAGCATCCAGTGCAGCGAGAGTAGACATGTCTGCAATGGTTGGCAGGTCCTTCAGTCCGGACCAGATGTTATCAGCATCCCCGCCAGTGCCTCTTTTGGGAAAACTGAGCTTTTTCCTCGCAGCCATAGATGTGGAAGAAAATGAGGGTGGAGCTGTTGGCATGTCACGGTCCTCTTCAGAAAACAATCTCCTGACCAGCAGGTCTTTGCACCGCTGTAGACTTGTGTCCGCCGGAAACAGAGACACAACATACGCTTTAAACCGAGGATCGAGCACGGTGGCCAGAATGTATTCCTCTGACTTTAAAAGAGTGACCACCCTCGGATCCTGGCAAAGCGTACGAAGGGCTACATCCACAAGAGCTACATGCTTGGTGTAATCGCAATGGCTTACCAGCTCCTCCCTCACTTTCTCCAGCTGCTTCTGCAACAGCCTGATCAGGGGAATGACCTGACTCAAGCTGGCAGTGTCGGAACTGACTTCTCGTGTGGCAAGTTCAAATGGCTGCAGAACCTTGCACAACACGGAAATCAGTCTCCACTGCGCTTGACTGAGGCGCATCCCCACTCCTTTGCCTATGTCGTAGGTGGCTGTGTAGGCCTGAATGGCCTTTTGCTGCTCCTCCATCCTCTGCAGCATATAGAGGGTGGAGTTCCAGCGCGTCACAACCTCTTGTTTGAGGTGATGGCAGGGCAGGTTCATGCTTTTTTGATGTGCCTCTAGTCTGCGGTAGGCACTGGCTGAATGCCGAAAGTGTCCAGCAATTTTGCGCGCCACCGCAAGCATCTCCTGCACACCCCTGTCACTCTTGAGGTAATGCTGCACCACCAAATTAATGGTGTGGGCAAAACATGGGACGTGCTGGAAATTGCCCATATTTAATGCCCGCACAATGTTACTGGCATTGTCTGACACCACAAATCCCCATGAGAGTCTAAGTGGGGTAAGCCACTGGGAGATAATTTCCCTCATTTTCTCTAATATGTTGTCAGCGTTGTGCCTCTTATTAAAGCCTGTAATACACAATGTTGCCTGCCTTTGCACGAGCAGCCATTTTGTAGATGCTGCTACTGATGCAGCTGTTGCTGTTGCTGCGGAAGGGGATGCATCTACCCAGTGGGCTGTCACAGTCATATAGTCCTTCGTTTGCCCAGAACCACTTGTCCACATGTCCGTGGTTAAGTGTACAGTGGGTACAACCGCATTTTTTAGAGCACTGAGGACACTTGATCGTACTTCTCTGTACATTTTTGGTATCGCCTGCCTAGTGAAGTGGAATCTCGACGGGATTTGGTACCGGGGACACAATACCTCCATCAACCCTCTAAATCCCATTCCACTGATGGCGGACACCGGGCGCACGTCTAACACCAACATTGCAGTTACAGCCGCAGTTATACGCTTTGCAATAGGGTGACTACTATCGTATTTTGTGGTCATGGCAAACGACTGTTGGACGGTCAATTGTTTTGTGAAAGACTTAGCGGTCTTACGACTTCCCCTCTGGGAAGATGACCGACTAACAGCACCAGTGGCAGTAGTAGGCGTACCGCTGCAGGATTCCTCGGATGAATCCCGTATTGAGGAGGACTCAGTCTGGCTGCTGACTTGGGCTGCAGGACTGAATCTGATGGAGATTGTGGAGGAAGTTGACGAGGAGGGTGTTGCTGGTGTGTATCCAACTGGACCACGGGATTTAGGTGTCCCTGTACCGATGAGGGTCCTAGCCCCAGTTCCTGAACTAACCACTGAACTATGAAGGTTATTCAGGTGACGTTTAAGGGAGGATGTTCCTAGGTGGGCAAGATCCTTACCCCTGCTTATTTGAGCTTTACATAAGCTACATATGGCCATACATTGGTTGTCTGGATTTGGATAAAAATAACTCCAGACCGAAGAGGTGCATTTTTTGGTCTTCTGACCAGGCATGAAGATGGGCTTTTTCATCCCATGGACATCAGCTGTTTCCCCCCCTGGTGCCTCATTTACAATAACCACATCACCATCCTCATCATCAAGTTCCTCCACAGCGCCAGCTACATCATCAATAGCCTCCTCCCGAGCCACCTCTTCCCGTACAGTGATGGGAAGGTCAGGCTTGACAACCACCAACATCCTTGGACTCGCCTTGTGGATTTGTGATAAATTCTCTTTAGAAGGCAGAGTTGTTTGCTGTTTTGTTGCTGACAGCATAACTCTCTTCAATTTTTTGTAGGGGGGGGGGAGGAGGAGGAGGGCTAAGATCCGTGGGTGAAGCTGAACCACTAGTCATGAACACGGGCCAGGGCCTAAGCCGTTCCTTGCCACTCCGTGTCGTAAATGGCATATTGGCAACTTTACGTTTCTCCTCAGATGATTTTAAGTTTCTCTTTTTGCTACTTTTTCTTAACTTGGGCTTTTTGGATTTTACATGCCCGGTACTACGAGATTGGGCATCGGGCTTGGAAGACGACGTTGATGGCATTTCATCGTCTATGTCATGACTAGTGGCAGCAGCTTCAGCATTAGGAGGAAGTGGGTCTTGATCTTTCCCTACTTTATCCTCCAAATTTTTGGTCTCCATTATATGTAGCACAAGATACTGCAGAATGTGTGAACTTGGTAATATTGCAGTACCAATGGACTTATACTGCTGGATTGGTTTTGCAAATTTGGTTATAATTATATATTTTTTTTTTAATTTTTTATTTTTTATTTTTTTTTACATTTTTTTTATTTTTTAAAAACTTGGGAATAATGGGGAAATAACTATGCCCTTAGAAGCACAGAGCACAGGACACAGCACCACTGGACTGAACAGGACACGGCACAGGACCCAGCAGCACTACGGAACTCAGCAGAACAGAGCACAGGACACAGCACCACTGGACTGATACTGCAGAATGTGTGAACTTGGTAATATTGCAGTACCAATGGACTTATACTGCTGGATTGGTTTTGCAAATTTGGTTATAATTATATATTTTTTTTTTAATTTTTAATTTTTTTTTTTTTTTTAAAAAACTTGGGAATAATGAGGAAATAACTATGCCCTTAGAAGCACAGAGCACAGGACACAGCACCACTGGACTGAACAGGACACGGCACAGGACCCAGCAGCACTACGGAACTCAGCAGGACAGAGCACAGGACACAGCACCACTGGACTGATACTGCAGAATGTGTGAACTTTGTAATATTGCAGTACCACTGGACTTTTACTGCTGAATGTGTGAACTTGGTAATATTGCAGTACCAATGGGCTTATACTGCAGGATTGGTTGTGCAAATTTTGTGGTAATTAAAAAAAATTAAATTAGTTTTTGGTATTTTTTTAAATAACTTTTTTTTATTTTTTTAAACACAGGGGAATATTGGGGAAATAACTATGCCCTTAGAAGCACAGAGCACAGGACACAGCACCACTGGACTGAACAGGACACAGCACAGGACCCAGCAGCACCACTGACCTCAGAAGGACAGAGCACAGCACACAGCACCACTGGACTGATACTGCAGAACACAGCACAGCAGAGCACAGCACAGAACTAAACAGCACAGCACAGAACTAAACAGCACAGCACGAGATCTACCAGGACAGAGGACCACCTAACACACCCTCCCTCTACCCTGATCAATGCCCAAGTGAAGATGGCGGCAACTAGCGGGGAATTTATAGGATCCGAGTATCGCGAGATCCGACAACGGGATTATGAGTCAGAGCCTCAGTTTCAGATTTCAATTTGGCGCCAATACCCGGATCTGTCTCGGATCCGACTCGGATCGGCAACGTTCGGGTGGGCTCGGATTTCAGAAATCCGAGTGCGCTCATCTCTAATAATGTATAGACCACACTATTGCGCAGCAGGTATCTGTGAGATCAACTATGAAGTTTAACACTCCACCAAGTGGGTATACAATCGCTACCAATAATCACATAGCCAACTGTACTGTATTCAGAATCAAACAAATCAGTATAAACATACAAAGGTAACAAAGGAGAGATAGTGCAGTTAACTAGAAGCTGATATCAGGGTCTTCCAACAGACATCTGTGATATATATTATTGAAAATGGGGGTTTATGTAGCAGTAAAGCTCCAGTGTTATTCAGCTTTCTGCAGGCACATAACTTTACAATCACCTTTAGGTTTCCTAAATTCAGCAGCTTTGTTGCCTTAGCTGTTCCTCCTTTCTCAGGGACCAAAGTCCAGTGGGGTCCTTAATCCACAGCCAGTACTGCTTAAACTTTCTTGATACAACATCTGGGACAATTAGGAGTCGGGTTCATAAAAGCTGCAGATAAGCTTTGGAGACAAAGTGGTATAAAGGATGAAGCTGACTGATAAACTTAGTACACAGAAAGCTGAGGCTCCTTCCTTGTTCAACTTATTAGTGTCAGTTCCTTGTAAGAAAACCAGAGAAAAATAAGCCACGCTCGGTATATCCCACATTATACATGGTACCAGCTGCTTGGCAATAAGCCCGCGCTCAGTATATCCCATATTGTATGTGGTACCAGCTGCATGGCAATATAAATGCCCATATATGTATACAAAACAAAAAGAAAATTGTCAGCGCTTATCCTTTAAACTGCATAGCTGTGTGTGTCTAGCAAAATGAAAACATGAGGTATTAGTTCATATTTTGATCAAAAGACTTAAGCCTGCATCCCAACGTCAAGGGTACCTCATAATATGCAGGTCCTACACTGACCTATATGCTTTAAACACTATTAAAATGCAGTTAAAATCAGATGCACTCACCTCCCAGGTATAAGGGTTTACATCTAGCAAAGGCTGGCTTGTGAGCCATACCCAAATGTGCCTTAAATAGGCTTGATGGACAGCTGCTATGACAAAAAGGCAATATTTTGAAACAAAACCAGAGAAAAATAAGCCCACGCTCGGTATATCCCACATTATATATGGTACCAGCTGCTTGGCAATAAGCCCGCGCTCGGTATATCCCATATTGTATGTGGTACCAGCTGCATGGCAATATAAATGCCCATATATGTATACAAAACAAAAAAAAAATTGTCAGCGCTTATCCTTTAAACTGCATATCTGTGTGTGTCTAGCAAAATGAAAACATGAGGTATTAGTTCCTTGTAAGCCAGACCGTGGGTTTTCAAGGTCTCTTCTATTTAGCTGATGCTGGCATGGTTCCAGAGGGTGTTTGGATTCTTTTAGAGGATAGGTTAGAGATTACTGTTCAGTCCATCTCTTTGGCACTGGGCAATGATTTAGCTCTATTGGAGGAGAAGACAGAGTGAGGCCCCCTTATTCCTAGTTATGCCCCTACAAACTGATTGCTTAATAAAAAATGTCAACTACACTTCTAAAGTGAACAAACACAGTAAGTCCAGAATGATGTCGGCCACGACTGCAGAGAACTGAGTATCTAGAAGGTCAGTTCTATATTTCTTTTGGTAAATATTGATTAGCAAATGTTTCATTTCTGGGGAAAAAGCAAGTTATTTAAAAATCTGAGAATCCCATCATTTGAGCTACATGGACATTACCGGTAATACTACTGTGTAAGAATCAATCAATCCGCACAGAGCACTTCTGCAATGCATGCATGCTGACCTCTCAGTTATTATTGGTCAACTCATACAGAGTATCACCTCCCTTCTAACAATGGAACCTGTTGCAGAAGAGTAAAAGTAAGCATGGTGGACTTATTTTAGTATAAATAATATAATTTTTGTGTCTATTATTCAGCTTGGCGATACACAGACTTTGATATATATTAATGAACATTAGGGGTTTGACTTGTCTTTTAAATACATAGACCCCTTAACATATTGAATCATTTATTGAATCCTCTAGCACAGGTTAATTAATATGACAGTAAAGCTCATGTATGACTCATGAAAAATGCAGGTCAGTAGCACATTTACCATTTTATTATGTTGTGCACTTTTTTCTGTCTGTTTACAACTGCTTATCCAGGAAAGTGCATGGATTTGTTGGACAACATGCAGAATACATTTCAATATTCTGATTTGAAGACCTGGGCAGAGATTTTGCAGAATGCAGTCTAGGCACCCTGATGGATCTAATATTGTACTTATATAAAAAGAATAGGTTTTGCTTTGTTGGATGAGCTATTTAAATGAGATGCAAAGGGTGGACAGTGTAAATATACCGGACTTTTCATGATTTGTGACTCCTGCTACTACAGGACATAATTGTGGACTTAAATTAATGAAGGAGGTGGTTCAATAGTAGTAGTAGTAGGTAGTACTTTGCTAGTAGTAGGTGAAAATAGACTCTTCAAACATAAGTGCAGAGTAATTCCATGAATGCAGCTGCCCAAATTAGTACAATGAGGTGCATTAGAGTGCGTGCTTTGGCACCGACATGCAAAATCAGTATTTCATTTTATGGGAATAGGTTAGTTCATTTTGATAAAGGGATCGAGAGGGTGCATTTACATGGGTGTCCCCTGCTTTGCTGTTGGACTCTCAACTTTTTTCTCCCAACAGAAAGACTTGACCTCAGAGGTGCTGGAGATTGGGTCTTGTACCTATATTTTTGATGGGGTGTATTTTGTACCTTCCAGTGCATTTGAAGTTGCAATTCGACCAACAGATACAGAAAGGACACTTTAATAAAATTGTCCCGTTGACCCCTCAATTTAAAGAAATTAAGGAAAAACAGAAATGGATTAACCAAGCAGCATTTTAGGAGAAAAAAATTGAAACTTTAATTGAATGAAAAGAATGGCCCTAAATTGTATTAGTACTTTAAAGTAATGATATTTTTGTTTCCCCCATACACATTGGTGTATCCGCAAACCCATAGAGCTTGGCCCAGATTGATTTTCTGGGGGCAGTTATAACAAGTGGGCAGTAGGTTTATCAAAGGAGGTGAAAAGGTTAAACAGCAATCAGAGAGTTAATTGCTTAGTACCTTGGAAACTTGTGTCTATTCTTCAGCATAGATATACATTGAAGCTGGGACATGCCCAGGTAAGATAAACAAAGTTTTTATTGTGAAATCATACTTTAAATGTACAAGCCAGGATTTGCGGAAGATGTAGTCTTTCTAATTTCATAATTACTAAACAAAATTCATTTCAATAAGTGATGTGCCAGCCAAAGAGCAACTAATTGTCCCACAGATTATATCTAAACTTGACTGATTGAGTAACAGCAGATTCATTACCCTTATTCATTTGAACTTCTTTAAATTAATAAACATGTTACTGCATGAGACATTAATTTGACAACATAAAATAAGAATGCGAGGATCAATATATTTGCTTTATTAATAATATGGCTGTTACTGGCATGCGAATAACATTTGTATAATGATGATGATTAACATGTAAGCAGTGATTAAACATGTGGTGCTCGTTAGCCCAGTTCGTTCAGGGACAGCCTTATTTATTTCTTTACTCAAATTACATAGTTTTAAAAAGACTCATTTTTCTTTTGTGTGATTGTCGTTATTACTAATGTCCTTTTTTTCTGGGGCATACAATGAAATGGTATTTAGTTACCACTCCTGTAACTCTAACAAGTTTACTAATTTGTGCTTGGGGAGGTATAGTTCCAAGAGAAGGTAAACAATGTGATTAGTTGCAATATTATATTTATATATGAATACCAACACCTTCATTGTGCATCATGTAGGATGCAAAGGGAGGTCTGAATTACTGCACTGAGATTTGCAGCTCAGACAAATGATGGATGGAACTAGGTTGAATAAAAATATTTATAATGAGTGCATTTAAAAATACAGACTGATTATATTTTTTAAATACTAAAATCACCATGATGTATGTTAACAACATTAACTGATGTAGAGCAGCCAGTGTGGACTGCAATCTGTCATTGTAAAAAGCTTTATTGGGTAGCTGCACTAATAGGCTCTGATTCAGTCACTGAGCCTCAATGCTGGGCTACCAAATCCATCCAATTTAGTCGCCAATAAACATCCGGTTACTTAGTCTGATCTTAGACTAAGAGCTTAGACAGACGTTGCTAAATGTTTACTTAATTAAAATGAATAAAAATGCCATAAACCTATTTTGCTGGAAGTCTGGCTGGAGTCTCCTGGAGTCCAGAGATTGTCCCGGAAGGACTAATGGCAATGTATAATTCCATGGTCAAATGGAGAGGACTCTTTATAATAGTGGAGGACATAAGCCGGGGTCAAGGGAGAAGAGACTGTAAAGTAGTTGAATAAAACATAGGGACAATAAAAAGGCAAAATAATACTTTGGATTTCAAACTTTACTCTTTAAAAGCTTGACTGTGAATGAAGGGTATATAGGAGTTGCAGCCGGGTGTAACGTCCTCAGTCCTGACTGCTGTTGTCTGCAAAAGTGATGAGATATGTTTTGCAGTTTTGCAATGTGTTGTGTCCCAGCATACCAGAAGCTTATAACACTTGTGTTTTAAAGTATACAATAAAACTGTACATAATGTCCACAAACAAAGAAAGATAATGGATTATTTATTCAGTTATGTACCTCATGACATCAATATGATTTCCATAGATATTTCATTAAACTAACCTCTTATGCATTCTATTTGAAGTAAAATATACCTTTTATTACATTTTCTTTAAAATATAGAAGAAAGAAATAAAGATTAAGTAATCAGCTAGTAGGCGGCTTATACAGTATAAAATAAAATTTTTGAAAACCGTAAAATCAACCGGAAAAGGGAGATTTGAAAAAAAATGGAGAAGTAAAGAGAAGTACGAAATGTATAAAAGAAAATGTTAGCACCGTTGCTTTAATACTGAGAGCAAGCTGTGCTGCAAAGATTGCTCCCACTTTCAAACAACTGATGCAGGAGGTCAAAGAGGAAGAAGTTGTAATAGAAGTCAGAGATCGGGTGACAAAGAAAGTGAAAGCAGTCAGTTTAAAGCCTGAGCCCAGCGCGAGAGAATAAGAGCTAATTAAACTTCTTCTTGCACAAAACGAGCAGATGGACCGTTTGATAGCTTTGCAACTTGCCAAAGAAACTCCAAAGCCAACAACTACTCTGCCTGCCGACCAACCCATAAAAGCAAGAGCTCCTTAGAGATATTTTCATTGTAACCGAGAGGGAGACAGAGCTAGAAGGTGCCCTAATAGGTGAATGTCCAGAGCTCCACCGGGGAGAGCACAACATGCTAATCCACCTTTGGGAAAACGAGTAGGGGGACTCGGAAAGCCCCAAACTGGGCACTAGAAGAGAGTCAGTGTAAACACTGTGGGGAACATACCCTTCACCAGGAGAAGATTTCCACCTGGTCTGATAGGCCCAGCACACCATGTGCCTGCCCTGATCACCGGGAAAAGATGTACTTCATATTTGAGAAGTGGTATCATGAAAATTTGTCTGACGTGGAGATATGCCCTTTGTCTGAATTGAACATCTGGGTTCTTAGCGAACAAAGTTATCCATATCTAGGGTACATCACAGTTGGCTTAATACTTTTGAAGGAAGAAGCTTGTGTGGAGAGAGAAGTGCCAGTGATCGCCTTAGTATGTCCTGATCCAGAGGAAGAGGAAAGAGACATGCAGCTAATCATTGGGATGAATGCCCGATTATTCAATACTTTGGCTCAATGTTGTCAAGAGACTTGTGGGAAGAAGTATCAAAACATCTTAACTCTCCATCCAGTGTGTCTGGCAGCTTAAAATAAGAAACAGATTGAAGATGCCATTACGGTTAGAATGTTGGATGGTGACAGCTTACAGCTCTGCTTCGAGCTGATTACCATGAGGTGGAGAATCTTGTGAAAGAGATGTTGAAAAGGAGAGAGGTCTTTTCGGTCGGAGAATGGGACTTGGGACTAGCTAAAGGACTCCACCCTAAAATTCGACTTAACAATGAGAAATCGTTTAGAGAAAGGTCCAGAGGACTAGCTCCAGCCGACCTCTATGTCCTCTAGAGTCCGTATGCATACCCTAAAGTAGTTGCCAGGAAAAAGATTGGGGATATTCAAATGTATATACACTTCAGAACTCTGAATAAAAGAACAATTACTGATTAATACACAGTACCCCAAATTGATGAAGCTTTCGACTTCCTTCAAGGGAGCAAGTGGTTCTCGGTGTTGGATTTGATGAGTCAGTACTACCAGATCTCTATGAACCGCGAAGATGCTGATACTTTGAGCCACATTCCAAAGGTGCATGGACGAGACAGTAGGAGACGTGAATTTCCTCGAAGTGATCGTGTATCTTGATGACTTTATCGTGTCTGGCAGAACGTTGAAAGAACACAATGTGAGGCTGCTTAAAGTATTCAAACGATTGACAGAGGCTGAAGTTTTTGCTAGACAAATGCAAGTTGTGCCTGAAGCAAGTAAATTATGTAGGGCACATTGTTAGCAGAGAAGGAATTGCTGTTAGGAAGCCCTCCAGCCAGTACAGCAAAACCTGGAGTCTGCTCCGAAAGTCCGGTGTTCACTGTTGCCCCTAGTGGTGGGGACAGACTTGGCTACAGACAACCAGAGGGTCGTGAGATGTGCACTGACTGGGGAGAACCCAGAAATAGAGTTACCGAGGCCTTAGAGTAGGAAGTGGAGGAAAGAGTTCGGTGAGACACTGAGTGGATGGTGTCAAGACTGATATATCACTCGTGGCCACTGGAATAAATAAGGAACCGTTGATAGAGAAGTCCCCTGATCCACAGCGACTTCTGTACCGGTGCTTGTCCGGAAAGGAATGGAACTTGCAGTGATGTGTAAAGATCATGAAACTGAACATAGGCAGTAGCCAAGGGTAATTACAACCCACAGTACCGGTGAGAGTCCGGAGATTTTATGGAAATAGTTCTTAGTCGGTTGCCAGGGGTAACTGCAACTCACAGTACTGGTGAGAGTCCGGAGATTTAGGGGTAACAGTTCTTAGGCAGTTGCCAGGGGTAACTACAACCCACAGTACCGATGAGAGTCCGGAGATTTGAGAGAAACAGTTTTTAGGTGGTTGACAGGGGTAACTGCAACCCACAGTACCGGTGAGAGTCCAGAGATTTTAGGGAAATAGTTCTTAGGCGGTTGCCAGGGGTAACTGCAACTCACAGTACCGGTAAGAGTCCGGAGATTAAGAAATACAGTTCTTAGGCAGTTTCCAGGGGTAACTTCAACCCACAGTACCGGTGAGAGTCCGGAGATTGGAGGGAAAAAGTTCCTTGGCGGTTGCCAGGGGTAACTACAATTATAGGCACACAGTAATATATATAGCCAGTCAATAGTACCTGTGGCAAGGTTTAGTCCGGAGCCAAAGGAAGATTGTTGAAATCTGAGCACAAAGATGCTGCGGGGGCTGCGTCGTCGTATTAGGTTAGGTTGAGCAGAGGAGCTGCAGCTCAAACCAGAGTCATGCCTGGGAGCACGACGGGTCCAAGAGATAGCTGACTGAAACTGGTGAGTAGATAGTAGAATCGTCAGGAACAGAATCAGGTCTGGTACAAGGGATATCAACACAGGAGAAGAGTCAAAGCAGAGCCGAGGTGGTACACAAGGAAATCCAATGAAGAGTAGTCAGGAACGGAAACGGTCTGGTACACCGGAATAGGAAACAACAGAAGCAGGTAACAGGGCAAACACAGGGGACCAGAACACTAAGGTAAACGTATTACCGGCAATCCTGCAGAGCTATTTAAGGAGAGCAGAACCAATAGGCTGTAGGTGATAATGAGGAAGCCAGGTGAATGAGCTAGGAGAATCAAGCTGGCCAGGTGAGGCATAATATAGAAATGACAGCATAAATTGAGGGCAGATTCTGACAAAAAACAGACCTAACTGACCCTATCTAATACCTATCTAATCTATCTAGCTAATCTATCTGCATATCTGATCTACCTAAACTAATCTATCTAATCTAATCCAAGAACTAAACTAAGTACCTATCTAAACACCAAGTGGCTTTCTAACTACCTAACTACCTACCTACTTATCCCTATCTATCTATCTATCTAGTTACTCTGACAGAGAGCCCGGCGAGTCATAACAATTGCCACCAATCCCACTAAGATTGACGCAGTGAAGGAGTGGCCTTGGCTTATCAAGTTAAGAGTTGCAATCTTCCTTGGGGTTCTGTGGATACTTGTTACTGCTAACGGTCTTAACATAAACCCATAGAACCAGATGGAGAGGTCTTCACCTATAACAGCCGCCTTCCAAGTAGAGCTCGTTATGCTCACAGATACTCGGATGCCCCAAGGTCTTATACTCGAGGTAGTATAGGTGTATGAATGTACCATAGCGCAGAGTAGCGGGGAGTAGAACCTAGAGTAGTCAGGAAACAGGCCGAGGTCATAGTTCAGAAGCAGGCAACGAGGTTAGGGCCATGCAAGATGTCAGGGCTGGCAGCGATCAAAGGAGGTCCGGGTGTACAAAGCAAAAGGTCAGGGGGACAGGCAAGAATCAAGTCCAAATAATGAAGCCAGGGATCATACACAAAAAATCCAAAACAGCAACAGGTTCAAAGGGCACAGGAGCAGGCTAGTACACAGGCTAATGAGAACTATAACCGGCAGGGAGGTTAAGCCCTCCCTGCCTTATATACCAACACTGACCAATGGCAACAGAGAGGACCAACCAGCTAATCAGCCCAGGAGCTGAATAATTAATAAATGATTCCTGCTACTTTGTGCACGCGGCCGACTGCCCCTAATGCCGGGACACAGCGCTCACACACACAGCGTCCCGACCGTTGTCTAGGCAACGGCTGGGGTGAAACAGGAAGTGACGTCCCGGTCGTCATGGAGACGGCCGGGACGTTCCTGCGGGCACAGAGAGTCGCGGTGGCCTGAGGCCGTGACAGTACCCCCCCCCCCTCCCTTGAGGAGGGGTCAGATTTTCCAGGGAATTGTTTAAAGAATCTCTTGAGCAGTCTGTCAGCATGCAGGTGTCTCTGAGGAACCCAAGAACGTTCTTCTGAACCGTAGCCCTTCCAATGCACCAGGAAATGAGTTTGCCCCTGAACTTTTTTTGAGTCGAGAATCTTCTCTACAGTAAATTCATGAGAGCCATGCACATTGGCTGGTCGAGGTTTTGATGGTTCATTAGTGTCAAACCTGGATGATGAGACAACAGGTTTCAAGAGGGAACAGTGGAACGTATTAGGGATTCTTAACGAATATGGAAGCTTGAGCCTGAAGGCAACATGGTTAACTTTCTTAACAATAGAGAAGGGTCCAATGAACCTAGGTCCCAATTTCTTGCAGGGTTGTCTGATCCTAATATTGTGGGTGGACAGCCAGACTTTGTCTCCTACTTTAAGAGAACAGCTCCTGCGATGATGATCTGCAAAGGCAAAAGCTGACTTTAGGGCTTCAAAAGAGGTTATAGCATCAGAGGTCCAATTGGTGACATCAGCCCCTTTTTGGGTTGAGGCAGTAAGAGGAGCGACTAGGTCTGAGAAGGAGTGAATGAATCTCCGGTAATAATTTGTGAAGCCCAAAAACCTCTGGATGGCCTTCAGATTAGTTGGGCACACCCATTCCAAGATTGCCTGAACCTTGCTAGGATCCATTAAGAACCCATCTGGAGAGACTTTCCGGACCTCAAATTCACACTTCTCTAGCTTGGCGAATAGTTGATGCTGCCGAAGTTTGAGGAGGACCTGTTTCAAATAAAGGCGGTGCTGGTCCAAGGACGAGGAAAAGATCAAGATGTCATCCAGGTATACCACAATGAAGCGGCCTAGGAATTCCCTGAGAACATTGTTAATTAGGTCCTGAAAGACAACGGGTGCGTTGCATAAACCGAAAGGCATGTCCAAATACTTATAGTGACCTGAATGAGTGTTGAATGCAGTCTTCTATTCATCCCCGTCTCTGACACGAATAAGGTTATATGCACCACAAAAGTCGATCTTGGTAAATACTGAAGCACCTCTGAGCTGATCGAAGAGGACTGATATGAGTGGGAGCGGGTACGTATTTTTAATGGTGATTTTATTCAACCTGCGGTAGTCTATGTAGGGTGAAACAGGAAGTGAAGTCCCGGACATCATGGAGACAGCTGGTACGCTTCCTGTGGGCACAGAGAGTCGCTGTGGCCTGAGGCACCGCCGCGACTCATGACAATACTATCAAAAGTTCATTCCTGGGTATTCTAAGCTGGCTAATCCTAAAATGGAACCATATCTACGTTCAACGATTTTGTTGGGGAGAGACGGACAGATGAATGTGAATATGCATTCAAGAGATTGAAGAAAAGTCTCACTCAGTCTCCAGTGCCAGCTTTTGCGACCCCAGAAGTACCCTATGTCCTACATATAGATGCGTCCTTCGAAGAACTTGGAAGAGTGCTGTACCAGGAGCAGGAAGACAAACTGAGACCCATCTCCTAGGTAAGTCGAGGGTTGTCGCCCAGCGAGACATATTATACTACGCACAAATTAGAATTTTTGGCACTGAAATGGGCCATTGTGGATAGTCTGCATGACTACCTGTATGGAGCCACATTCAGAGTTCATACAGATAATAACCCCTTAACATATATACAGCCCACGGTGAAACCTGAGGCCACTGGACATTGGTGGTTGGCAGCCTTGGCGGTGTATGCTTTCAATTTGAAATTTCGGCCTGGGAAGAGCAATATCGATGCTGATTCTCTCTCAAGACTGGCAGGGAAGCAGGTTGAATCATCTGAAGATGGATGCGTGAAAGTACCTGCACCCAAAGTTCGGGGTACGTGTCAAGAAGGAAGAGTAGTGGTGCCATCAGTGAGTGAATGTATTACATCCTTAGGGGTCACTGAAGCAGTGCTGCCAAAGCCGTATTGTTGGCTCAGGCAACTGGAATTTGGAGACTTGCAGAGGTTTAGTACACAACAGTTGAAGGTTGGTCAACAAGAGGATGCCGCTATTGGAGCTGTGCGATGGATGGTGAAAAATCATGATCAATTGGGGCCTAAGGCCATAAAGACAGAAGAAACTGTATTGCTACACAGACAAAGAGATTGCTTGACAGTCAGGGGCGAACTCCTGTATAGAGAAACCACACTTAGAGATAGTAGGCTTAGAAGACAACTAGTTCTACCTAAGATAAATCTAGGAACTGTGTTGAACGCATTGCATGATCAGCTTGGTCCTTTAGGCGTTGACAAAACAAATGGACTCATTACTGATCGGTTTTATTGGCCGAAGATGGGGTGAAGTACTGCAAATTGTGTGGAACATGTATATTGAGCAAGAGTCTGCCTGAAAGAGCTGCACCTTTAAAGAACATATCTAGTGATTGACTGTTAGAGCTGGTGTGTATCAACTTCTTATCAGTAGAACAACCAGCATACTAGTGGTGACTGACAACTTCACCCGGTAAGCTCAAGCATATCCAACTAGAAACCACAGTAGCAAAGATCTTTTGGGAAAACTTCTTTGTGCAATATGGAAGCCCAACCAGAATACACTCCGATCAAGGTAGAGACTTTGAAAGTAGGTTAATAAGAGAGCTATGTGAGTTCTTTCCACCAATAAAGGGACCCACAGCCAGAGAGGTTTAATTGAACACTTCTCAATATGATGGGCACCTTGGGCACTGGAAAGAAAGCACACTGGAGCAGACATATCACTCAATTGGTACTGCATACAATTGTACTAAGAATGAGTCTAGAGGTTACTCTCCATATTATCTTATGCTAGGGAGAGAAGCACATCTGCCAGTGGACATATGCTTTGGAGTGAATGATAAGTCGCTTTCAAAGCCCAATTGCTGTCTCTTTCTCTGTGTGCCTGTGGTTTTGTTAGTAGGTTACGGAGGGTTCCTTGGTCTCCCTCTGGTGTTGCTTGTCAAGAACACTACCCTACTGCACTCAGACCAAGGTGGAGGCACTGCACTAACTGAGAATAGAAGTAGAGGAAACACCACAGGTCACAATACACTTTACATAGACACCCAGCTGATCTATAGGAAAGGGGATGCTACATTTAGTAAATTGCAGTGTTCCTGGAGGGTTCCAAATTGTTGGGAAGGAGTTAGTATTTTTGATTTAATGATTTTAAATTAGAAAATGCATTTCATGGGAAATGTGTTTTTGCTATAGGAAGAGGGCAAAGTGGCAACATGTTTATTTTTTGCCTGAGAATTTACAGTTACAACCATTAACAAACTAGTGAAACCGTATGGATCAACTGTGAAAAATGCATCTCTGATTCAAAACATAATAGGCATGTAGCCTATTATATAGAGAATAAGGCAACAATAATGCAGATTTATGGAAGTTAAGAGTTAAGAAATAAGGGTGTTTCTGGCTAGCCTAATCTTTTCTGGCACTGTATAAAGCTTCACACCCTAATGCAAGAGTAAAATCTGAACTGTGTGCATGATTGTTTAACAATCTACTGCAACACCCTTATCAACTATATAGGTATGCCACTGACTATCCCATATTACTACAATGTTATAAATTTGATTAGATAAGAGTGTTAATAGAAATATGCATTCCTTACTTAAGATGTGTGCAGACCGCAGTGGTTTCATTTTGGTTCTGAAACCATCTCTGTGTATCTGAAAATGTTACATTGTGTTGTACTTGAACAAGGTAATGAGGAGAATGATGTACGTAAGTCAATCACCAATTGTACCACCTCATGTACCACCTCATGTCCATGATAAGTGCATTAGCATTCCTGGACAAAAGACCAAAAAATTCACCTGTTACATGGGGAAATATTTTTATTCCAACCCATACAACATTTGTCAAGGCATCTCTTTGTGATGTCACAATTAATAGATTTAGGCAACTCCTCCCTTCATCAACATCATCATCAACATCATCATCGTCATTTATTGATATAGCGTCAGTAAATTCCTTTTGGAAACGGATTTGGAAACAAATCCAGTAATAAAACAATAATGGGTAATACAGACAGACAGAGAGGTAAGAAGGCCCTGTACGCAAGCTTACAATCTCCCTGTTACGTTATTTGCAGCAAGTTCATTCAAGTACTTTATCAATAGATGGAAAATCTTGTATAGTAACAAGCAGTCCAGCATCAGCTAGCACCAGAATGGATGAACACCTCATGCAATCGTCACGATCAACACCTTCATCATCAACCTCCTCATTATTAGTATGTAGTCCTGCATCCAATTTTAAAATGCAAACTGACTCCCCTAATGCAATCCATGATTCCCAAGGGACATCCATGCACACTAAATAAGCTGCTGCTGGGGGTGAAACGTTAATACAGAAGGGTACCAAGAAGAGTAAGCAAATGTCTGTGACACAAGCATTTGCAAGTATGACAGCCAGCATCCTGTTGCACAGTGGATCATTGAAGCCATGACAGCTATGTTAGCATTGGATATGCGTTCAATTTCTGCCATCAATGCATCAGGTTTTAGCAGATTAGTTGAGATCATGTCTCCAGGATAACAAATTCCATCTCGATTCCATTTCTCACCCGGAGGTTAAACCGAAACATGTGGACAAGCGGTACAGGTTAAACAAAACACTACGGGCATGATTCATTAGTGATCGGACCTTATCTTTCCTCATTGTAAGTTGTGCTGAGTACTTTAAGAAGAAACGGGGAAGATAAGGGATTCATAATTCAATAAGGAACGCAAAGTCAAAAAATACCCACCTTCAGTCCGGAATATAAGATGCAATGAACCTTATGCAATTAACTCACTCAAAAAGCCAGATCCGCTACGTTAAGATAAGAAATGTATACGTCACGCCAAATGGGGGAGGTCAGACGAATTTGTTTACAAATGTTAAAATACAATCCAGTGTGTATTTATGCAGGACAGTTATAACCTCATTATTCCTGTTCACATTTACATGTTTTGTGAACCTGGAACAAATGACTTGACTGGAGTGTTTTTAATTATCTAAATCCACACACCTTCTTACTCTGCTACATGAAAGAAAGATTGTATGATTGGTTTGTTTGTGTTTGAGTTGAAATGAGCGCATGTAGATGCAAATGCATGTAAATACTCTTCCATAATCGATACATACAACCTCAACACAGAGTAATGATTAGAACTCATGACTCCATTGTTGGAAGGTGGATTGGCTAACCAATAAGGCAACGTTCTTTTTGAAAAAAGAATGATAGGCTCAACAATACAGCATGCATGCTACAGATGAAAGTGCTAGCTAATAGTACTCTTAATTATTATCTAAAAATATATGCAAATTATGATCCTCATAGGTACCTTAGTGGTTAGCACTTCGATCTCACAAAACTGGCGTCATGAGTTTGATTACCAAGCATGACCATAGCATCTGTGTACAGCTTGTGACCTTTATTCATTAATGAAAGAAACACCACAGGAACTTTTCCCAAACCAGCTTGCTTTTTACTTTGTCGTTCAAAAGTGTTCTACTACACGCTCGACCACAATGACAAATCTGCCCTCATATTTTACATGTATCTCCCACTCATATGCAACTTTCTTAGGGCAAGTTTCATTTTTTCTTTCTGACAATGTTTTAACTTTCCAAACGGTTGATAGCCCACAGATCACATGCACATTACTATGTGCATGCTGACCGCCACGGGCACCGCCGCAACTCTCCTGGCCCTGCTGGTGGCGTCCCGGCCATTGCCATGACGACCGGGGCGTCACTTCCGGTTGATGGCTGATTAGGTTAGGTACTGCTGGGCACTCTGCAATATCATCAACTGCCAGTAATTAATTATGCAAGTGCTGGGAGCACTTACATGGCTGTGTAGGTTTAGCCAATCATGGCTGATTAGGTTAGGTACTGCTGGGCACTCTGCAAAATCATTAGCAGCCAGTAATTAATTATGCAAGTGCTGTGAACACTTACAGGGCTATGTAGGTTCAGCCAATCATGGCTGATTAGGTTAGGTACTGCGGGGCACTCTGCATCTGTACTATTTAAAGCAGTGAGGACTGAGCCTCAATGCCGGTTATAGCGTCCTGTCTCAGTACTGCTGCCTGCTCCTGTTCTATATTGGTGTTAAACCTTGGATTGATTTATTAGTGAATGACCTCTGCCGTTCCCTGGACCCTGAACCATTGCCTTTTGCCTGTCTCTGGACCCTTAACCATTGCCTGTGACCCTGACCTTTTGCCTGTATCCGGACTCTGAACCATTGCCTGTGACCCAGACAAAGCTTGTACCTGACAACTCCGACTGTGCTCTGTCCGGTCCACAGACCTCTGGTCTGTCCCTACTCCGTGTATTACCCCCTGTACCTGTGCGTTGCCGTGTGAACATAAACTTGTACTACACTGAGTGTAAGTCCTGGGGGCATCCGAGGACCTGTGAGCATAACCAGTGTCTACGGGAAAGGCGGCTGCTATAGGTGAAGACCTCTACTGCTATAGTTCTACAAGTTTATGCAACACTGGTAGCCATAACACACTTCAGCCTTACAGCACTGAGGTCATGAGTTCAATTCACAACCATGGCCTTATCTGTATGGAGTTTATATTATCTCTTCAATGTTTTTAAGGGTTTCCTCTGATGTTGTAAGTTAATGTACAATATGCTTTTTCTCAAATTTAAATCTGTTTGCATATTTAATAATTGACTCCCACTCCAATGCCAGATGATTTTGGGAATGCTATTACTACAGATGGCCTCCCTCTTGGAGGGGGATATTGTTGTTTGACGGCACAGGCTCCTTTTTGTGAAATGCAACTAGCAAATGCAAACCTTTTTTTCATCATCTACTGCTTGTATGTTATTTACACATCTTGTATAGAAAAATACTATAGCCAACACCGGGTCAGCATGGTGGCTTAATATCTAACACCTCTGCCTCCCTGTGCTGGTGTCATGAGTTTGATTCCTGACCAGTGCCGTATCTGTATGAAGTTAGTGTTCTCCCCATGTTAATGTTAGTGTGGATTTCCTTTAAAAATCCAAATCTATCCTAGTATATTCATTTGCTGCTAACAAATTGACCTGAGTCTGTGTTACAGCTTTTACATTGTGAGCTTGTCACAAATCGGGATCTTAGCCGCACTTACCTCATCCGCCGCTGTCATATAACGGCTACCTGGGTCCCTTCTGGTCGTCTGCAGCATTCTCGTTCCCCACACCTCCGTTTGTAAACAAACACATACTGTTTGTTCTGCTGCATGGGTGCGGCCATCTTGGATGCAGTCAGGTGATCATTCCAAACCAACCAGATTCAGAAGCTGTGATCACATGAACTGATCAGCCAATAGTTCTTTGGGACATCCTATTTAAACCTGCTGCTGTGATCAGTTCATTGCCAGAACAACATACTTCTCTCCTAAAGGATAGTTCTTGGCTCCTGGTTCCAGTGTTCCTGCCTGCATAACTAAAGTGCAGTGTTCCTGCCTGCATAACTAAAGTGCACTGTTCCTGTCAGCATTTCCAGACTGCTCATTCCCCTGCTATATTCTACATTCAGCAAGAACATGAGCAGGAAGATCATCCAGGCTGCTAGTTTCTGTTTCAGTCCTGCTCCAGCTAGGCCCAAGGGTCCCGAATGGGATCAAGAAATTCAGACGACCATGACAGAGCTCTTTTGGGACAGATTGCCTTCTCTGTACACTGAGGCAGAATTAGTGGTGCTATTTAAATGTTGCCATGATGATGCAGTATTAACAAAACAATGTAGCTTAAATGTTAGTATTGTTTTATTGAAATCTAAATATTGTCCTTATACCATACTTGCCAACTCTCCCGGAATGTCCGGGAGACTCCCGAAATTCGAGTCAATCTCCCCGGCTCCCGGGAGAGCTGGCAAATCTCCTGCATCCCGCTGCAGCCACCGCTAAATGACACGATTCAGCCAGAATCGCGGCATTTTGGCCCCGCCCCCGCGACAAAACATCATTTTCGTCGCGGGGGGGGCCTAAAATGACGCGATTTGTCTTGCCCTGACCCGCCCCGCCCCCTCCCGCCCTCCAGTCACGCCCATCTTCCGGAATCAGAATACAGAAAGTAGGTAAGCATGCCTTATACTCACATGTTGTGCAATTGTAATATATTAATAAAGACACACACACCAATGATTGTGTTGGATTATATAATAATATATATAAAATTTTTAAACAAGTTTAACTATTTAAATGAACGTTAACCAAAAACAAAATTATTCATACAGTTGCCTCATTAATTCAGTCTGCATTTTGATTTTTTTTGATAATTTTTTATGTTTTAATTATATTTTTCTATTTTTGAACGAATTTCGCCCAGCGATGGGGGGAGGGGGTGGATTCTGGGCCTGGTTGAGGCATCTTCGGGAGCAGTAAAAGAAAATGTAAAAATAAATAAATTCATGGCTACCTAATTTTGAAAACAGACACGAGTTAGCAGAGGTGTGTACTTAAACTGACAGCAGTGTCTAATGGGATGTAAAACACATTTGAAGCAAGAGGCCAAAGGCTATATATTAGAGATGGGCGGGTCCGGTTCCCCGAGAATCGAACCCACCCGAAATTTGGGTATCCGAGTACCGAGCTGAGCAGCTCGGTACTCTCCCGCCCGTTCCGAATCCAAATCGAGGCCGAACGTCATCGCGACGTCGTCGGATCTCGGGGCTCGGTTCTCGCGATACTTCAACTTTATAAATACACGCCTCCACAGCAATCCCTCGCCATTTGACAGAGGGAGAGAGCAGGGTGTAGTCACAGGCTGATTAGAGCAGGGACAGAGAATCCAATATTCTTCTTGCAATTGCTCTAACAAAAATCGCTAGAGAAGAGAGGAGGATAGAGGTTTATTATTTTTTGTTAATATTTGGCACTCCCCAGTGCTTTTGGGGTGTCCCCCATAATTGTGCATAAATATTTCTGGCTGTCAAAAGTCATATCTGTCAGCAGTATCTACCAAATAATTTTTAGCACTCCTCAGTGCTTTTGGGGCGTCCCCCATAATTGTGCATAAATATTTCTGGCTGTCAAAAGTCATATCTGTCAGCAGTATCTACCAAACAATTCTTAGCACTCCTCAGTGCTTTTGGGGCGTCCCCCATAATTGTGCATAAATATTTCTGGCTGTCAAAAGTCATATCTGTCAACAGTATCTACCAACTAATTTTTAGCACTCCTCGGTGCTTTTGAGGTGTCCCCCATAATTGTGCATAAATATTTCTGGCTGTCAAAAGTCATATCTGTCAGCAGTATCTACCAACTAATTTTTAGCACTCCCCAGTGGTTTGCGCTCAGAATGGATTCAAAGCAGTCCACATATGATCAGAATGAGCAATCAGGTTCTGTCACCAGTCCTGATGTTAGTGTTCCCAGTACGTCATCTGGCCAAGGCGATGTCAAACAACAGAGTGTTTCCAAATTAGTGCAAAAAACAAAACCCCCCAAAAAATTTACTGTATTGAAGCGAAAAAGAAGTGTAACTGAGCAAAAGTTAAGTAACGATAAAAAAAAAATTGCAAGCATGCCATTCTACACACGCAGTGGCAAAGAGAGAATGAGGCCTTCACCTTTGGCTATTAGTGGCAGATCCCAAAAAGTTACCCAGCCTACAATTGGTGCACAACAACTGTCCCACTGCTGCTGCTGTTGCTGCTGCTGGGGGTGAATCGTCATCCCAGAGGCAGGTCAAGAAATTTATCCTTAAGGGTAGGGTGTCATAGACAGAGTGACCCCAAACTGGCTTTGTCCATTTCTCATAATATTGTACAGTCTATAACGGCTGAATTTTTTTGTATTTTTGACAAGTGAAGGGGGGCCTATAGAGGCAGAAACCAAACTGGCTTTGTCCATTTCAATTAATATTGTACAGTCTATAACGGCTGAATTTTTTATTTTTTTAAACAAGTGGAGGGGGGCCTATAGAGACAGAAAGCAAACTGCCTTTTCTCCATTTCTTTACATATTTAACTATAAGTGTAGGGTGTAATATACATCCAAAGACGATGGCTGCATTGCCAATGTGCATAGATGGAGAGGAAGACAATCTGTTTTGTGTGTAGAATAAATGAAGGCCTACCAACGAAGAATTAAACAGTTTTTTTGGATAATTTATTACCTCAACAATTAGATTACTTATCTCTAAAACAGTTGGAGCACTAAATTGGGTTATTTTAGGCCCAAAAACATTGATTTTCCAACAAAATAGCAAAACAAAACCAAACAAAACCAAAACCAAAATTCGCAATGGCGGTTTTGCAAAACCAAAACCAAAACCAAAACACGATGGTAATCCAGATCCAAAACCGAATCCAAAACCAAAAGACGGGGGTCAGTGACCATCTCTACTATATATATATACACACAATTCTGTTGTGGCATGGGGAGGGGGGCTGGGAGAGTGTATTTTCCAAAAATTCTTTGTAGGCCCATCAGGATAGAAACCTGTGACATTTATGTCAACTTTAATTGAACATGGGTGACATCCAGGATTTATTACCAGTGCAATGGACATCTAAATGTTCTAAAATTATGTAAAGGCTTTAATGTAAATACATACCATTTACCAAGGCCTCTGCCCCTTGGCTGGCCGCCACAACCTCCACTTCCTCCACTGCCTCTGTGTGCACCTCCTCATCGTCCTCTGCCTCCACTTCTGCCTCCTCAAGCTCCTCCTCCTGAGGCTCCCCATCTGCCTCCACTTCTTGCTCCTCCTCCTCCTCCTCCTCCTCTGCCTGGCGTCGTTCACGACGTCTACGGTCTGTTTGAATAAAAATAACATATAAGTGTATTGTTCAAAGATTAACCTGCTTAACAATTATATAGATGTAGTCCGATAATAATTTGATCAGACATTGTGAAACATTTTTTTTCCACCACAGATAAAGGTTAACTTCTCCAAGAGGATATATACATGACAGACACCACTTTCACATGGCCTGAAACAATGTTTGCTTTAGGCTTAGGAGATGTGGACTGTCTCAGTTTACTCAGTAATTGTCAAATAGTCATTTTTGGGGGGGCACATCATAATTCAAACAGCCAGATAATTAATGATTAGGTAGATATAATACAGTAGGTATTTTTGTTTGCCCTGCTAATATGTGAAAATCATCTGTGGACATGTTTTCAAAGATGGCGTTCAATTATTTTTGCATTAACAAAAACACATCTGCCACTGTAATATTAAAAATGTTTTTAAGGTAAGGTCAACAAGGGGCCTTAGAGGGTAGCACTTCTGCATCACAGCACTTGGGTCAAGAGTTGGAATCCAAAACCTGCTTTAATGTTCTGGAGTTTGACCCTCAATCCTTAAGGAAAGTAAATGTTCAGCCACAAAGATTCAGAGACAGGAGCAAAAGAATGTTGCATTGGAGGGGAATTACATTTCTAGTGTGGAAGTAGATTGATATGTAGTGGTAGGCCATGTCATGTGATTTTGGTTAAAGTTTTTCGAAAAATAAACTAAATAAGTATTTATGCGACTAATAGAGAACTCACATCTCCTAATCTCCTCCCTGAGTTCGCTCATTAGCTTCGGTTGACGGCGGCGGAGGTCGCTCCAGCGCCGCTGTAATTGCACCAGCGTCCGATGCCTATTAAACCACAGGCTCAGATATTTGCGGACCCTTTCATAGGCCCACAATTTGATCTCATTTGAGATGTATCTGCCCGAGGGCATGCTGTTTTCTGTTGTTGCATTTGTCCATTTTTAAAAGTATTTACTTTCAAAACCTATCGGGGGAATAACAATGTAATAAAGGCATAACTGAGGAGTGGAAGTGTTTTGCAAATGATGATTCTGTGACTATACATAACCCCCCATTTTTACTTGTTTTATAAGTTACAGGTGTATATTTAGAAAGCATAAGCATTTATATATTAATGTGCATGTACTTGCAAACTATGTAGGAGTCTAAGGAATGCATTGTTTAATTTAAGCATGCAATAAAGTCAATTAAGGGGGTGTTTTTTTCAAATTTGCAAAGTTTAACATGAGTGTTTGAATTGTCAATGTTCACACTCGATTTCTATTATAGCTAACAATGTCTGATGCTTGGCCCAGCTCGTCACCAGGTCCAGTTGAACGAACCAGGCGACGCCTTAATTTTACAGACAGGAAATTACAGGTGCTTGTTGAGCAAGTTCTTGATAAATTACATTCAACAAACCGACGACTTTCAGCATTTGAAAAAAGCACGTCTATGGAAAAGAGATCACGACTCAAGTTAATTCCATAACTCCGTGTTGCCATTTGACTCATGAAGTCCAGAAACGGTACTATGAATTTACTTGCTCTAAACCACAATTTCATTTTGATGCCTTGAAACATAGTACAAGTCTGATGACTGTGGGCTTGACACATATTGTGCTTATGTAAGTAATTTGTCTGTTAAGCCCTTTTTGAAACTACCAAATGCCCATGGTTGCCTCAAAGTGTACTTAGACAAATTTAAAGTTCTCATTTGGTCCATTATCCACCCTTGAAAACAGTGTAGTTGTAGTGTGATTTTGATGTGAAAATAGTAAATGGACACTATTATGTGCCATGTTTTTGACTATCAAACCATTTAAAGGCGGATATTTTGTGTTAAATTTTGACAGCGGGGCTGACTATGAACAATGCTTAAAAAACAAAATTACAGATGGAATGAGGCATGCTCAGCAAACCGGTGCGGGGGCCACCTGAAGAACTGAGAATAACACCCCTAGAGGAGCGTGCAAGTATCGCCTTTTCCGAGGAGTCTGTTTTTGGGGTGGGCCAAATTGATACAGGCTGTGACCCACCCCTTACACGGGCGATATCTCCCCTAGGTATTTAAGGAATATTTAATATTTCTGTCTGTTAATGTTTATGTTGTGTTTAGGAACATGTGGCACCTCTATCAATATGTGCCTTAATGCCTTTCCAGTCATATTCTGTTGGTGCAGCACATAATAGGGAATGAAATGTCCACACTGATTTTCAAATGTGTTAATGTGTTCCAATCTAATTCAAAACATAAATATGGCTCTTTCATAATGTCAAAACCACATATACTTAGACATGGCTGCTAGTTTGGAATATTATTATTTATCATTATTATCTTTGACTTATAAGGCGCCACAAAGGGTCCGCTGCACCGTACATTACATATACAGAAAACAGAACCAAGACACAACATGATACACAAATATATACAAACACAGGTAACAGGGTAAAGCAAATCAGATTATATCTCTGACAGATAGAGAAAAGGATAGTAGAAATCAGCAAGAAGGCCGAAGATTAATAAAACAGGGAAAACAGGGCTAGCGAAGCAGGCTAAGAGGTACATAGGGTGAAGGAACTGTAGAAGGAGCACACAAGGAAAGAGGGCCCTGCTCATAAGAGCTAACGACCTAGAGGGAGGGGGAGACACATAAATGGGGGTACTAACTAGGGGAGAGAGCCAGGACAAGAAAGTTAGGAGGACTGATAGACTTGAATAAAGAAATGAGTCTTAAGGGCACGCTTGAAGCCTTTGAGAGTAGATGCTAACCTGATGGAACGTGGAAGATCGTTTCACAGCAGGGGAGCAGCCTGGGCAAAGTCCTGAAGACGAGAGTGAGAGGAGATGATCAGTGAAGTAGTGAGGCGGCGGTCAGAGGCAGAGCGGAGGGAGCAGGTAGGAGTGTAGGTAGAGATGAGTTTGGAGATGTAGAGAGGGGAAGATTGACTAAGAGCTTTAAGGGTGAGGGTGAGGAGTTTAAATTTAATTCTGTAGGGTATGGGGAGCCAATGTAGTGACTATTGAAGGGAGACCGCAGAGATAGAGCGGCGGGAGAGAAAAATGAGGCGGGCAGTAACATTGAGGATAGACTTAAGAGGGTTAAGACGAGAAACAGGTAGGCCAGAGAGAAGAAGGTTACAGTAGTCAAGGCGAGAGATAATAAGCGAGTGAACAAGGGTTTTCGTGGCTTCCGTGGTGAGAAAGGGACGTATCTTAGATATATTCCGAAGGTGGAAGTAACTGGATTTAGAGAGGGACAGAATGTGAGGCTTAAATGAGAAGGAGGAATCAAGGATGACCCCAAGGCATCGGACTTGGGGGACAGAAACGAGGGTAGTGTTATTAACATAAATAAAGAGGGGGGGAGGTGGGAGAGTCCTGGCAGGGGGGAAGACTATAAGCTCGGTCTTGGAAATATTGAGTTTAAGGAAGCGTTGGGACATCCAAGATGAGATGGCCGAGAGACAGGAGGAGACACGAGACAGAAGGGAAGGGGAGAGGTCAGGGGATGAAAGATAGATTTGGGTATCATCAGCATAGAGGTGGTACTGGAGGCCAAAGGAGCGGATGAGGACACCAAGGGAGGAGGTGTAGAGGGAGAAAAGCAGGGGGCCAAGAACGGAGCCTTGAGGAACGCCAACGGGTAGGCAAGGCATGTTTATGGCTAAATTCCCTGTAGTTATCATAGTCAAAATGGATGCATTGCGTATAATTAATATTTCCTCAATGAGCATTTTTTTTAGGTTGCTTAGTTTAGAAGGTAATTTTTTATTTTATTTTCTTTTTATCTATGTAGAGAATGTGAGGCGGAGGAGATGGCTGTAGACAGTCCTGAAGTGGGAATGCCTGCCCGTTATGTGAAGGCCCCTCGGAGTGAATATTCACGACTCTTGAGGCAGCAGACACTGTCGGACATAAGTCCCCATTTTGAATCCGCCACTGAGTCCTTAGACATACATGTTGCAGAAATTTCCACAACCCTCACCCGGATGGAGCACAAATTTGACAACCAACTCACCACTTTAAATAATACACTCACAAATATTGGCACCTGCTTGAACAATATCTACTGAGCCCTCCACATCATGGGTGACTCAAAGCCAGGCACAGGTTTTGAGACCACAGTGTGGAAAAAAAAAGAAAAACAACTAATGTATTTTATTTTATTTATTTTATTATTTGTCATTTTGGTAAACTATGAAATACAAAGATAGTGTACTGAAAAATAAATTACACTTGACTTTATAACTGTTTGGTTGTTGGCTATTGTAGACATATTGGGCTTTCTGGACAAATTCCTACATATCTGCGTTTGTCAGTACATTGTTACATCAGTACACTGAGGGGTAAATGTATGAACCTCCGGATTCTTCATCTCCGGCGAGTTCAGCGTCTTCAGCGCTTAAATTTAAAGCTGCGCTGCCTTGTAAAAGGAAACTTCCCTTTACAAGGCAGCGCCGCTTTAAATTTAAGCGCTGAAGACGCTGAACTCGCCACAGTTGAAGAATCCGGAGGTTCATACATTTACCCCTGAGTCTACATAACATAAAGCATTCATTTGCAAGTGACTTACAATAGATTTCAGTTCAAAATGGGCCTGCAAAGTGTTTGCAAACTCTAATCCTATGTCTTATTCGGGAAAAGTTTGGGTGGAGTGAAATAATACACATATCCAAGCATCAAAACATTTAGAGCTGTCTGTCCCTTATTGCGTGGTCCATAGATGTGTGTACTACTTAGATGTAGTGCACACAAAATGTTTCATGTTTATTTTCGGCCCTTAGGTCCATAATTCAGTACTTTGACAAAAAAATCCATTTGGCAGTTTTGCATAAAAAGGTGCCCTTGTAGTGTGCTTTACTTGTAAATTGTGTGGTGTGAAGGCCTGAGACATTTAGTGGATTGTGGTTTAACTGTCATACTGTAACTTAGCTTCTAAATAGAGATATAATTTGTAGCACTTGCAGTGTATCATGGTTTGTGTGAGGGAACGGTGTGTATCAAAGGCTGAACAGTCTACAGTGTTCCCCGGTACGTGTGGAAATACTTCCAACAAGACAGATATCCTAATTTACCAATGGTCTCTTTAATTAATGTAACACCAACAACAGGCACAAAACTCAAATATGGATTCAGGAATATCAATTACAGGTATACACAATGGACACAAGCAGAGCCGCCATCAGGGGGGTACAGGGGGTACTGTTGTACCGGGCCCGGGCTCACCAGGGGGCCCGGCACAACACACACTTACCAGGGCGCCCGCTGTATTTCCATCCACGGCATCTCCGCTGATGTCCGCTGCTGTCTTCAGCCTGGCTGTCACCATGACAGCCAGGTAGCAGAATGCGATTGCATGGGCAGAGCAATCATTCCCCTGCGATCATGTGATCGCAGGCAGCTGTCAATCATGATCACAGTGGAATCATTGCTCCGCCCCTGCAATCATGTGCTCCTTCCTTCTCCCAGATGGTGTGGTGTGACCTGACGTCACACCACTGTTCCCGCCGCCGCCGCTGAAGAAGAAGGAGCAGCGAGCAGCAGCTGCAACTGTAAGTATATGTCATCTCATGTTTATTATTGTAATTACACCATTGGGCTGAGGATTTTTTCATGTTGTTAGGAGGCAAACTGGACCTAGCTGTGTGGCAGCTCAAAACACAAAAGTAGAACCTTTCTACAGGTTTAAATACAGTGGGGAGGAGGGATCAACAGGAAAAGAGGTAAGAAGGGGTAACAAGAGACCCCACTAAAAACCCAGAAGCTGGAAAGATGGGCCCCCAGACAAGGCATAGGAGAGGGAGAGGGAAACCCCAGATAAAGTACGGAAAGGGGTGAGTCCGGACAACACTGAGAAGGGTTTAGAGGGTCATTAATAAGACATAATAATGTAGGAGAGCACAACAAAGTCCAGCAAGATTTTCATTTTTCCACCTCTTTGGAGATGGGAGAAATTAAGCTTCATCCCGTACTGTCAATGGAATGCCATTTGCACTTTCCAGGCACACTTTAAGTGGAAACACATATTTGCAGGCACATGTCAACTAATGCAATAAAAACATCCAAACATTTAGTATTATAGTGACATATGAAATATGATGGTCCCTTTTTTTATGATTCAATAACAATATAAATGAAGAAACTAAAAACAAATATAACAGTTGAAATTAGTGAAGGGGTGGTAATAGATTAGTTTGTAAGGGCAATATTTCAGCTATGCGTGTTTTCAGATGGGCCTGCAAATCCACTGGAGTGATATCCATTTTATGGAGGTAGTTACCATTACCTGGAAGCATGCATACACCATAAAATGCTCTTGGTGGTCAAATATACACATTGCCAAAAATAAAAATGCGGTACAGGCACATATTTATGCAGTTTATAACTACCCTTACTGACTGCAGTGAGCAAGAGGTGAGGATTTGGTAATAAAGCTGTGTCATTACCATATCTAGCAATTTCTTTTTGCAGACTAATTTAATTTGTAGCATTTTCCAGTTCAGGATATACATAGATAATGTTTAATGCTATGTATAATAAGAGCCCTAATTAGAATGTGATGCATTTTATTTATTGACAACACTATCAAAACACAATTTTGTCTTAACATATATGATGCTTCAATATTTTATTATTTTGTATACAAATAAGGTAAGGTGATTTATGCATTTACTACTAACACTTTAAAGCCACATCTCTGTGCTACCATTAGGCAGAAATATATACAAATCATTGGCATGTATAAAGTTGACATAATCATCTTGTTGTATGTATGCATGAGCGGGCATGCTGTGAATAAAAATTAGACTAAAGACCGCCCCGGGCTTAACCGTAGTTCATAAGTCTAATGGTGGTAGATTGTAATGCCCCCTTTGGAGGATATGTTTTTATGCTGCCCTTGGAGTGATATGGAATGGACAGAACCACCTTTGTAGCATCTAGTATGGTCTTGTGCTAGTAAAGCACTAGCCACACCCACATAGTAAGTTGTCCACACCCACTCTGCAAATGTCACTCCCACAAAGATGGGAGTGGATGGGGAATGCACTCAGCGCTCCATTCTGGCTGTCGGAATGGATGCGGAATGCACTCAGCGCTCCATTCCGACATCCATTAAGGCAGGAAGAATGGATAGCTAGAATATATAGATGGGATATACAATATATATGCTATATATAATGTGTAATAGTTGTTCCACATATTACAGAGAACATATCTGTGTAGCAGACCAAAATGTACTATACAGGCATAGAAAACACAGCAAGCTTTACTTAAGACACCAAGCAGCAGAGGGCGCTATAGTAAGCTGACTCATTCCGGTGTTCCGACATTCTGGAAGTTCCAGGTTTTACCCTAATCCCCAAATATCAGCACCTAACTGAGCTTCCTTATGTTTCAGCAAGGAGTAAAGATACAATTCAACTTTACTATCTGACAGAGCCGGAGGTAACGCCTACTCTTCTCAAGTCAGTACAAATAACGCCTACTCTTTTTAACTTATTTAAGATCTACACCGTTGACCACTCTCTTCTCATACAAACGCTGCAATCCCTAGGTCTTCAAGACACAGTTCTATCCTGGTTCTCATCTTACCTCTCTAATCGCTCTTTCACTGTTAATTTCTCTGGAGCCACCTCTGCTCCGCTTCCCCTATCAGTTGGAGTACCACAAGGCTCGGTGCTAGGTCCTCTGCTGTTCTCTATCTATACCGCTTCTCTTGGAAATCTAATAAGTTCCTTTGGCTTTCAGTATCATCTCTATGCGGATGATACCCAAATCTATCTATCCTCTCCTGATATCTCGACATCTGTGTTGTCCCGTGTAACTGACTGTCTTTCTGCCATTTCATCTTGGATGTCCTCTCGTCAACTCAAACTTAATCTTTCTAAAACAGAGTTAATAATATTCCCACCCGCCAACAAGAGCATACCTGACATTTCTATCTCTGTTGATAACATGACCATAAATCCCACCCCACAAGCTCGCTGCCTAGGTGTAATCCTTGATTCACGCCTATCCTTTGTTCCCCACATTGACTCTATATCTAAATCATGTTACATACATCTAAAGAACATTTCCAGAATCCGCACATATCTCACACAAGACACTGCTAAAACCTTAATTCATGAACTAATCATCTCCCGCATTGACTATTGCAATTCCCTCCTTACTGGTCTTCCCAAAAACAGACTCAAACCCCTAAAATCTATTTTGCATGCTTCGGCAAGACTGATTTTCCTTGCAAATAGCTATTCCTCTGTTGAATCACTCTGTATGTCTCTACACTGGCTGCCTGTCTTCTACCGAATCCAATATAAAATACTTTTACTAACCTATAAGGCCATCAACAAAGCTGCACCAACATACATCTCCTCTCTTGTCTCAAAATATCTCCCAACTCGGCAACTCCGTTCTGCAAAAGATCTGCGTCTCTCATCCACCCTCATTACATGCTCCCATTCCCGGTTACAGGACTTTTTTCGGGCTGCACCCACTCTATGGAACTCTCTCCCTCGCACAATAAGACTCTCCTCTGGTCTACAAACTTTCAAGCGTTCTCTGAAAACCTACCTATTCAGACAAGCTTATAATATTCCTCAACCACCATCTTAACCTCACTACCTTTAGCCTGTTACACAATTTCACACAAGACAATTACCCCCGGACCAACATTGTTGTGTGACAGGATCATTTAGCTTATGAGTCACCCTACCTTTGCAGTCTGGCTGGGCCAAGATGCAAAATGTATACTTAACCTCATGTGTCAATCTCCCATTGTCCCATAGATTGTAAGCTTGCGAGCAGGGCCTTCTCACCTCTTTGTCTGTTTTACCCAGTTTGTTTATTAGTTTATTACGTTTGTCCCCAATTGTAAAGCGCTACGGAATATGTTGGCGCTATATAAATAAATGATGATGATGATGATGATCTACACCCATTCCCAACCCTTTTTTCTCATGTGATCAGAAAACTTCTTAGTTGTAGTTACAATGTAATTTCACTGAAATTCGAGAGATTCTTAGCTTACGCAACGGATTTCCCTGCTTATCTCCCATTTCTGGGCATGTGCAGTGGCGAATCGCGTATCATCTGCAAAAAATGGCAGACCCGTTCCTTGATGGATCTGGCCCAATATGTGTAGCTAATATATAATGATGCATTTATTATATGACAGTAGATTCACTTAATATAACAGTAGGCCGCATTCGTGTATTGTGGGGAATATATGATTAGTAATATTAAACAAGTTACAATGGCCATAAGTTATAAACCACATAAATCTAAAACAATTTTTTATGCTCTTTTAGGAACTTCTGTATGTTAATTAGGTCAGTTGGTATGCTCCAGCCATTCAAGTAATAGAAGAAGTGTATCTAACCCTGAAACTCTCCCTAAGATGGTTCCTACCAAGTACAAGTCCTGAAGGCTTCTTGGAATCTTCTCCTGTTTCACAATGGTGGTGTGCTATTGGGGGGGTTGCCGGTTCTCTGAAAACCGCTGAGGTGACGCTGGAACACATGTGAACTGCATGCACTGTTTGTACGATGGCTGTAGGGAAGCAATCCACAAGTGATCTATAATCAACCAACGAGTTTCAACTATCTTGGATCTTGTCAAGGATGCATGTCTGATTTCTTTGCCTGTTTTTAAGGCTTCTGAGATCAATTCACTTTATTAGTCAATTAAATTCATGGTGATTATAACAACTTGCATGTTTATCTCTTCTTATAACAGAGTACAGTGTTCTTGTTATTCACATATTTAACACTGCTCATAGTTCTGTATTCAATGTAGGTGTCTGTAATATAGTAATTAGTTATAAAAGGTCTGTGGTTTTAAAAATGGTGTGATCACCAACTGTATTTCTTTAGTCATTGCAGGCAGAGATGCTGGATTAATATACTAAACATAGTTTATTGGTTTTGCTTAATATAATATAAGATTGATATTACTTGATTAAGATTATAAAAATAAGAGAATTCATATATGAGGATGAGGTGAGGGAGCTAAATGATCATATTTGTAAGTCTTAAAGACAGATTTGGACAACAGATGAGAATATAGTTTACAAAACCATTTTATCTTGTATTAAAAAGGCCATGGATCAAAGTTTATGTTTAGGCCTGCCGGAGAAAGTTTGTCATATACTATTTATATTTCATATATCTATTTGGCTTCCAATTTGGCAATGGAGGCTATATCGTCTTCTCTTCTTCAATTCTTAGGGGCATATTGGATACCTAGAAAAGATAGACCTGTGGGATTTTTGTTATGTTTTTCAAAAAAGTGGTTTGAGATGCTAGGGGTGTTAAGCCCTTTTTTTTATAATCCGAATGGATCAAGGTACATAATGATCTGAACAACTCTCCAGAATGCCGTTTTATATCTGGGATAAATTCTCTGACCTTAAATCTCTCAGTATATTGACAGATTTTTTTCAAAAGGTAGTTACGTCGCAGAAGAACTGCGTGAGAAACACAACCCATATACTCCAAATTCTACAGAATATACAAAAGAAACCGTCTTAAAGTTTAGGTACATGCAATGTAAAATCATTGTACACATGTATTGATCACGAGGATACAGACACACATACCAACTGCTGTGTAAAGAGACAGATCTTAAAAATGAACAGATAAATTTCATCATGGGGGGTATAGAGTTTATACTCACTCACAATTACTTCTTGGACCAGGGAGAATTCTATCATCAGGAAAGAGGAACAGAAATAGGAACACATTTTGCGACTAGTTACACACATTTATTTATGTCTTAGTGGGAGGAGGATACCATTTGGATTCAGAACACATTTCAAATTCACTTAATATCGTGGCATGTGGACGGCAGTTGCAGTAAGCTGTACATTGGCTCAGCTCTCTCCCAAGCTCCTACTTTTCCTTATTCTCAAAAATATAAAGCATTGGATATTTCTGAATACTGTTGGCGAACGTCACAGCAGCACTGAGGATCGACTTCATACCGAAAACAAGGCTGTTTTAGGATCTACTGAACTACCATCTCTGGTCAGCTGTGGGACCCACAGAGCTCAACTGTCATTGCTGTTTCAACATCTGTTCAGCTGTCCACTGAGCTCAATTGTGATTGCTTTTACCATCTGCCAGTGGCAGTAAAGTATCCTTCACCTCTTCCATTGTCCTGCACCATTTGGATCAATTGTTCATTTCCACTCTCTCATTACCTACCCTAGCTAATACACATTCATTCACATCTCTCCATCATGCACCTACTCATTCACTAACTCAATTTATACTTTCCCCTATTTACTATCACCACACTCCTCTTCAAACTCCTCTTCTTTCTCCATCATCCAACATCTCCCTCCCCTGTCATGATTTCCCATTCACTACTTAACTAGTCTACACATATGAACTGTTTTGACTCACCAACCTAAATATATAGAAATAAACCTCATACCGAGATATTCTCCTTGCATGTCCTCCTACTCACCCTGCTCCTTCCAATGGCTGCTGGTGACATCTCTCCTAACTCAGGACCCTGTACAATAACCACTTTCTGCTCATGCTCTTCTTTGCATCCCAAACTTTCTGTCCACCTCGTACTTGCAATCTCGACAACTTTATCCACATATCTCCACTACAATCTCTTCTCTTCTCCTGTGCTATGGAATGCCAGATCTGTTTGTAACAAACTTGCTGTCACGGACTTACCTGATCCCCGCCGCTCCGTCCAGCCGCACTTCCGCATTCAGGACCATGTGACCGCACCCGGAGGCGGTCACATGACCACAACCTAGAGGCGGGGATTTTGAATCCCCTTCAGTATAAAAACCTCACTCTGACACTCGCTGAGTGTCAGAGCAACACTTACCTGTTCCTGGCTCCTGCTCTTCGTGGATTGCAGTGTCTTCCTGTTTCCAGTGTCTCCTGTGTGCTGATCTCTGCCTGTTTGACTTCCCTGGCTCTCCAATCCCTGTGTACCGACCCGGCTTGCTGACCATTCTCCTATTCTTGTGACCCGTGTACCGAACCTGGCTTGTTGACTCCGAGTTGCCTTCTGATTCTGCCTGACTCCATTCCTGTGTACCGAACCGGCTTGTTGACTCCGCTACCACCGCTTCACTCCGCTGTACTACATCTTGAGGCGAACCTGGGGACCGCGACCTGCGACTCCTGGCAGCGAAGCCCACCCCGCCTTGCGGTGGTTCTTGGTGAACACCGGGGAGATCGTTAGACTCCGCACCTCAGGTAAGCCAGCGCTATCAAGATTAGTAATATAGTATCCAGAATCTGTTACAGTTTGCTCTGACCATGGATACCACAGCTAAAGATCTGTTGGAGCATTTAGTAGGAAGGATGGATAAGCAAGAAGCTAACCAAGAGCAACTTTTAAAATTCCTCAATAGTCTATCCACTCGCTTGGATGTTGTCCAGAACACCCTAGTGGCTGGTGGATCACCTGGGCCGGCAGTGGCCCCTGTACTTCAGGCCGCAGCAGCAGCTTCTTCCTCGCAGCTACGGTTACCTAACCCACCTAAGTTCGATGGAGACCCTAAAAATTGCAGAGGATTTTTAAATCAATGCTCCATACAATTCGAGCTTCTACCTGGGAACTTCCCCTCCGGAAAAACGAAAGTGGCCTATGTGATTTCGTTATTGTCCGGTCAAGCTTTAGCATGGGCTTCCCCCTTATGGGAGAGGGACGACCCCATTCTACATAACTTCAACCTCTTCTTGTCCACCTTCAAGAAAATATTTGATGAGCCAGGAAGGGTGTCCAATGCCGCTTCCGGCTTACTACGTCTCCGCCAGGGAAACCAGTCTGTGGGGCAGTATGCGGTCCACTTCAGAACCATGGCCTCTGAACTTCGCTGGAACGATGAGGCTCTAGTAGCTACATTCTGGCAGGGCCTTTCAGACCGAATCAAAGACGAGTTGGTATCCCAGGATCTCCCTACGTCTTTGGACGACATTATCTCCCTCTGTGTCAAAGTTGATTTGCGTTTCAAGGAACGTAATTCCGAGAAGGAACAGTCGCGGCATAGCATGATTCGCTTGGCCCCCAACTTCCAAACCCCTGTTCTTCCCCCTGAAGAGCCCATGCAACTTGGGAGGACCCGCCTATCAGCCGAAGAGAGGGAGAGGAGATTTCGGAACAAGTTGTGTTTATATTGTGGAGAGAGTGGCCATCTTCTGAGTTCTTGTCCCAAACGCTCGGGAAACGACAGGGCCTAACGAGTTCTGGAGCTGTGTCGTTGGGCCTCTTTTCTCAGTGTCAGTCAGTTCCCAATAGTAATGATTGCCTGTCTATTCCCATTTCCCTTCAGTTAGGACAAAAGACCTTCCCGCAGTCGGCTCTTCTAGATTCCGGAGCCGCAGGAAATTTCATTTCTGCCACAGTAGTTAAACAATTCGCTATTCCCACACAAGCCTTGGAACAACCCATCTCTCTGATGGCCATTGATGGGGGAAGAATCCCTGAGGGGTCCATCCTGGTACGCACTATTCCTCTTCTACTTCAGATAGGAGCACTTCATCGGGAGAAGATTTCTTTTCTAGTAATACAGAGATCTACCAACCCAGTCATCCTAGGACTTCCTTGACTTCGTGTCCACTCTCCCACCTTGGACTGGAAATCTGGTCACATATTGTCCTGGGGACAGTCCTGCTTCTCTCGCTGCCTACAGAGAGTGGTTCCCCCGAATAGTCCCAGACGTACCCAAGAATTTCCTGTGACTCTCCTGCCTGAGCCATACCAAACCTTCTCTGATGTTTTTTGTCAACAAGAGGCCACTAGACTTCCTCCTCACAGAATCTGGGACTGTGGCATTGATCTGATACCTGGTAAACCCATTCCCAGGGGCCGTGTTTACCCCCTTTCCCTCCCGGAATCTAAGGCTATGGAGGAGTACATCCAAGAAAATCTAAACAGGGGCTTCATCCGCAAGTCTGCCTCCCCAGCTGGGGCTGGCTTCTTCTTCGTAAAAAAGAAAGATGGGGGCCTCCGCCCTTGCATTGATTACAGAGGCCTGAATGCCATTACCGTTAAAAATCGATATCCACTGCCACTGATTTCTGAACTATTTGACCGGATCAAGGGTGCCACCATCTTTTCTAAACTTGACCTCAGAGGAGCGTATAACCTTATACGCATTAAGGAGGGGGATGAATGGAAGACGGCGTTTAACACCCGAGACGGCCACTTTGAATATCTGGTCATGCCTTTCTGGCTATGCAATGCCCCAGCCATATTTCAGAGCTTTATGAATGAGCTGTTTCAAGACCTCTTGTACCAATCTGTAGTCATCTACTTGGACGACATTCTCATCTTTTCTCAAGATCTAGCATCTCATCGTACTCATGTATTGGAGGTCCTCTCTCGTATCCGAAAAAATCAGTTATTTTGCAAATTGGAGAAATGCACCTTCGAGCAGAGACAAATTCCCTTCCTGGGATATATTATTTCGGGCACCGGTCTACAGATGGATCCCACAAAATTGAAAGCCATACTTGACTGGCCCCAACCTTCGGGCCTTAAAGCCACTCAACGCTTCCTAGGATTCTCCAACTATTATCGTCAATTTATCAAGGGGTACTCCTCTCTCGTGGCTCCCATCACAGCATTGACCCGCAAATCTGCTGATGCTGGTATTTGGTCCTCTGAGGCTATCCAAGCCTTTATATTATTAAAGTCTCTCTTTTCATCTGCACCCATTCTTCAACAGCCAGATTGTTCTCGTCCCTTTGTCCTGGAGGTAGATGCCTCTTCTGTTGGCACAGGAGCCGTACTATCACAGCGAGGTCCTTCTGGACAACTTCATCCCTGCGGATTCTTTTCCCGTTGCTTTTTACCTGCTGAGAGGAATTATGGGATTGGCGACAAAGAGCTCCTGGCCATCAAATTGGCTCTCTCCGAATGGAGACATTTACTAGAAGGAGCGCAATTCCCTATCACCATATATACCGACCATAAGAATTTGCTTTACTTACGCACTGCTCGATGTCTAAACCCTCGACAAGCAAGGTGGTCCTTATTCTTCTCACGCTTTGATTTCAACATCACTTTTCACTCAGGATCTAAGAACACGAAGGCAGACGCCTTATCTCGCTCTTTTGATCCAGCTGACATGGAATCCTCGGAAGATAAGAAATTCATTGTAAATCCATGTCAAGTATTGGCAGCTACACACCTGAAAAAGGGTTGTCCTCCAGGCAAAACATTCATCTTGCCACATCTACGCACCCGGCTCCTTCACTGGGCTCATCTCTCACTCTTCTCTGGGCATGCCGGCATTCGCAAGAACTGGGACTTATTGTCCCGAAGCTACTGGTGGCCTTCCTTGCTGGAGGATGTGAAGAGATTTGTTGCTGCTTGTTCCAAATGTGCTCAACACAAGACCTCTAGGAAGAAGCCTTATGGATGCTTGCTCCCATTACCCATTCCTGATTACCCTTGGTCACAGATCTCCATGGATTTTATCACGGACCTTCCCCCTTCCAAATCCTGTACTGTAGTGCTTGTGGTCACGGATCGCTTCTCTAAAACAGCCCACTTTATTGCTCTCAAAGGCCTTCCTTCTTCCTCCTCCTTAGCCGATATTTTTATTAAAGAAATATTTCGCCTCCATGGCTGTCCTCAACATATTGTCTCCGATAGGGGATCACAATTCATATCAAAATTTTGGCGGTCTTTTTGCAATAAATCCGGGATTAAGCTTGACTTCTCTTCCGCATATCATCCCCAGTCCAATGGGGCTACTGAGAGAACCAACCAAGAATTAGAGAAGTTTCTAAGAATATTTATCTCTAGTAACCAAGACAACTGGGTGGACCTTCTCCCTTGGGCCGAGTTCGCCCATAACAACCATTTTCATGAGGCCATCTCTAACTCCCCCTTTTTTGTTCTGTATGGCTGCCATCCTAGACTACCCACCTTCTCTCAAGTCTCATCTTCTGAAGTTCCAGCAGTGGACTCTCTGGTTCGTAACTTCTCTGATATTTGGGAACAAACCAAGACAAACTTAAAACAAGCAACTACTCGTTCCAAAAATTCTACGATAAAAGGAGAAGAATGACTCCAAGTTTTGCAGTTGGTGACAGGGTATGGCTATCCACCCAGAACATTCGTTTAAAGGTTCCCAGTAAAAAATTTGCTCCCAAGTTTATTGGCCCATTTGCTATATCTGAGATTATTAATCCCGTAGCCTTTAGATTGAGTCTGCCTCCCTCCTTACGCATACCCAATGTCTTCCATGTCTCCTTGTTAAAACCGATGGTAACCAACAGATTCTCCACCTCATCCAGAACTCCTCCTCCTGCTGTGGATCGGGATCAAGTTGAATACGAGATTAAAACTATCCTAGATTCTCGTAAAGTTCAAGGTGCCATACAGTTCTTGGTGGATTGGAAGGGTTACGGCCCTGAGGAGCGCTCATGGGTAAGAGCCATTGACCTACATGCTCCCCGTCTACTTAAATCCTTCCATAAAAAATTTCCTTTGAAACCCTATTAGGTGTTCGGAGTCCACCTTTATGGCAGGGGGTACTGTCACGGACTTACCTGATCCCCGCCGCTCCGTCCAGCCGCACTTCCGCATTCAGGACCATGTGACCGCACCCGGAGGCGGTCACATGACCACAACCTAGAGGCGGGGATTTTGAATCCCCTTCAGTATAAAAACCTCACTCTGACACTCGCTGAGTGTCAGAGCAACACTTACCTGTTCCTGGCTCCTGCTCTTCGTGGATTGCAGTGTCTTCCTGTTTCCAGTGTCTCCTGTGTGCTGATCTCTGCTTGTTTGACTTCCCTGGCTCTCCAATCCCTGTGTACCGACCCGGCTTGCTGACCATTCTTCTATTCTTGTGACCCGTGTACCGAACCTGGCTTGTTGACTCCAAGTTGCCTTCTGATTCTGCCTGACTCCATTCCTGTGTACCGAACCGGCTTGTTGACTCCGCTACCACCGCTTCACTCCGCTGTACTACATCTTGAGGCGAACCTGGGGACCGCGACCTGCGACTCCTGGCAGCGAAGCCCACCCCGCCTTGCGGCGGTTCTTGGTGAACACCGGGGAGATCGTTAGACTCCGCACCTCAGGTAAGCCAGCGCTATCAAGATTAGTAATATAGTATCCAGAATCTGTTACACTTGCATCCATTCATGATCTATTCATTTCTAAATCCCTCAACCTCCTGGCCATTACAGAAACTTGGCTCTCCTCCTCTTACACCACATCCCCTGCAGCTCTCTCCTATGGGGGACTCTCTTTCGGCCACACCCCCAGACCTGGAAACAGACAATGTAGTGGAGTAGGCATTCTACGGTCTCCAAGTTGCACCTTCCAAGTTATACCCTCTGAACCCTCACTCTCATTCTCTTCCTTTGAAGTACACAATATCCGTCTATTTTATCCTCTTAACCTTCGTGTGCTGTCATTTATCACCCCCAGGTCAAGTTTCCCAATTTCTTGACAACTTTGCTCACTTATTTTCTATCCTTTGACCTGCCTACTCTCATACTAGGTGATTTCAACATTCCCATTGATAATACCAATGTCTCTTCTACCACTAAACTTTTTTCACTTACTTCCTCCTTTGCTCTCTCCCAGTGCACCTCATCTCCCACCTACTGTGAAGAACACTCCCTTGACCTTGTCTTCATCCTCTACTGCTCCATCTCTAGTGTCAACAACTTAGCTATTCCCACTCTCCGACCACAACCTTCTTTTTTTCAGCCTCACCTTACCTTATGCTCTCCTCCCTGTACGCAAATCCATGCATACACAATGACAACTAAATACCCTTAACCCAATCCACTTGTCATCTTCACTAAAACAATTATTTTCTCTTATGTCTGCATTGCCCTGCCCTAATCAACACAGACACTTCAGACAGTGCAGCTCCAGCTACCACATACAGTCTCCAACGATCCAAACCTCAACCATGGCACTCCAAACAGACCCACCACTGGAAGAAATCTCATTCCTATCCTGATTTCCTCTACTGTAAATGTATCCTTTCATCATACAGCACTGCCTTTTCAATTGCCAAACAAACATTCTTAAAATCTCTAAAATCCACCCAGTCTTCTAACCCATGTGGCCTCTTTGTTACCTTCAACTCACTTCTCGGCCCACCTGCACCTCCTCCCACTCCTGGTAACCACCTCTCACTCGCGCCTACGAGATTTCTCCTGTGCTGCTCCCCACTTATGGAATTTCCTACCATGCCAAATCAGGCTTTCCCACAGCCTTCAAATCTTTAGACATTCTCTAAAAACCCATTTTATTTTTTAAAGCTTACCTTATCCCTGATGATACTATTCACACTAATACACCCTCACAGCTGTCCCAATGTCCACTCTAAACCACACTTGCTCCTTTTGTTTCAGCTGTGCCTTCTTCCACTTAGAATTTAAGCTCTCTAATGAGCAGGGTCCCCCATACCCTTTTTTTTTTTCATGTCTGCATTTTTTTGTCTGTCTTGTATGTCCTTGTTTTATGTATGTTCTTGCTTTATGTATGTCCTGTTTTCTCTACTGTACAGTGCTGTGGAGTAAGGGTGTGCACCGGGCACTTTTAGTGTTTTGTATTTTAAGTTCTGATTAGCTTGAGGTTTTGGGTTCTGATTTGTTTTGCCAAAACACCTGACGAAAGGTTTTGGTTCTGATTTCGGGTTTTTGGGTTCTGATTTATTTATTAAAAAAGCATAAAAAACGCTAACATCCTTTTTTTTTGTTGTTTTCCACTCCTACACTATTATTAACCTCAATAACATTCAATAACAATCATTTCCACTAATTTCCAGTCTATTCTGAACACCTCACACCTCACAATATTGTTTTTAGTCCAAAACGTTGCACGGAGGTAGCTTTCTGGACTGCGTAGTGGAGTGGCCTCGGTACCCAATTTGGTACCGGGGCCACAATACCTCCTCCAACCATGGTACAGAGCATTCATCATTGAGATCCCATCAAGTATGTCAAAGACAGACAGCGTCGAAGTGTTATTTGTTGACTTTGTGAACAAAAAAACTGTCCCTGTTGCAAATCTTCGTGCAATGAAGAGTGACTTTTTCATTTAAAGGCTCAAGCTTTCAAGTGTAGTGTTTATAAGTTATATTATACTTTTGGTTTAATTTGTTTAATTTGTTTTAATTTTGTTTTACTTTGTGCTCATGGCAAACGACTGTTGAACGATCACATAATGCCAAAAAAAGAGTTGCAAGATGAAATTGTCCTTGGGCCCTCCCACCCACCCTGATGTTGTTGAAATAGGACATGCGCACTTTAACAAACCAATCATTTCAGCGACAGGGCCTACCAAACAACTGTGGCTGAAATGATTGGTTTGTTTGGGCCCCCACACCAAAAAAGCTATTCATCTCTCCCTGTACAAACTAAACAGGCTCTACTGAGGCAAGATGTCATCCTCATCCTCATCCTCATCCTCTGATTCCTCTTCCCCTTCAGTGTGTACTTCCTCATCCTCACACATTATCAATTCGTCCCCGCTGGACTCCACAACCACAGGTCGCTCTGTAGTATCTGGAGGCCAGTGCTGTACTTGATTGAGGAATTGATAATTCATTTTTATGAACATCATTTTTTCAACATTCTGCGGAAGCAACCTCCTTCGCCGCTCACTGACCAGGTTCCCCGCTGCACTAACAACTCTTTCCGAGTACACACTGGAGGGGGGACAACTCAGGTAAAATAGAGCCAACTTGTACAGGGGCTACCAAACTGCCTTTTTTTCCTGCCAGTAACAATATGGACTGTCTGACATGTCTATTTGGATGGTGTCAGAAAAATAATCCTCCACCATTTTTTCTATTGTGACAGCATCCAATGCAGCGACAGTAGACATGTCTGCAATGGTTGGCAGGTCCTTCAGTCCGGACCAGATGTTGTTTGGATCCCCGCTAGCGGGTCTTTTAGGAAAACTGAGTTTTTTCCTCGCAGCCACAGGTGTGGAAGAATATGAAGGTGGAGCTGTTGGCACTGCTTAAAAATTGAACATATTAAATGTAATATAGATTGCAGTACCTATTCTCTTGCACTGCTTAAAAATTTAACTTATTAAATGTAATATAGATTGCAGTACCTATTCTCTGGAACTGCTTAACAATTGAAGGTAGTAAATGTAATATAGATTGCAGTACCTATTCTTTAGAACTGCTTAAATATTTTTTTTTATTAATTTTGTATAATTTTTTAAATAATTTTTTTTTAGTAATTTTTAAGAGATTTTAATAATTATAAAATTTGTATGGACTTAGCACAACAAAGCACAGGACAAAGGCACCGCTGGACTCAGCAAGGACAGAGCACTGGACTGATGCACCACTGGACTCAGCAAGGACAGAGCACTGGACTGATGCACCACTGGACTCAGCAAGGACTTTTTTTATTTATTTTTTTATATTATTTTAAAAGGATTTTTGTAGAATTTTTCTTTTTTTTTCTTTTTATGGAAGAATTTGTAATACTTTTGAAATACATATGCACTTAGCAGAACAAAGCACAAGACAAAACACACCGCTGGACTCAGCAAGGACATAGCACTGGACTGATGCACCACTGGACTCAGCAAGGACAGAGCACTGGACTATTGCACCACTGGACTCAGCAAGGACAGAGCACTGGACTGATGCACCACTGGACTCAGCAAGGACTTTTTTTTATTTATTTTTTTATATTATTTTAAAAGGATTTTTGTAGAATTTTTCCTTTTTTTTTCTTTTTATGGAAGAATTTGTAATACTTTTGAAATAAATATGCACTTAGCAGAACAAAGCACAGGACAAAACGCACCGCTGGACTCAGCAAGGACAGAGCACTGGACTGATGCACCACTGGACTCAGCAAGGACAGAGCACTGGACTGATGCACCACTGGACTCAGCAAGGACAGAGCACTGGACTGATGCACCACTGGACTCAGCAAGGACTTTTTTTATTTTTTTTTTATATTATTTTAAAAGGATTTTTGTAGAATTTTTCCTTTTTTTTTCTTTTTATGGAAGAATTTTTAATACTTTTGAAATAAATATGCACTTAGCAGAACAAAGCACAGGACAAAACGCACCGCTGGACTCAGCAAGGACAGAGCACTGGACTGATGCACCACTGGACTCAGCAAGGACAGAGCACTGGACTGATGCACCACTGGACTCAGCAGGACAGAGCACTGGCAAAAGCACCACTAGACTCAGCAGGACAGAGCACAGCACAGCACAGCACGAGAAATAGCAGGACAGAGGACCACCTAACACACCCTCCCTCTTCCCTGATCAATGCCCGAGTGAAGATGGCGTTGGCAAGCGGGGAATTTAAAGGTTCCAAGTATCGAGAGATCCGACAGCGGGATTATGACTCAGAGCCTCGTTTTAAGTTTCGGAATCGGCGGGAATACCCGGACAGTGCTCGGATCTGACTCGGATCTGCACTGTTCGGGGGGGCTCGGATTCCAGGAATCCGAGTCCGCTCATCCTTACTGTGGAGTAGTGTGGCACCTTACAAATCTACCACAATAATAATAATATTAATAATAATAATTGTCATTGCTACATCAATGACATATTCTTTATATAGATTCCTTATATAAATGGTGCAACTGCTCTCTGCACTATAACAATATTATGTAGAGATTTGTGGATATTAATTTAAATAATTTTATTATACAACTTGTAAAACATCCAATAAAACATGAATGTCAATTGCCATATTGTTATCCAGATTTTGTGATTGGGGAGTGCAGATTCCCAGCAACTGATTGCCTTGCGCTATAGTCATACTCAGCGCAGAAAAGTTTTTTGGGTGGAGATTAATTACACATCAAACCCTGGAGGAATTCTTAATACATACCAACCAAATAAATTTAGAAATGACTGGGGACACAAGTAGCGAGAAAGTCATGTTCCTAGATTTGGAAAGTATAATACTTAAAACATGCACTTTCGTAAAAACAGTTGATTGCAATAATTAACTGCCTGCAAAAATCAAGCAACCTTTTAGACTACCAACAAAATCAAACACTAGATTAATGGAATAGTGTTTACTACAAAATACAGCAGTGATTCTAAAGCCATCAGATCAATGATAGAAAAACATTGGCATATTTTAATAATGGATGAGGACCTTAAGCATATCATCTCTGCCAAACCAAAACTTTTTATTTCCAGAGCAGAAAGTGTAAGCAATATTTTAACACGCAGCTTACTGCCCACAACAGATCAGATGAAAAATACAGAAACATGAACTGGCAACCACTTTTGTACTACTTGTGTGTGTTTCAAAAATAGTTCAAATACCTCTACCCACCCAGTAAAATCCTAAATCTCCAAAAGGCAAATAATTTAAAATCTGAGACTGCATTTGTAACCTAGAGGGGACTATCTACATGTTGGAATACCCATGTGGCTTTCAACATCTAGGACGTATGAAGAGGAAGTTATATCTGGAGTAGAAAACGGGGTTTACCACTCATAGCGTCTCAAACCACTTCTTGGAAAATATAACAAAAAGTGACTGGTCTTTCTTTTCTAGTTATCCAATATGTCCCTAAGAATTAGAGAGGAAAGGACTATATATCCTCCATTGTCAAATTGGAAGCCAAATGAATATATGCAATATATGCAATAGACGCACTTACAGGCAGGCCTAAGCATAGACTTTGATCTATGGCCTTTTTTGAATACCAGAGGATTTTTTTTTTTTTTTACTTTATTCTCATCTATTAACCAAATCTATTTTAAAACTTACAAATTTATTAATTTAGCTCTGTCACCTTATCCCTAATTATCCTTTACCATCTTATGATTAGAACATCCATATGAATTACCTAATTTTTTTTGAAGTGCGGATAGAAATCGAAAGCCAGTCGGCATTTAGCTGATGCCAAGATGTGCATAAGAAGCTTCCTAGAAAATTTATCAAGATCTTCGAGGTGGTAACACAGTAAGAGTACCCAGGAATCCTTTGATACCAGTGCCTCAAGGAGGACATACAGGAGTCTATGAACTTTGTCCCAAAAGGGAGTGATGATCACAGGACACGTCCACAAAATATGAAACATGATGCCCCTAAAACCACACTTACTCCAACAATCACATGGAAAACAGGGAAATATTTTATGAACCCTTGCAGGGGTATAGTACCATCGATAGTAGATTTTGTAGAAAGTTTATTTTACCTTAGTTGCGATGGAACCTTTAGCAATCCCCAGTTTCATGTCCTCCCAGGCATCATCCTATGGGGGGGTCCCAGGTCCCTCTTCCATTCAGTGTCGAGGAAAATAATATAAATTTGGAAGATCATGGCCTTCTTCAATGGATGGTGTGTACACATTGTCTCAAAAGGAGCGAGATCCCGAAGCATATGGGTTGAGGGCAAAGGAGCAGAGGATGTGACGTATTTGGAAGAATACAAATGGGTTTAGTATATGGGAGGGAAACTTCTGTTTAACTTCTGCCAGGGAGAGCCATTGACAGAGCCTGGAGAAGTCAACAGAAAATTTTAAACCAACTTCGGAACGTCGCAGTAGATGATCCGGGGGGAATGTGGAATTGTGCCAGACAGAAGTCAAGGGAGATACTGGAAAGGTGTGATTCAGGTTTAAGGAATATATATCTCAGAGCTTAGTAGCAAATTTGAGAGTTGGGAACAATTTGGTGTCGGTAGGTTGTTGCTTAGTAGTTAGGCTCCACAGGGGAGAAAGATCAGGCAGATTTAAGTAGTCAGATTCAATATTGAGGCAAGAGGCTGAGCCTGGGGGAGCATACAAAGCAACTATATGGGAGAAATGTGAGGCCAAGTAATAGAGCTTGTTATCAGGGAGACTCCTGTCACCCATATGAATATATCTCTTTGGTATGTTGGTTGAAAGCCTCGGGGGTCTGTTTTTCCAGATGAAGCAAGTGAGGGATTTCTGAATGTTGTTGAGGAAGCAGAATGGAACAGTTACTGGGAGAGGTTAAAAGAGGTAGAGCCATTTGAGAAGGAAACTGCTGTGATCCTGCCCAGCTAGGAGATGGTAAGTCGGTTTCATGAGGTTAGGTCAGCTTGCATTTTGGAGAAGAGTTGGGGGAAGTTTTCTTGGAAGAGGAGATTGTAGCGGGATGTTAAGGAAGACCCCTAGATACTTGATTTTCTTTGTCTGCCACTAAATTTAGTTTTAAGAATTTCAGTATCCTGAGGGGAGACATGAAGGAGCATGGCCTTGGGGAGAGAATTATTTGGCTGAGACAGTAAAAGTAAGATGTCGTCTGCAAAGAGCGACATTTTAGAACTGATGTTATTCACCTGCACTTCTTGAATAGTAGGGTTAGAGCTGCGACACAAGCGGCTCTATGACTAGGGGAAAAAAAAAAGGGGCCAACGGCCAACCCTGCCCTAGTGCCATTACAGATGGACACTGTGTCCGAGGAAATGGCATTAACTGCGATCTTAGCTGCAGGTCCAGAATATAATGCTAGGATGCCAGTTAGAAAATTATCAGCAATACTAAAATGCTCTAGGGTTGATAGCATGAAACTCCAGGAGATTTCTTTGTCAAGTGAGAGAATGAAGTTTTGCCTGTAAAGATATTGCCGTTTTAAATTTGCCCTGCAAAGTCATCAAATAGCGGCAATTTGCCCTGTCCTGAAAGGGCTCCTCCCATACTTCTGAGCAGTGGTTGTGAGGTAATAAATTGTTAATGGTCGGAGGAAAATTGGGAGAACAAACAGCTTGGGGTTCCCTGAATTCTCCTCCAAGCAGCCCTAGGCTTTGCCAGATGGGGCTGGTGGCGCTATAGCAAGTTCTCCAAGTGCCAGCATGCCCAGACTGTTACCTGCAGTTCCACAAACTAAAATAGTGTTTACACTTATTTAATTCACTTTAATACCCCTCACCCAACGCCCAGTTGTGTGGGAAGAGCCCTAGTGCTTTCAGCAAGGGATTGGATAACCCTAGGGGGAAAACGCACTAGGGATCCAGCCCCATGTTGACCAGCCTGGTTGGCATCATGGCAGGGGGACCAGAATTGTAATCAGACATAGCCAGGGATTAGAACTAGAATCATAGTCAGATGTAGCCAGGGATCAGTACCAGAATCATAGTCAGATGTAGCCAGGGATCAGTACCAGAATCATAGTCAGATGTAGCCAGGGATCAGTACCAGAATCATAGTCAGATGTAGCCAGGGATCAGAATCAGAAAGCAGACACAGGATAATACAGCACAGGAACTAGGCAGCAACCGCTAGATGCAAATGGCTATCACTAGCAAAGATGGAGTATCAGGATAGGCCTTAAATAGTGCAAGCAACCAAGCTCTCACACACAAGAAAACAGCAACAGAAACAGAATCCTTACACCTAGCCTCCGTACCCTCAAACATTTCCTGAAAACGCAACTCTTTAGGCAAACTTTCACATTCCCAAACCATCTTCTTAACCTCTCTAAGCTATCTAAACAATTATTATTCCTCTACACAGTTCACATAAAAGTTTCATTTATTCTCCTTCTATACTCAAACAAGCTACTGTCCCTAAAATCAACATTGGTGTATACTTTTTTCCAATACAATCTCACTGGATCACTATGCTATCTGTGCCACTTGACCTCATGTATCAATCTGCTCTTTTCCTATAGATTGTAAGCTTGTGAGCAGGGCCTCTCTATTTGTTAATACCCAGTCTTTTATTATTTTGTTTGTTCCTAATTGTAAAACACTCCAGGATATGCTGACACTATCTAACAAAATGTAAATAAAATAAAAAATAATTGGTTGGTATAATTTATCCACTATAGTCAGTCCTCGAAGTAGGTGTGAAATATTAGCCCTTTGTCACCCTACTTTCTTTAAAGCTGCATACATGCTTTACAAGCAGGTATGTTGCTTGTATAGCGTGTGAGCAAAAGATTCACAAACTGCTTCAGCAGCAGTTAAAGGATGGGGTGTGAGAAGGAGCAGGGGAGATGCAGGAGGTGGGAGGTTGCATTGGAAGAGTCACCACCATCTCCGCAAGAGGGGCATAGTTGAGATGTTCAGCAGTTTTGGGGGTATAGCTTCAGTGGTGCAGAAGTGTGACAGAGTGACCTGCCATGCTCCACTTATCCGCTCTGGCAGTGAATGTTCCCATCATAACTGCAGTACAGATGCAAAGGTATGTAACGTGTTTGTGCCAGGAAGCACGTCATGAGTATTCAAACACTTAATAAAGGGGATCTGAGCCAATAGGAAAGAACCAGTCACTGCAAAGGAGGTTTGTTCTTGGTTTCAATAAAACTCCTGGCCTGATTCTCCTCCAAAACTGGCAGAATCCCCAGTATCTTTGGTGTGCTGTGGGTCCTGCACTGATGTCATGATCTTGCCTGTAAATTGAATAACCAGATGTAAGATTAGCACACGTTATCCTTTGAAGAAGCTGACAATCTATTGAAATAGATATCTATTTTTCTTTTAAAGTGGACTAACATTTAACTTTGTCTTAACGGGATGCTATATTTAGTTGTATGCAAACAATCACTTCTATTATTTTTTTAAGAGAAAATGAGAAAAAAAACTCTTGCCCTACAGCTCACACATATGCATATCTCACTTTCCCCCACACTGGATACTTATATATTTTCTGTCTTCTGAATTCTATAACTGGTGTGACAGAAGCACTGGGAAAGAAGTGAATGGCAGGTATATAAGTCCTAAATTCCTATCATTTGTATTTTAAAACACCAGAGAGATTGTTATGTATGGAGACATAAAGGTGAGATACATACATAAGGGCCAGTCCAGGTCTTCTGATCTCCCAGTTAAACACTGGTTGCACCTGCAAGGTTCTGTTAAAAGTAGAGATGGGAAGAAAAGATATCCGCACTAGGTATATTTCATAACAAAGTCTAATAATAGGCTCTAATTATTATGGCCTATCAATCAGGATGATTGAATTATGGTACAAAACATCCTGAGCGGTGCACCCTATACACCAAAGTTATAATGAAATGTCAAAGAGAGGAAAAGTAGGTGACTGAGGGGCACTCAGAGACGATGTATGAATATGTATATGAAATAAAATAAAAATCAATTTTTAATGATATGCCTTAAAACTTGTGTATTAACATTCCATCCTAAATCCCAAAGCTAGCGAAATATTTAAAAACAAAAAACAAAACAATAATTGTTAAAATTGCAGATCCACTGCAAACTTAGCTCAGTGAATTGATATAGATGAGTTCATATAGAAATTACACTATTAAGGAAGAATTCCCTATTAACAATATTGACCTCTAGGTATCTTAAACGATATATAAGATCAAAAGGATGCCATTGTAGATCAAAATAAACCCCTTGATAAGGGTTATAGTGGTGGCTAACTAATATATCATAGTCAAAATTATTAGGAGATTGAATAACATTTCAGAGTAAGCCCCTATTTGTATAGTTAGTTATTAAATAGTAAAGGGTAACTTGGGAGAAATGCCAATGAACCTTTAGAAGCAGTCCCCCTAGTGGTCGCTGGTATAGAGAATCTCAGGTTTGTCCTGTATCTACTAACTCTGATAGTAAGTCTCCTAGAGGTCTGTATATGAAAACAAGGTGTGTTTGTTGAATAGACTCAGGGAACAGCGTGAGAACCCTGATGGTAGTAACGCTAAATATCCTACACTATTTCTCCCTAAATGCCCTATGTATTCTAAAACCGCTAATTGGTCAATCAAGGGTAGGAGAGAATAGTGAGAGCGTGAGTAGATGATATTACATATTATGAACACTGAGCTAAGAAACGCCAACGCGCGTTTCACTGAACAGCTTTATCAAGGCTAACCAGAGCCTCTTGTTCGTATGTCTTAAATAGTCAGTCAGATCAGCCCCTGAAATGACGCTTAAGGTTCAGCCAATCACGCCACAGCATGAGTGGCATTGATGGACATGTGCCTTAGCCAATGGAGGGGAATTAGAGCGATTAGGCCCCGCCCCCAAATCGCTATGATGCAAGGATAATGAAAAGACTAGGAATAGAAGCAAACAGCTGCAGTTCTTACTGTTATATATGCTGATTTTGTCAGAAACTTTGTCAAATGTGGTCAAAGAATAAATACTATCAGAAAAGAGATTCCAATCATATTATTAATAAGAATAATATCGGTTAGCTGTTCCTATAGATTCATGGATATATAAATGCTAACAATAGTAAACCCTTGCATATTCTATATACTCCATTATATGCAAAGATTCTGATTATTAAGAAATCTGGTTATATGGATAATAAGAAGAAAATGTATATAAAAAATGTTTTTAAATCTATTTTACGGTAAGTATAAATAATATTTGTGTGTCATGCTAATAGATCATAATGATCTGATGCTAGAACCATTGAAAAAAGTAGTCAAATATTGAGAATAGAGTGATCAAACGTAACCACATGTGAAAGATAAGTGTTATTAATATGAGATTGGTATCATATTCTTTGAAGACCTGAAACAGGAAAAATAAAGGGGAAGTGAAAAATTTTTTTATTTTTTTTTTTTTTTTTTTAATAACAGTGATAGAATTAATAGTGGAAGGTGAGACGTGACTTTGTATGTGAAAACATAAAGTGATATAAGGGGTATAAACCCGTAAGGATAGTATTTGTGATTAGGAAGGACCTATTCCATGGAACGGTATATAAGAGTGTAAATAATAAATCGGAGATTATAGAAAGGCAGAGTAGCTATTGTAATCGTTAAGACCATTAGGAACCATACTGCCCATCAAGAAGATAGTTCTAGTTTCCTTCCTCAATAGCTGTGATTGTAGATCACCTCCTCTTAGATTTAGGACAGTTTTCTCCATGGCAAAAGCTTTTATATGTTTGGGATCACAATTGTGACAGTTCATAAAGTGTCTGGCTACAGTAGTCAGTTTTTTAAAATTCTTTTGGTCTCTTAGGGCATTTTTGATATTGCCAATGTGTTCCAAGAGACGTTTTTTAAAAGGGCGACTGGTCATCCCTATATATTTTAGTCCGCATGGGCAAATGAAACAGTAGATGACTCCCTGAGAGTTACAGTTTAGGAATTCAATGATATGCCAGACTTTACCATATTTGTCCACATACTGTTTTGTTGGAGTGGTGAATTGGCAAGCTTTACATGTGCCACAATTGAAGAAACCTTTCGGTTTATTATCTTCTTTTCTTAGGGATTGTAAATGACTATGTACCAGTTTATCTCTTAGGTTTGTTGATCTTCTCCAACTAAAAGCAATATTATCATCCAATTCTTTCTTAAGGTCCTGGTCAGATAGTAGGACGTGCCAATGTTTTTGAAAGATGGTTGATAAATCACGCCATTCTGCACAAAAAGTCCCTACCATTCTGACTGAGGTCTTATCCTTATTTGAATTTGGAGATGGGTAAATAAGCGTCTGTCTATCTCTCTGATCTGCAGAGATTTTAGCTTTCTGTATGGTCTTATTCCCATAGCCTCTTTTCTTTAAACGATTGGTAAGTTCTGCTGATCTTGTTTGGTATGTTGTAATATCTGAACAGTTACGCCTCATACGTAAAAATTCCCCTTTCGGAACACCTTTAAGAACTGGTGGGAAATGGGCACTTGAGTGATGAAGAATACTATTTGTAGATGTGGGTTTTCTGAAAATATCAGTCTCAAGAGACCCGTTTGGACTCTTATAAATGGTGAGATCAAGAAAATTAATAGTAGTATGATTAATTTCTGATGTTAATTTTAGGTTGAGATTATTGATATTTAGGATTCTTGTGAATTCCTCAAAGAGGTCTTTTTCACCCTCCCACAGTATGAAAATGTCGTCAATATATCTCAACCATAATGTGATATGTTTAGTGAAATTGTCATACTTTTTGCTGAATACCACCTCTCTCTCCCACCAGCCTAGGAAAAGACCAGCATAAGTGGGGGCACAACATGTCCCCATCGCTGTGCCCCTCACCTGTAGATAAAATCTATCCTCAAAAACAAAATAGTTTTTGGTAAGGATGAAGCGTAGCAGTACCACAAGAAAGTTGCTGAAATCCGTTTTTCTGTCCATTTCTAAAAAATATCTAACTGCAGCTACACCCTGATTATGGTCAATGTTTGTGTATAAAGATTCAACATCGTATGATGCTAACCATGTTGCTTCATTAGTCACTATATCTTGAATCTTGGACAATACATCTAGGGTATCCCTTGTATATGATGGTAAGCTGAGTAAAAACTTGCGTATATGGGAATCTACATAGACACTCGCCCTCTCAGTAAGTCCTCCAATCCCGGAGACTATAGGTCTACCTGGGGGATTGTGTTCACATTTGTGTATCTTGGGCAAGATGTATAGCGTAGGTGTTTTAGGGTTTTCAACACCAAGATACTCATGGTCCTGTTTAGATATAATGCCCTCTTTAAATGCTGAATTAATCAGGTTCTTATATATGGACATAAAATTAGCCGTGGGGTTGAAGATAAGTCGTTGGTAACACGTGGTGTCACCTAACTGGCGATAGACTTCTTTGACATAGTTTTCCCTTGATAGTAGAACAATATTGCCCCCTTTGTCAGAGGGTTTTATGATGGTATCATCCCACCCCTCAATGTCCTTAAGGGCCTGGATCTCATCTTTATCCAGGTTGGATGATAATCTAGTATGTCTAGTCTTGTTGGTATAAAGTCTATCTAAATCTTTAGATACAAGATCCATATATACTTTAACTTGAGGACATATATTGATATTTGGCATGAATGATGATTTTTTCTTTAATATTGTATGTGGTTTGGGAGAGATCTCCGTGGATTGTCCAAGGGGGGCCGTTTGTAATTCCTCCAAAATAATAAGTGCTTGTTGGTCGATTTCACTATTAAGTGTCACATCCGTGGTCATAATATTAGGTAATATTGATGGGGATGAATTAATATTACTCTGGTTATAGAGGTCAGCATTAGTCTCAATTCCGTCTGGCTTGGGACAGAACAATTTTTTAAGAAGTAATTTTCTTGCAAAGAGGGAGAGGTCTTTCTCCCATTCAAATCTATTCATAGTTTGTACAGGAGAATAGGATAAACCCTTACTTAAGAGTCGTATGTGGTGAGGAGAAAGTTCTCTATCGGTCAGATTAATGACTCTGAGGTTCATATCTAGTATTTCTGTCTCCTTTGGCTCCGACGGTAAGGTATTTCTTCTGAATCTGGCGTTTGATTGTAACGATTTACACCTCTTGCCCCTTCTCGTCTTCTTGTATTTGGGCCACTTCTGTCTGTTCTTGAAGTGCCTCGTCCTAAAAAATCCCTTCTGAGGGGATATCTATTGATAGATTGATTTGAAGAGGTCTCCCCTTCTGAAGAGTCCACTTCAGAGGTACTATATGCAGTGACAGATCGCTTCATAGATTGATTATCCCATTTGAAAACTCTATCCTGAGCGTAATCCTGTTTATCGCGGTTAAACTTAGTTCTTTTTTTATCTATGATCTGTTTCTCATAGCTATCTAAATCAATCTTCATTTTTTCATACATTTTCTGAAAATTTTCAGAATTTTCAAACTGCTTTAATTTTTCTCCAAGAGTAATAATTTCTTTGTCATATTGTTCAAGAAGAATCGTGTCATGCTTAATTAGAATGTTTATTAAATCATTAGAACATTTAGTTAAAGTGTTTTCCCAATCTTTCTTTAACTCTTCTGAAGCCAGCCCAAATGCTGGATATAGTTTGGGACGAAGACCCCTCGGTATCATTTTTTGAGTAATATAGTTATTGAACATCGTTCTGTTCCAATATGTTTTGGTTTGTTTATACATATTGGACTCTAGTTCTGTTATAATTTCAGACCATCCCTTTAAATTACCCTCCTGAATAATAGTATTTTGCAAGAATTCTGACTCCTCATTGTTCGTCCACTTTTTTTGCCTATCAATAAGATCACGACAAATACTGAAGCTTGACATAATAACTATAATTTGTACAAATAGGATGAGAATGAGATGTAATTGAGCCTTATATCACCTGTGCTGGATAGTCAGAAGAGGTAACAACCTCACAACAGTAGTTTGTAGAGAAGAAAAGATATCCGCACTAGGTATATTTCATAACAAAGTCTAATAATAGGCTCTAATTACTATGGCCTATCAATCAGGATGATTGAATTATGGTACAAAACATCCTGAGCGGTGCACCCTATACACCAAAGTTATAATGAAATGTCAAAGAGAGGAAAAGTAGGTGACTGAGGGGCACTCAGAGACGATGTATGAATATGTATATGAAATAAAATAAAAATCAATTTTTAATGATATGCCTTAAAACTTGTGTATTAACATTCCATCCTAAACCCCAAAGCTAGCAAAATATTTAAAAACAAAAAACAAAACAATAATTGTTAAAATTGCAGATCCACTGACTACTGTAGCCAGACACTTTATGAACTGTCACAATTGTGATCCCAAACATATAAAAGCTTTTGCCATGGAGAAAACTGTCCTAAATCTAAGAGGAGGTGATCTACAATCACAGCTATTGAGGAAAGAAACTAGAACTATCTTCTTGATGGGCAGTATGGTTCCTAATGGTCTTAACGACTACAATAGCTACTCTGCCTTTCTATAATCTCCGATTTATTATTTACACTCTTATATACCGTTCCATGGAATAGGTCCTTCCTAATCACAAATACTATCCTTACGGGTTTATACCCCTTATATCACTTTATGTTTTCACATACAAAGTCACGTCTCACCTTCCACTATTAATTTTATCACTGTTATTAAAAAAAAAAAAAAAATTTCACTTCCCCTTTATTTTTCCTGTTTCAGGTCTTCAAAGAATATGATACCAATCTCATATTAATAACACTTATCTTTCACATGTGGTTACGTTTGATCACTCTATTCTCAATATTTGACTACTTTTTTCAATGATTCTAGCATCAGATCATTATGATCTATTAGCATGACACACAAATATTATTTATACTTACCGTAAAATAGATTTAAAAACATTTTTTATATACATTTTCTTCTTATTATCCATATGACCAGATTTCTTAATAATCAGAATCTTTGCATATAATGGAGTATATAGAATATGCAAGGGTTTACTATTGTTAGCATTTATATATCCATGAATCTATAGGAACAGCTAACCGATATTATTCTTATTAATAATATGATTGGAATCTCTTTTCTGATAGTATTTATTCTTTGACCACATTTGACAAAGTTTCTGACAAAATCAGCATATATAACAGTAAGAACTGCAGCTGTTTGCTTCTATTCCTAGTCTTTTCATTATCCTTGCATCATAGCGATTTGGGGGCGGGGCCTAATCGCTCTAATTCCCCTCCATTGGCTAAGGCACATGTCCATCAATGCCACTCATGCTGTGGCGTGATTGGCTGAACCTTAAGCGTCATTTCAGGGGCTGATCTGACTGACTATTTAAGACATACGAACAAGAGGCTCTGGTTAGCCTTGATAAAGCTGTTCAGCGAAACGCGCGTTGGCGTTTTTTAGCTCAGTGTTCATAATATGTAATATCATCTACTCACGCTCTCACTATTCTCTTCTACCCTTGATTGACCAATTAGCGGTTTTAGAATACATAGGGCATTTAGGGAGAAATAGTGTAGGATATTTAGCGTTACTACCATCAGGGTTCTCACGCTGTTCCCTGAGTCTATTCAACAAACACACCTTGTTTTCATATACAGACCTCTAGGAGACTTACTATCAGAGTTAGTAGATACAGGACAAACCTGAGATTCTCTATACCAGCGACCACTAGGGGGACTGCTTCTAAAGGTTCATTGGCATTTCTCCCAAGTTACCCTTTACTATTTAATAACTAACTATACAAATAGGGGCTTACTCTGAAATGTTATTCAATCTCCTAATAATTTTGACTATGATATATTAGTTAGCCACCACTATAACCCTTATCAAGGGGTTTATTTTGATCTACAATGGCATCCTTTTGATCTTATATATCGTTTAAGATACCTTGGTCAATATTGTTAATAGGGAATTCTTCCTTAATAGTGTAATTTCTATATGAACTCATCTATATCAATTCACTGAGCTAAGTTTGCAGTGGATCTGCAATTTTAACAATTATTGTTTTGTTTTTTGTTTTTAAATATTTCGCTAGCTTTGGGGTTTAGGATGGAATGTTAATACACAAGTTTTAAGGCATATCATTAAAAATTGATTTTTATTTTATTTCATATACATATTCATACATCGTCTCTGAGTGCCCCTCAGTCACCTACTTTTCCTCTCTTTGACATTTCAAAAGTAGAGATGGGCGGGTCCGGTTCCCCGAGAACCGAACCCACCCGAACTTTGGGTATCCGAGTACCGAGCTGAGGAGCTCCGTACTCTCCCGCCCGTTCCGAATCCAAATCGAGGCCGAACGTCATCTTGACGTCGTCGGATCTCGGGCTCGGTTCTCGCGATACTTCAACTTTATAAATACACGCCTCCACAGCCATCCCTCGCCATTTGACAGAACGAGAGAGCAGGGTGTAGTCACAGGCTGATTAGAGCAGGGACAGAGAATACAATATTGTTCTTGCAATTGCTCTAACCAAAATCGCTAGAGAAGAGAGGAGGATAGAGGCTTATTATTTTTTGTTAATATTTGGCACTCCCCAGTGCTTTAAGGGTGTCCTCCCTAATTGTGCATAAATATTTCTGGCTGCCAAAAGTCATATCTGTCAGCAGTATCTACCAAATAGTTTTTAGCACTCCTCAGTGCTTTGGGGTGCCCCCCATAATTGTGCATAAATATTTCTGGCTGTCAAAAGTCATATCTGTCAGCAGTATCTACCAAATAGTTTTTAGCACTCCTCAGTGCTTTGGGGTGTCCCCCATAATTGTGCATAAATATTTCTGGCTGTCAAAAGTCATATCTGTAAGCAGTATCTACCAACTAATTTTTAGCACTCCTCAGTGCTTTTGGGGTGTCCCCAATAATTGTGCATAAATATTTCTGGCTGTCAAAAGTCATATCTGTCAGCAGTATCTACCAAATAATTTTTAGAACTCCCCAGTGCTTTGCGCTCAGAATGGATTCAAAGCAGTCCACATATGATCAGAATGAGCAACCAGGTTCTGTCACCAGTCCTGTTCCCAGTACGTCATCTGGCCAAGGCGATGTCAAACAACAGAGTGTTTCCAAATTAGTGCAAACAACAAAAAATGTTTTTACTGTATTGAAGCGAAAAAGAAGTGTAACTGAGCAAAAGTTAAGTAAAAAAAAAATTGCAAGCATGCCATTCTACACACGTAGTGGCAAAGAGAGAATGAGGCCTTCACCTTTGGCTATTAGTGGCAGATCCCAAAAAGTTACCCAGCCTACAATTGGTGCACAACTACTGTTACGCGTCAAAGCCGAGCTGCAAGATAACAGTAAGGCATTAGAGGATAAGCTAACCGTGTCTGCACTTTCTTCACAGGTAACTACTTCGCTGGACTAAAGTATATTCCCCTCAAATGCTAGTCTTCTTGCAGCTGCTGCATTCTCCTACATGCTGTTGCAGAAACCAGAAATTGACCCTAAATGTTTATGGACACAAACAGCATCTCCTGCATGTCATTTTTCAAAAGTTCTGTAACACCAAGTTGATAGTGTGTGCAAAACAGGAAATGTGATGGAATTCAACCCCGCTGTAATGCTGGACCAATATTGGGGTCGTAATCAGAATTGACATATCCTCAGGAGACTCCAAGCAGGATTAGCCATCTTTCAATGATATCCCTTAGTTTTTGGAACAGTTTGTCAGCTGTATGCCTCTTAGTGAAGCTGCTGATACACAGAGTAGCCTACTTCTCAAAAATGTGATGTACCTGGGTACATGCTGCTGCTGTCCATGCTGGGGAAGGCGAATGACCAACCCAGTGGGCTTTCACAGTCATATAATCTTTTGTTTGCCCAGTTACGCTTGTACACATATCTGTGGTTAAGTGTACAGTGGGTAGAATACCATTTTGTCACCCAATAATGACATTTTTAGGAACTTTCCGGTACAGGAGAGAATTAGCTTTTCTAGTAAAATGGTATAGTGATGACATTTGCTAACAGGGACATAACACCTCAATTAAATGTCTTAAACCAACTGTATTAATAGTGGACATTGGACGCAGATCTAACACTAGCATAGTACCCAGGGTGTCTGTGATCCGCTTTGCGACTGGGTGACGGGTTTCATTCTTGTTTCCTCTTGCAGAGGATTGTTTACCTGCCAATTGTTGGGGGGGAAGATTGCAGGTGCTGGGATGTAGATGAGAGAAGGGAGGTAGATTATGCTGGAATGCTTGTTGTTATTTTTTTTTAACCAAAGTTTCTGATTTTCCCAACAGTTTTCCAATAACTCGCTGAAAAATGACGAAACATGGATGAGGATCCCAGATGGTTAAGGTCCCTACCTGTACTGAGTGTGGCTTTAAAAATACTACAAATGAATAGACAGATCTTGCCAGGATTCGTGTAAAAATAATTCCACACTTAAGAGGTGGATTTTTGGTCTTATGCCCAGGCATGACAATGGCCTTTTTGTTATCACTGGCAAGAACTGCAACAATTTTTCTTTTCAAGTGTATGAAAATCATATTGTGACATAGGAGGTGTTCAAAATTGAATAAAAAATGACTGGAAATTAGTGTTACTGAGGTTAATAATAATGTAGCTACAAAATAATACCTAAATTATGTTATTTTAGCACCAATAAATGTAATTTTTATAACACATTGCAAAACAAAACCAAACAAAACCGAAACCAAAACCAAAACACGCAATGGCGGTTTTGCAAAACCAAAACCAAAACCAACACACGACGGTAATCCAGATCCAAAACCGAATCCAAAACCAAAGCACGGGGGTCAGTGACCATCTCTAGTTAAAAGGCTGCTAGACAGTTCATTCTCTCTCATTAACTGGGCAAGAGGTCAGATGGTTTCTGAGAGAGGCTGCAATTTATGATCTGTAAGTTCTATTTGTGTTGTACATGTGTGGGACACTAGGTTCCTCACTTTAGAGAGGGAGTGCCTGTGTATTAGGTAAAGCTAGACAGCAAGGATTTTTTGTTTTGTTTTCGTTCATGCTTTTGAATAAAACTAACTGTTGCTATTTAAACTGTATTACTGGACTGGTGTGACTTATCTGGCTGAAGTGAGTGAAGTGCAGCTGTCTGCCCCAGAAGACACTAACCCCAATACATTTATGTGACACTGATTACATACACTTTGTAGAAGATCAGAAAAATCAATCGCTATACATTAAAAAAAAATAGAGAATATAGCAAAGGCCTAAATATATTGGCTCTACAAAGTAATAGAGAATAATATGTAGTCTAATTTCTATCAGGATCTTAATAACTCTCATCTAAGTTGTTGGCAAATAAATGCAAATATTTATTAGCATTTGTAACTCACTTGAGAAGCCCTGTACACTTCCACAATATGTTTACCCACAGTAAGCCCACGTGGACAAGATGAGCTCTGAAAAATGGTACTCTACAGCAATGTTAGCAAATGCTAGTGATGGATGCACTAGAAACAATAGCTTGTACTGTTATACCTGTTTACATATGTTTTATTAGCTTTAACAATTCTAGTAAAACACATATAATCAATGACAGTACATCCAAGATCGGTCTGCATGTGTTCAATACAGCATTCTAAAAGGTCAGTTCTTCAGCCAACTCAACCAACCTAGTTTTATTATAAAGTTAAAATTCTAAGTCATTATTTACCCTTACAGTCAGATATGATTTTCCTTTGCAAATCATGCAGCTAATTAAATATTAGGCATTTTAAGACAGAAAAATAATTAGACAATGTAAAAATGTTTTGCACAGAATAACAAGTGGCTTTTGTGCAATGACCCATTAAACATTGTGATGCCTAACATTGCCAAGATCTCAGTTTTACAGTCAGAGTTGAAAGGCTGCATAGGACATGCTCTTATCTGATTCTAAATTGCAGAGAACAGAACAAACTCACACAGCAGACAACTAGCAACGGAGAGAGACGTCTGAAACACTTGGAAGAAAGACGTTTTTCTAGCACCAGAGACATGAACACTGGAGGAAAAGTATGGTTTTATACAAAAATGTTACTATATGTTAAAGACATGTTTGTTTTTCAGTGAAGCTTTTGTATTGTTAGGTATTCTCGGAAAGAAATGTCACTTGTGTTAATGTTTATATATGAAATGAGCAAGAACAATCTCTAATACTACCATACAGTTAAAATAAACTTAAATCAATGTCTCCTTTTGAAGGATTATTGCTTAACTATTGTCATAGAAACCATAACCTGTTTACAGAAATCTTGAAGCAAAATAAGTCTAAATACAGATGTAGAACATATTATTGTGCCAAACAAATATTGTGTGGTATTGTCCAAATGCCATAATCAACTTGGCTTTATTTATTATTGGCCACAAGAGCTGTTTGTACTGTTAACTGAATTCTAAGAGTAGCTCTGCCCCCTCATAGAGTGGGCAATGCATTTTCTACATGTCGGACTGTTATGTTTGGTTTAGTTTACTGTTCCAGAATGCTGTACATGTTGTCTAGTATATTTTAGTGCATATCAAACTTCAAAAGAAGAATACATATAAAGATATAAATAAAGTGTACATCTATTCTATTCATGAAATAATACCTAAAAGATCATACATGGAATATATAATATAAAGGAAGAAAGTATTTAGAACATAAAATTATTATCTTAACATCTGATGCTATTTATTATGCTTTACTTATCTAAATTGTGACTATATATTCAACTGTGTAGTACAATAGTATAATAAATGGGGGCCACACATAGAGAACTATAGAAAACAATGTAAAACACCCTAACTTAGGCTACTGTGATGAATATAGGCAAACTTTTAGAAAATCACCCTGTTACTATTTAGAGGGAATAAATAAAAGGAGATGCCTTTGTTTAAAACTGTTTTGTTTGTGAATTAAGTGGAATGTTAATTGTTTGTTTTTAAGGTTATTAAATGCAGGGCAGCTGTTTCCTGGGAAGCTCATAAACCCCTCTGCATTGAGGAAATCGAAGTTGCTCCACCAAAATCTCATGAAGTTAGAATAAAGGTACAGGAACTTTAATTAAAATAACTGTTATATTCCTTACTGAGAATGTACTGTTGCACTGTACAGTATGCCATGTAGCGATTGTCTCTCTTTTTCCACAAAGCTACAGCATTACATTTTCTTTCAAGCACTGAGTCTGTCTATCTTTCATTTGCAATCATTGAGTTAGAATGTAGATCAGTTCCAAGGATCTACACACCCATGGAGGGAAGGTGGTTAATGTCCTTCTAGAAGCATTGAAGAACCTGGGAAACCTTACAGAGTATCTGTCCACTCTCAGAGACATGCACACTCTGAAACTGACAGTAGCTACAATAAAGCTGCTGAGTGACTGCCTCATGGAGGTCATTGGAGGGTCCTAGGGCTGCCTGTTGCCCTCTGAGCTTTCAACTGCGCCACCCAGTTTCTTACTGCTTTAGTCAGATTTGTTTGTTAAAGCTTCTAACACTTATTTAATGCATGCCTGTATTATTGATAGGTGTCTCTATCTTTAATTAAATGTATTGTTTTAATGCCCATGCGTCCCTGAAGTGTCGGGGTTCCTATCACTGATGTAGATTATGGAGTCAGATAAATAGGCAACACAGTATTTTTGAACCTACGGGTCATATAATATATAGGTCATTATTGATATATAGTTTAATTAGAAAATGTTGATTTATAGTATTTTAAAATGTGTATTGAATGTGCTGTTTTTTTTGCTATGTTTTTCTTGAAACAAGAATAATCTACACATATTAAACCAACAGCTCTGAACTGGAAAAGGACTTTGGCACTGTAAAGTGAAAAGAAGGTGTGCCATGTTTTTCATCAAGTGCCAGCATTCTAACACATTAAATCAGTACCATCCACTAGTATAAACACGCTTTCTGTGCTCTGGGTTCATTACAAATGACTTATCTTTCACATTAAATAGTGAACATTAAAGTTTCCAAACTGTATTTGTTAAAATTTGTTTATGAAGTTAAATGTAAAATATGTTTCCCAGCGATCCTTCTATTCAGATCATTTATTTTCATCTAATACATTAATCTTATCTGTCTATTATTTAAAATGCACAAAAATTAAGTTGGTCAGTGACCACTAACGTTCTGTTAGTGTGGTCATCGATATCCTGCATTACTGGGGACACAAAGGAACCATACATTTGACTTGACCACTGAACAAACAGATCAGTCCAATTTGGGCACACGCATGCATTGCTGAAGTAGAAACAGAGCTGTATGTTTGTTGATAAAGTCAAACCTCCAGTTCTAGATCTTCTTTGTGACAAACTTAAGGCCCTAACTTGAGCAACTTGCTGGACAGTCTAAAGCTGTCTGTACATGCTAAAACCAGGACACTGAGAGTCATGCCAAATACAAATCATGCACAAGTCTAAATTGCCATGCAGTATAGAAGGCCATTCAATAGAAAATCCGGGTGACCAATGGGGAGACACAGTGATTCCTGTTGTCCAATATCCACAGGTAAGGCCTAGACAGTCATCAGATGATAGGATTTTAGCCCTTTCTAATTACTTTTTTTTTCCCCAATCTGGCTTGATTTTTATGGAACTGGATCATTGCTTTCTTCCCATGCAATGGTTTAAGGTCAGTTTGGTATAAAATGATCACTTAACCCTTGCATTTAACTGTGGTGGTGTCACTCCACAGACTATTCATGAGTTCCAGACATCTCTGCCTGTAGAACTCTGAAATGAGGGATGTTGTCAGTGATATCTATTTTTACAACCTTTACCCACTTAACAAATCTCTATGTGTGGGACCACAAATAAACACAAAAGTAACTTTTCTAATGTATATTTTGAGTAGTACATAGCTAACTGTCATACATTCTAAATTCTGTCACAATATTGCAATGATCTTGTTGTAGTCCTTCTGAAGAAGGTATCTCTCATGATATGTTTTAAAAAGGTTGGTAATGACTAATACCTCCTTTTACTACCACTGTTCCTCCACTCTGTTTATATGTACTACTCCTTCTCGTTATGTTTCTCTACTTCCTACTTTATTCCCCCTTAGCAGTTCCTCCCCTCTATTATTTTTTCTCCATCTCTCGCTCTCTCCCCTTTACATTGTTCATGTCTCCTCCTATTTTATTTATATTTGCCTAGTCATTGATTACTCTCTGAGCTCCTATTGCTCAAATTTGTGACTGTTCTAAAATTCTCTATCGCAGCAATTATATTTGCGCATGTCCTGTATAGTCACTAGTCACATCACGAGGCACCTTTCCTTGTGAACTGATAAAGTGCAGTTTAATGAATTTGTATTTTAGTGTATTATAGTGAGCCACACACACCTTATTGACTTTTCTTAGTTTGGAAAAACTAAGAATTAGACGCTTATAGTGCCTATTGTGTATGCTGTGCTCATGATCTCCCTATGTGTACACATAAAGGAGACCACTCAATAATGCAATATCGCATGATTTTTTTATAGATAAGTGAGGCGAGCCAAAATAGATCATGTGACTGCACATGTGACATTGTAGAGACTGCAGGGGTATAGTCGGGATGTCGTAGGCCACATTGCATACAGTATTATGGGTTTCCTCGCATATTTACAAACTTCCTCTCTAATCAAGCTTACAAATAAGTTAAAATTGTTGTTTTAAATCACTTCTAACCATTATTATTGTGCACTTTAAGTTTTAATTAACTTGTAAACCAGTATTATTGTAAATATGTTTCTTTTACAGATTCTTGCTTCTGGTGTATGTGGGACAGATACCAGTGCACTGAGCACAGTATTTCATGCCAAGTTCCCAGTGATTTTGGGTCATGAAGCTGTTGGAATTGTTGAAAGTGTGGGGGAGGGAGTTACTCGGGTTAAAATGGGTGAGTCTAATGTATTGATAGCTGCTGTGCTGGCACCAACTGTCTGGATGCATCATGAGAAATTGACCACTTTGTTTTCTTAAATATTGCTCTAGCCTGTGATTGTGATAATATTGTATACTCTATAGGCAACATATCATACATCACATTTATTCAAATATGGCAACATATATTAGTGTCTAACATAAATGCAGGGCCGGTGCTAGGGTCCATGGCGCCCTAGGCATTTTGCAAAAATCGGCACCCCCCGCAAAAATCGGCGACGCTCCCCCCCCCGCAAAAACGGCACCCTCCTCCCTCCTCACCCCGTCTTTCCTTACCTCACCACCGCCACCTCTCTGCTCCGTCTCCTCCCCTCCACTCACTGACACTAGTGAGTGTAGGGGAGGAGACGGAGCAGAGAGGCGGTGGTGGTGAGCAATAGCCTCTTCCCCCCTCCCCCGTGCATCTGAATGCTGTGCGGCGGCCATGACAGGTATGGTCAGCCCTCCAGGCGCCCTCCAGAGCCCGGCGCCCTAGGCAAGTGCCTAACCTTGCCAAATGGGAGCGCCGGGCCTGCATAAATGAACATCGAATGAAGTGTACTTGGATATGCTAAGTTAATATTCTTTTATATCCTTAGGTGACAAAGTCATCCCACTTTTTATTCCCCAATGTGGATTTTGCAGAGGCTGCAAAAGCCCAAACAGCAATTTATGTGAAAAAGCTGAGTATGTTTCTTATTCTTTATTTGGTTCTACTCTAATGACAAATGTTTTCAGAATGTTTTTAGAAAATACTACAAACCCTGGGCTAAATCTTGGAATCTAATATATATAAGCCTAGCGGCGTGTGTTAGTGTGTGTGTGGAAAAAACTATTTTCTCAGAAAGGGCTCATCCAATTGACCTGAAATTTGGTATACTGACATTATTTGACAAAAAAATTATAATAGTGAAGTCAGTTAACTTCCATCATCCCCCCTTCTCCCCGTGGGAGGGGTAGTAAAGGCTAAATTTACCAGTTGAGGGCTCAAACTCTTGACCGTGTGGGTATTTATTTACCAGAGCCTGTGTTTGGTCATGGACAATTGTATGTCGCATTTTCACGAGTACGGAGAAGCAGTAATGTGAAAGTGCAGGTTATGAATACTGCCCTTCAAGGAAGACTGATTGAGCACAGCGATAAGGTGTTTAGCAGAATTGTTGTGTATCGAGAGGTTTTAGAACAGTAAGACGATGGAGATTAAGGATGTGGCGATGAAGATGAAGGATGAAGGTGATGGAGAAGAATGTTGAGGTGGTGACATGTGGACAAAACCACGTTAAAAAAGGGCGCTTACGTCGGGAAGTAACGCTCTTCCCCTGAGGAGGCCTGGCCTAGCCCCAAATGCATGACAAGAACCTTTTTAACACCTTAAGTAGCTTGATTTGACTAGAATTCATGAGTATCATGTACAGGTTAACTTGTAGTCTATATTTTCTGTGTTTACCTTTTAAACTACAGGTAAAATAAAAAGATTTCAATAATCAAGTGACCAACATGGGAGTGTGTGAAAGACAACAGGTCATATTAGTTGGTAACTGATGTATTTACAATGTAATACAACAGGAACCTGCCTGCTCTATTACAGAAAAATACAGACTCTCCATTAGCTAGAAGTGTGGGATAATATTATCAATTAAGATTTATTGTCATCCAAAATTAGAGTAGCAAGAGGCCTCCATTAAACATTCTGGAATACATTCTTTAGTGCCATCCACTAATCCACTAAAACATGTCGAAGCAAAGACAGAATCTTATCGGTGATTGAAGTGCCAAATAAAGTGCCCACACAAAAGCCTCTACTATAACTGTATAGTTTAACACTGAACCACCACTTTTTTATATCCTGTCAAAATTATCTTGTTTATAACTATGAAAACATAGAATGTTAACAGCAGATACAAACCAACTGGCCCTTCTAGTCTCTTGCTTTAAATAATGACAGACTGAGGCAATAAGGGCAGTTTCTCATGGATTGTTAAGAAAGATTGTTGAGGCTTAACACTGTCTGCAGCATTAGCCTGCAGACCTCCAGAAAGACTATCACCCACAGAACACAGGTCTACAGGTGGAGGACTTGGGTGGATTAATTTCTGATTTAGTAGTTACTTAGAGCTGGAGAGGAAGCAGAAATAGCTGGTTTTGTGCTGTGGATGGGGCAAATGGCGCTGGATTATTTAACCAGTGACCGTGTTTAGCCAGAAGCAGGGTTGCGGAGAATTGTACATAAGTTTCTTTGTTTAATTGCTGAAAACACCTCTTGCTGGTCTTTCTGTTCTGAAATCCCTGAATAAAGTGCAGCAAAATGGTTCAGCATATCTATGTGAGCATCAACTGTTTGTCATGCTTATCACACAGACCTAGATTTATCCCAAGTATGTTCATTATTTTACTGTTCCTGTACTACTACTCTAATCCATGCAATAAAATTTTCTGAACAGTGTGTACATTGCTATCCTGTGGTTCATGCTCTGCTCTTCTGTTTTGCCTACCGAAGGTCTGGTTAATACCAAGTAGAGGATGGTAGATAAAACCCCAGTGAGCATCGTGACGAGCTATTGGGTATCCAGCAATATTCTCAGATCATTTTGAAGAAGCTTGCAATTGAATCTCACAGAGAGGAAACCACAACCTTCGAGATGCTCCAAAGACAACCAAAATAATCCCCTGAATCAATCTTCCCTATTATGCTCATTGGGCCTGAGTCATTAAGGAGAGCAAAGCAAAAAAATAGTAAACTTGCTCTTGGACAAACCATGTTACGATGCAAGGGGTGCAAATTAGAAGTTAATCTAGGACATGCCCTACCTCAACTATAAATCTGTTCTCACATTTTAAATTTACCTCTCCCTTCAATGCAACATGGTTTTGCCCAGGTGCAAAGTTACTCCTTTTTTGATTTACTCTCCTTAATGACTCAGGCCTATTATATTTATATATACTGTACCAGTTCTCATAAGTAAGGCATCCAGCACATTTTTCATTCAACGCTGACTCTGAAATATAATGACTTGTACTATAACCCCTTAGCTGATCTTTTTCAAAATATTCTTGCTTAACAGCTTGAGCGGTAATTCAGGACTGATGGACGATGAGACCAGCAGGTTTACTTGTAAAGGCAAACCAATTTACCACTTTATGTGTACAAGCACTTTTACTGAATACACTGTTGTATCTGAAATATGTTGTGTCAAAGTGGATGATCGTGCCCCAAATGAAGTTTGCCTTATCGGCTGTGGATTTGCTACTGGGTATGGTGCTGCTATAAATACTGCAAAGGTAAATACACTGATACTGTGATCTAAATAAAATATGAACATTTCCAAACTGCTTACTGAGATATATGTAATCAACACTTTATCTATGCTATGTAGTGTGTGAATGTGTATTTCGTTTGATCTTTTATAGTTAAGAGGCTGCATTTTAATCTAATAATTATGAATGCATCTGTGTGAACCATTTAGATATTATTTGAATCATGTCAGAAAAAATAAATATAATCTATACTAAGAATAACAAACATGCTAATAAAAAAATAATGAAATGTTTTCATAATGGAGGCAATTTTAATTCACCATAAGTATAAAACATGCTTCTTTATGATGTAAAGTATGTAATGGCTATAAATGGGATATACTTCATCTAGTTCATTCCCTGTATATCTATAACTACGTATGAAAAGCTTTCAAGAGCTTCACATTCACCGTACCCTTACAACATAGCTGCCTTCAACATGAATTCTGCTCATTGCTAGGAAAGGGCAAGGAATACAAAGTAATATCCACTCTTACATCCTCAAATATGATTAGGCACTCATTTATACAATTCAAACATGACCAAACCATATTTAGATATTGATTAAATCACCATAAAAGGAAGCTAAAGGGAAATCAAAATGAGACCAAATCCTTACGAACAATATAGTCCCAAAAGTCTGCAATAAATTTCTAGCCATATCTCTAATTGCCAGTAAATTAATAAACACACCACTTAAATGAACTAATATGAATTCATTTCAGCTGTGTGCTGCTTAAAAGATCTGTACTAAGGGGGATTTTGTGCTTAAGTAAGTTAGAAAATATTTTAATTAGGTTTTTATTATGCTGCCAGATGTATTTAGCTAGTTTGACCAGATATTTTAGTTTTTTGTTTTTTTTCTTTTTGGTTATTTGTTCTTGACGAGTTTTGCATTCTGGTTACAGTTGGTGCTATGTTCTAACATAGCACAATTTAAGGGATATTATACTTTTCTGTGTTTCTTTTCTCTGACTTACTAGCTATTAGAGATGGGCGGGTCCGGTTCCCCGAGAACCGAACCCACTCGAACTTTGGCTATCCGAGGAGCTCGGTACTCTCCCGCCCGCTCCGAATCAAAATCGAGGCCGAACGTCATCGGATCTCGGGGCTCAGTTCTCGCGATACTTGAAGATTATAAATACACGCCTCCACAGCAATCCATCGCTATTTGACAGAGGGAGAGAGCAGGGTGTAGTCATAGGCTAATTAGAGCAGGGACAGAGAATCCAATATTCTTCTTGCAATTGCTCTAACAAAAATCACTAGAGAAGAGAGGAGGATAGAGGTTTATAATTTTGTTTTAATATTTGGCACTCCCCAGTGCTTTTGGGGTGTCCCCCATAATTGTGCATAAATATTTCTGTGTGTCAAAATTACTATCTGTCAGCAGTATCTACCAAATAATTTTTAGCACTCCTCAGTGCTTTTGGGGTGTCCCCCCCTAATTGTGCATAAATATTTCTGGCTGTCAAAAGTCATATCTGTCAGCAGTATCTACCAAATAATTTTTAGCACTCCTCAGTGCTTTTGGGGTGTCCCCCATAATTGTGCATAAATATTTCTGGCTGTCAAAAGTCATATCTGTCAGCAGTATCTACCAAATAATTTTTACCACTACAAGTGCTTTGCGCTCAGAATGGATTCAAAGCAGTCCACATATGATCAGAATGAGCAACCAGGTTCTGTCACCAGTCCTGATGTTAGTGTTCCCAGTACGTCATCTGGCCAAAGCGATGTCAAACTACACAGTGTTTCGAAATCAGTCCAAAAAACCAAAACCCCCAAAAAATTTACTGTGTTGAAGCGAAAAAGAAGTGTTACTGAGCAAAAGTTAAGTGCCGATAAAAAACAAAAATGCCAACATGCCATTCTACACACGCAGTGGCAAAGAGAGAATGAGGCCTTCACCTTTAGATATTAGTGGCAGATCCAAAAATGTTACCGAGCCTACAAGTGGTGCACAACTACTGTTACGCGTCAAAGCCGAGCTGCAAGATAACAGTAAGGCATTAGAGGATAATGTTTTCTCTGAATCAGAAATGACACCAATCCCTGTGGAGAGTCCATCCAACAGTGGGATGTCTAATCGTGAGCATTCTGTTAGTGTACCCATAAAGAAGGGCCCTTTCAGCAGTTCTGCTGATGTGTACCTGAACAGCCCGAGTGTAGCTGCTGATACACAAATTGAGGATGCCACTTTGGAAATAGAAGAGGATGAGGGGGAGATTTGTGGAGGTGACGAGGGCGCTAATGAGGATGTTGATGATTATGATGCAGACAGATACCAAATTGCCTTTCTCAATTTCTATTTATATTCTAGATTATATAACGGCGGAATAGTTTTCTATTTTACTCCTAGTGGAGAGGGGATCTGATACAGACAGATACCAAACTGCCTTTGTCCATTTCTTTGTATATTCAAATTTCTAGTTCTACAGTCTATGCAGGCAGCTCTTTTTTCTATTTTACTACAAGTGGATGGGGGGGGGGGTCTGATGCAGACAGATACCAAACTGCTTTTGTCCATTTCTTTGTATATTCGAATCTCTAGCTCCACAGTCTGTGCAGGCTGCTTTTTTTATATTCAACTACAAGTGGAGGGCGGGGGAAGGGGGGCATAGATAGCCACCAAACTACCGTGGACCATTTAATTTTACTTTCTAGTTCCACAGTCTGTGCAGGATGCTTTTTTTAATATTCAACTACAAGTGTAGGGTGTAATATACACCCAAAGACGATGGCTACATTGCCAATATTCAAAGATGGAGGAGGTAGACAACCAGGTTTGTCTGTATAATTTGCAGACAAGTTTTCGAATTAAGGACGGCCTACCAGGGATTAAACTGTTTTTTCATAATTTATTAGCTTTAGAATTACCTCACTTATCTAAGAAACTGGTGGAGCACTAAATTAGGTTATTTTAGACCAATAAAATGGTATTTTTTTCAAAAATAGCAAAACAAAACCAAAACACGAAGGTAATCCAGATCCAAAACCGATTACAAAACCAAAACACTGGGGTCAGTGACCATCTCTACTAGCTATCCTTTTCCCACTCTTCCCTTTGTTCTTGTTTATGTTGTCCATTTCAATGGTTTCCATTATTCAATAAAAATATCTACAAGTGTGATTACTGGGGTTCTAAACTCCTACAACTCTTGAGCAGATGCTATTTTGTTTGTTGAATTATACATAGATGATTTTATTTTCATAGGAAGACCTACTGTATGTGTAATGAATAGTAATAAACTGCTCTTTGCAGTCATAGGGCTAATGTAGAAACAAGCTAACTATTAACAAACATTATTCTGAAACCTCATTTTTTCCCTCCCAGACACTGTCGTAATACAAATTTGAAGAAAGATCAAATTCACACAATATATACCAAAAGTGAGTGGTCAAAACAAGATTATGGACTGACTAGACATTTGGTTTTTTTTTAATCCAGTCACATAGCTGATGGGTTTAGCCAGGCACAGTGTGGTAGGGAATTTTATTTGGCACTAATGACATATTAACAGTAAATAGTTAATATTAAATATTTAACACATAACTACCAATTTATATTTCCTCAGGTGACATCTGGTTCTACCTGTGCTGTATTTGGGTTGGGAGGTGTGGGACTATCAACGATAGTTGGATGCAAAAGTGCCGGAGCCACACGCATTATTGGGATAGGTTCTCATAAAGATAAATATCCAAAAGCCATTGAACTTGGAGCCACAGAGTGCATAAGCCCAAAAGACTATGAAAAACCTATTCAGGAAGTAATCTGTGACATAACTAATGGAGGAGTGGATTATTCATTTGAATGTGCTGGACGCATTGAAACTATGGTAAGATGAAAAACATTACAGTACTTATTTTTTTAAAGTAATTATTTTTATATATTAACGATCCTTACTATTCTATAACTTGCTGGGTCTGTATGGAAAAAAAAAAAAAGTTTATTCTTTTTTTACCATTAGCGAATATATAATTTGCTAAGAAACATATTAAGTTAACTAAAAGGCTATTTTTCTTTCAATTTTTGAATGTGTTAATGATATGTTGATATAAATGATATATACACCCTTGGCTGCTAAGTTAAATGACTTGCGGTCTACATGTAGCATAAAACTTTGAAGGATGACATTAGTGAGTTCTGTTAGTGCTATAGTGGGAAACCCACTGTACTGTTACCTTATGTGTGTACACACTTTATGACCAACTAGCTAAAATGTCAAAGATGGGTTAGGGTCTTTCAGAGTCTCAATCTGCCTATTCTCAGTTCAGAAAAACTTAGTGGCACTGTCACGAACACCCAGCCTGTCCCAGATACAGCAATCTGAACAGCTGGCTGTGACTGGTCACTTAGCAATGAATACACATTTTCTGCCACCACAAAGGATTTAATATGGTGTCTTTATGTTCACCAAAACCACTTAATGTTTCACACTTAAATCACATACACATGTAGCATGAGCCTCAGTGGGCTTCACAAAGAATCACGGAGAATACACTAGATAAAATTTATTTAAGCTAAAAAATGTTTCCAAGGCTTAGTTACAAAAAAATAAGACATACAATATGTTGCACAAATACGTTTCAGAAAATAAAATAGGAATTAAAACCAGAGTCACTGCTTACTTAAGACTTGGTGTGTTTCAGTCTTGATAGACCCCCTCATGAAAATTCACACTAATGTCTAAAGCAGAAGATTTTAAATCTTTCTCCACATAGCTCTCACCCCCCACCTTTGGAGTTTAGCTGTCAATAAGGACAGATTGATCTCCCAAATGTCACAGGGCTTTCCAAGTGAGCTAGGAAAGTCCTGAGCTCTGGATTGTTCACAGGACCTGAGTTCTCACCTCTGCTCATTTGGCTTGGCTGGTCAGGTCCACATCCTCTGCATACCAAAAAAAAACTCCTCAGATGCTTATCTAGCTCTGGATAATTTCTAAAGATTATTATACACTTGCATAGGTTCAAACTCATGTCATTTAGCAAAGCACACATTGAGATTACATTACAAGGTTACATATAATATTCACATTGTCATACATGAACAGTAAATAGCAATCAGTCATTAGATAAACTACATAATCGTCACAAGCACCCTCATTTGGATAGGGAAAAGACCTCTCGTTCAGGCCTGCGCAGAGGAATTCAGGGCCCTGGTACAACAAATTAATGGGGCATCTGACGGCGGCGCAAAATTTTGCGGATGTGTGGTCATGCATTTGGGGGCGTGGCAAATGCGCTATTGGGGAGTGGCTAACACATCAAAATCAATAGGCTCTTTTTTAACTCCTCTATGACAGACCCCCCCCTCATTTTTTTAACCTCTCTGAAAGGCCCCCCCCTCCTTTTTTTAACCCCTCTATGACAGGGCCCCCTCGCTTTTTTAACCCCTCTGACAGGCCCCCCTCGCTTTTTTAACCCATCTATGACAGGCCCCCCCCCTTGCTTTTTTAATGACTCTATGACAGGCCCCCCCCCCCTCGTTTTCCTCCCTTTACTTACCTTTTCCTTTTCTTCTCTCTTGGTCTTCTCTGCTGCTCTGTGCTCCATTGCTCCAGACAGACTGAATGCTGGGGGTGACATGATGACGTCACACCCGACATTCAGACAGTCTAAATGGAGCACAGAGCAGCAGAGAGGAGGGACGCCGGTGCCGCGATCACATGAGTATGGTTTTGTTTTTTTTTACTACCCTGCTCCCCCCACCAACGACCGAGCCCCCTCCCCCCGCAAAAAAAAACCAAAAAACAAAATCGTTCTGAAAAAATAAATAAACAAACGTCGGCGCGAGGGCCCGGGCCGGGCCCCCTGGCATGCCTGGGCCCGGGTAATTAGTACCCATTCCCCCCCCTCTCGGCGGCCCTGCCTGTGCTTAATAATTGCCTGTTAATCATTGATTCCACAGCACTGTACAGAGAACTCATTCACATCACTCCGCCCAGCAGGTGGCGCTGCAGCTTGTTTTGTTTTTTTTTCACACACAGACTAACACACGCCGCTAGGCTTATATATATTAGATGGTGATGATGATGATGATTTAAGTGTTTTGTACAATTGCATATATTGAAGTCTGAATGTGATAAAAAAAAGTGGCAAAACACGCAAAGACCATATTTTTTATCTAGGTGGAAGTGCGGAGGACGTGATGATTCAAAGTTGATTTATTGCACAGCAGGGGAGTGATGATGCAATTTGTATCATTAGTCTCGTCCACTACTATGTTATGATGTTTATCATGTCCATGTGCAGTTATAATGGGGCCTGATTAGGTGAATTGTGTAAGGCCACACACTTCATAGTAAAGTAAAGAGGGATCTGGGAGGGTGGCCAACTCTCCCAGAAGTCCTAGAGGACTCTCTGAAATTCAGGAATCTCCTAGACATTCCCGAAAGAGTAAGCAAGTATACTCAACAGAAAATGCTTAGCAGCAAAGACATTAATGCTACACAAATTATTTCTATCTTATAAGTCTGTAAGAAAGAATAGTGACTAATAGAAGAGACAGCTAAAAACTACATTGTCTAACTTTTTTACTAGATGAGCCATTAAATTACCCATTACACAGGCCTGGATTTAAGTTTTACCCCACTCTTCTTTCCATGCTTCTTCCCACCACGTTTCAACCCATTAAAAGGAATACTCGTATTCGAGCAACATTAATAAGTGAGAATGTATCCGTCTATTAATTTCCTAATTTATTAATATGCTGGCAGGCATAAATGTAGGCAAATATGTTAAGATGATGCAATAAGGTAGCCTCTCATGCTAGGCCCAAACATATCCATGCCTTTTGTTGAGATGCAAATGCCCTTGTCTGTCACATATTTATAACGCACTTTCACTGTTCTAAATCTTCATGTTCATACAGTACAAGTTTAAAATCAATGGAAAATTCACTTGAAAGGTTCACAAAGTCAACCGAGTCCTTATACTAATTATGATATTGTTCTATTTTTAAGATTGAGTGATATTATATTTCTTTTTCAGATGTCTGCATTTGAGTCCACTTACTGTGGCAGTGGAGTCACTGTGGTGCTTGGTGTAACATCGCCAACTGATAGACTTTCATTCAGTCCCTTCATGCTTATCACAGGGCGTTCATTAAAAGGATCTGTTTTTGGAGGTTTGTTTAATCGTTCTTTAGCTTTGGTTTCAAAAATATTTACACATCTAATTAAACAGATTGGGCACTCTAGTTCTTGATGAAACTTTCTTATTTGAACTAATTAACTCCTAAAGAAAACTTTCTTAGTGTAGCTCAAGCACATTGAATGTATGAACTTCCATATAGAGGTGGGTTTTACCTCACAGGCTCTCCTTATCAGTTTGACAAGAGTCTTACAAATATGTGCTCTTGGTTGACATTACTAATTCCATTATCTAACTTTAAATTTGTAAATTCTGGAATTTCTCCACTCCCCTTCTTACATCATGATACTGCCCATGTGACACGCCGATCTGTCCTCACTAACATAATACAGAGAGGACAGGTCACTGCCTCCTACAAGATCAGTATACTCATCTTCTGAAATACTCTGTGCTTTCCAGGCTCCTCTGATTGGCTGATACAGTTTACAAATCAGAAGGAACCTGCACTGACTAGCTGCTTATACATGCCAACTTATGATAATTGGAGGAAAAACTTTTTCCCTTCATTTTGATCTTTTTTTCATGTTTTGGATTAAATCTGACAAAATCCAAAGCATCTGATGAATGAATTTTTTTTAGCTCCCTTTCTAAAGATATGCAAAATTATAATAAACTTGCTAAGGATGTCATTTAGCCATTAAATTACCCATTGCACAGCCTAATTTAGAGTCAGCGGCAAATCCAGCTAATGTGTATCCATTTAAACCTGGATAAACTTTACTTGGAATGAAAGGAATGCAACTGCAACTTTTTTTTCCCATGCAGAGAAAATACTGCCTGCCTTTGCATGTAACACACAAATACAAGTGGGTATAAATTAATCTAATATGTTAACTACAGTATGGTGCCTCTAAACATTAAATCAGTAACCCCATTGTGTTTCTTTATTAACATATATAATTGTGGCAGTTTATATGAATAATATTTTTCCTTGGTTTGTTTCTTCTAGTTATTTATATGATTTAACATTGACCAATCTGCAGAGTTTCACAGTGACAAATGGCTACCATGGCAATCAGCCACCTGGCACATGATGTAGTGATCAGAGAGACTTTGCAATGACTGAGTTCAATCTGCTTTGTGTACTGTAAAATCCTTCCCCACATTTGTCTCCTTCTGCCATTACTTGACATGCTGAGAGCTTTGAATGTATGTGTGATTGGCAGACATGGTTGTCTGCACTCGTTAAAAAGATTTTGAAAAGGAGGTGGTGATTTGTAGGAGGACAGCTAAGAAACATCAGATGAGTGCATAAAATGTATAGCAAGTTAAAGAGTAAAAGGCTATTTGGGATTGATAATTTAATCCAGAAAAGATGCGTTCATAAATTAAATGTGTTCTTATCCCTAGGCTGGACGGGTGAAGATGTCCCAAAGCTGGTAACTGATTATATGAATAAAAAAATCAATGTTGATCACTTGGTGAGCAAGACACTGCCACTGGATAAAATCAATGATGCTTTTGATCTGCTCCGCAGTGGGAAAGGGTATGTATTTTTCAAAACACATACATGTTTTTACCGTGCACAGCACAAAAGAATAATGTTAATTAGTTTAATTATGTGAACCATACCGCTGAAGCAGTAATTAGTTTTTAATTACAGTTTTGTTTTAACTGTTTACACTGAAGGTTTATTTATATAATGGTAAATGTTTAATGTTATACTACACAAAACAATATTTATTTAAAAAATGATTATAGCAGAAACAGCTCAAACACAGACCTTTGTTCGTCATACAAACCAGGATTTATCAACATTGGATCTCAAGTATTTCCTGTAAGAAATGTCTTGAGGATTTTTTTTTAGCAAAAGTTAGTATAGTTACTGACACTGTGCAATACATTAATTTTGCAGTGAATGTTTAAGTAAATACTTAAAGCAGTTTAAAACCATGACATGGACATGAGTGTCTTAACATTGTTTAGTGAGGTAACCAATTTTATGGGAATTTGGTTTAAAATACTTTGTTAAATTAACAAAGTGTTTCATTTCATTTACTCTTTTGGCATAAGTTATTATACCTATTAAATATAGTGTGAGGTGTATTGCTTGTAGAGTTATCCTCTGACCTTTAAAAGGAAGAGGCTATTGCTGGGGTTTTTATTGTTAGGCATCAAAGAAGTTAACGAAAATGAATTCTACACAAGGGCCCATGGTAGAAATAAAATAAATAACAATAGATAAACATTCCATAACATGAAGTCATTTCCAGTCTACAGTACAGGAAATGTTCAAATACAACTTGAATCTTTCTCTCAGTTGTCGCTTTGGAGAGACAAAGTACTGTGACATTGATGGTATAGAGTTCTCCCATGTCGGGGATCCACAAAGTACTAGTTTAGGGGGAGACAGATGTTAGGTAATTACATTTTGGCTAGTTTTTAATTACAAAATGGTGAATGTAAGTTAAATTGCTCTAACACCTAGTATTAGGTGGTAGTGCTTAACCTACCCCCACCTATTGAGAACCCCTGGGAGTACTCCATGCAAGATTTTCTACCTTATTGCCCCAGCCAAAAACCAGGATGGGGGAGGTGTGAATGGTAGGACCAATCACAAACTGCAGTCAATAGATTGCAGTTAGTGATTGGTCTGCACCCACTCAATCCCTCACCCCTCTTTCACCATTTTAAAGTGGTTAGCTTTATTTATTAGTTGGTTTTTTAATACTAGTGTAATATTACTAATATAATACAGAACTGGTAGAGTACCAGGAAAAATATGTGTATGTTGCAGCCCCCGGGGCTCCGGTTAAGGGGTAGAAGTCCTGCATTACCCCTTACAAGATGGTAATGCAGCTTTAAGCAGCTAAGTGAAATATGAGTTAGTGAAAAATATACAAAATTTGATGTCATAAATTTGTTCACTGCTAGTATCAAATGCCATAGAACATCATGAATGCAATTAAGTTGATTTGATCGCAAGGGAATAGAAAAATCTGCTGTTAATATTGATATCTAATTTATTTTACAGTAGTGTGTGTAGGTCTTCATAAAATCACTATAATCATGCTATGGATTGTAAGGTTGTGAACATAACCATTAACCATTCTGTGTCTGTTAATCCCCTGGTTTGTTTTATTATTGTATAAGTTCCCAATTGTAAAGTGCTGCAGAATATGCTGATGCTTTAGAATTAAATGTTAATAGTTATGATTAGTTTTAATAATTATATTATACAACAAATAGGAATTCACTCTTTCTTCTTTCAGGGTTCGGAGCATTGTACTGTTCTAATCTCGTAGCCAGCAGATATATTTAAATTGACCCATGGAGCCCTCCGATTGTATTTGCTCAATTTCAATTCCTTTTTTCTGATTAGAAATATTTCTGAATATTCTGTGTGGGTTTTTTTCAAATCTTTTAAGTGGCATGAAATTTACTGAATCAAGATGTAATCAATCTATAAGAAAATGTTTCAGTTTGTAATATAAATAGTACATTGAATAGAATTATATTAAATCTGCCTACACTAAGCATTTCCATGTATTGTTATGCTAATAGAACACAACATTGACAGTGAATGTATATAGTAATACAATATTTAGCACTAGTTCATGTAAACTTATTTAAAGCTAAAATCAAATAAAAACACAGTCATTCACATCCTGCTTTTGGTGCCCAGCCTTCTGATGATTTGCATCCATCCTGCGGTAAACTGCTCTGATTCAAAAACAAATGTTTTTAAAACTTAAAGGTCTGAAACTCTGTTCTAAACATGCACTGCTCCTTCAGTAAGATTATACTTTCTGACTTGGTAACAAAATAAAGATTTAATTGTTTGTCTACTTAAAAGTCTCTCCTTTATTTTTTTGTATGCTAAATTTTATATATTAAGTCCCATTAGATTAAGGCATTTTTGTGATTAAGCCACTACATCATTTTTGAAGCCCTTCATTTGATAATAAATAATAAATATACCTTTAACATTACAGCAAAACTCATTGGAATGCAGATGAAAAATATTATAATAATTTTTGCCAGTCTGTTTTCACTTACCTACTTGATAATGCAACATGATCCAATCTTTATTCTCACTGATTCATATGATTTTCAAGGCAACCAACATTACTATTCTATTACATGATATCCCACTCTTATAATTTTGAACAATATTTTGACACATTCTATTTACTCTGCAAGCAACTATATTATGATCTTTTATTTATAAAGTGCCACAAAAGGCCTGCAGTGCTGTACATGGCGTATATATAGAACGCTATGATCCATAGCACATTACCTGATACTTGAAAAACAAAATACAAAGACCAGACATACTGAGTAAACAAATATACAAATAACATGGTAATGCAGACCAAATTATTTACAAGACAGCGAGTGAGGGTGATGGTAATGACCAACATGATGTAGACCTGAGCTCAAGAAAACTGGACTATGAAAGCAAGCCAAGAGGTACAGAGGGTGATGGAATAGAAAAAGTGGGAAAGACACAAATAGTGTCCATAGATTTAGTGAAGAGAAGGTCATTGGTGACCGTGGTGAGGACAGTTTTGGCAGCGTGGAGAGTGCAATAACTGGATTGGAGTGGGTTAAGGAGTGAGTGAGAAAAGTGAAAAGAAGTGAGACTGTTGTAGACAACATGCTCAAGAATTTTGGAGGTAGATAAGATAGAAAACCATCCCTTGACCTTACCTCTCTCCAATTACTGAGTATGGGGAAAAGAGCATGTTTAAAGGAGGAGAAGAACGTTGGAGGAGAGAAAAAGTTTGAGGAGGTGGGCAAGCTGGAAGCAGGCCTCAAGTGAGTGGAGGTGGGATGGGGTGGGGTCAAGTGGCAGATGTAGGGGGGTGAGGAGGAGAGAAGGGTGCACCATAAGGTGGAGGATAACATGACTTTCTTGTCTCTCTTGTGTAACTCTTACCATGCTATATACACCAATCAGTCACAATGTTAAAAAAACTGAAGTGAATAACATTGATTACCTTGTTACAATGGCACCTGTCAAGGCACCAAGTGAACAGTCAGATCTTGAAATTGATGTGCTTGAAGCAGGAAAAAACGTTCTGCTTGATTTTGACAAGTACCAATTTGTGATGGGTAGACGATTGGGTCAGAACATTTCCAAAACGGCAGGTGTTGTGCAGTGTTCCATGTATGGAGTGGGTAGTACCTACCAAACATCGTCCAATGTTTGACAACCTATAAACTGGCAACACAGTCATGAGCGCAATAGGCTCATTAATGGACATGGGGAGCGAAGGCTAGCCCGTCTGATTCAATCCCACAGAAGAGAAACTGTAGCACAATTGCTGAAAAAGTTAATGCTGGGTATGATGGAAAGGTGTTAGAACAAACAGTGCATCGTACCTTGTTACGCATGGGGCTGTGTAGCCACAGACCGGTCAGAGTGCCCATGCTGACCCCTTTCGACTGCTGAAAGCACCTACAATGGGCACATGAGCACCAGAACTGGACCATGGAGCAAAAAAGGTAGGTGGCCTGGTCTGATGAATTATGGTTTCTTTTACATAATGTGGCCAGCTGGTGATCTCTACTTGGATCATCATCATCAGCAGTATCTCCCCCGCCAGAGTTACCTCTGATAAACAAGATACACACCCAGGTCTGAAGAAGGGATAAAAAGGGCCCCAGCCTTATAGACTGCCAGAATTAATGGTATATTTGCCTACACATAACTCCCTGAATGGCACTTCCCTGCCTTAGCAGCCATCATCAAGGCAGCAACCACCATAAGTTAAGAATAATATAGCATAGATGTTTAAACAATACATTGCATTCATTGTCTGCTTTATAAATATGTTACTGTATATGTGTGTGGGTGTGTCAGAATCACTGTTTAAGTGTTTGTGTGTGCTTCCATTCTTATGTGGGGACATTGACATCATTTATGCACCAATGATGTGGAAACCTTGGTCATAGTGGGGACAAAAAATGAGGTCCCCACAAAGCTTACCAAGGTTAATCAATGCAGGGGACCTTGCTGATATGGTCGGCATATAAATCTGACATGTCCCCGCGAGTCACTTTTGTCGAACCAAAAGTGTGCGTGTGTCCAATGTGGAAGGGAGAGTGTGTGTGTGTGCCACCGCAAGAGGTCAATCGACCATCCACACATATGCAGGAGTAGGAAGAGGAAGAGACTGCAGCATTCCCGGGCTTTTGACACCTAACAGGGATAAGACAAGGTCGCATCAGTCTGCTGCTTCAATTAAAGTGGGGACAGTGGAGCATGACAGAGTGGTGTCCATCTAATTGCTATCCTGAGACAGTGATGGCTCCAGAGTGTATAACAAAAAGCAATACTAGCTGTACTGTGAGAAGCTCTGTCAAAAATAGCACGGCATATGGAGCATGTTTACCGCAATGAGACTGAAGTAACCTGGGCAATGAAATTCCCCAAGCACTCAGAAGAGCTATCCCTTTTGAGAGGATAGAAGACTTTACCATCCCATTGAACTTTCTGTACATAGTAGATGCTGTAAAGCTGGTAGCTGGCTATGACAAGGAGACAGGTTCATTTAAGACGCCCTCACTGACACTCAAGGTCAGGCATAGCTTGCAAATGATAGCGAGAATTGTGGAGTGGCAAGCCATGATGAAGGGCTGCACTGCTGCGGTTGAAAATGCACACAACTTCAGGAGGATCTATGAGGCTGTTACAATCCATCGTGGATAACAGCATGACTAAAGTTACCCCAGCCCAGATTGTGGCTGGTCAAATCCAGACCCTGTCCCAGGTGGTCCAGTAGTCATAAATATGTTATTAAATGGTCATTAACACATTTGCCTTGCTAGGGGCATCTGAGTAGCTATGAGAGGGACAAGCTCTAAGGGAAAGGCGGCTGCTATAGGCAAAGACCTCTATCACTAGTTCTGTAAGCTTATGACAATTACCGCTAGCCGTAATATTATAACCGGCTCTAAAATAGTTTGATGTATAACAGCATGACTAACCCTACACCAGCCCAGGTTCTGGCTGGTCAAATCCAGACCCTGTCCCAGGTGGTCCAGGAACTCTCACACCGTTTGTCTGCACAAGAAGAAGCCTCCAGGGTCTCGCAAGTCACCTTGCTACCTGCGGCGGAACACAAGTTAAATTACCGGACCGATTCTCTGGGGACTTCACTGAGAGTTGTACATCCTGGGATTCCAGTCTCGCCCTGAGTAGTTCTACTCTGCAGTCTGAGGATGCCGCCTTTAATACCTTGGGACTACTCTTTGACGATCCTGATCCGTGGCCTTGGTTGAATCTCATCTAAGGGCCCTGAGACAAGGCCAGCCACTTCCGAAGAGTACTGTGCCGAGTTTAGGTGCTGGTCCACTGACAGTGAGTGCAATGACCCGGCGCTCCGGAGTCAATTTTCTCTTGGTCTGTCTGAGCAGATCAAAAACTCCCTGGTGCAGTATCCCTCTCCAGCTGCCCTGGAGAGCCTAATGCAGCTGCTAATAAAGATCAACCATTGGATCAAAGAAACAAATGCTGAAAAGGACATATCTTCATCTACTTGCTCTCCTTTGGTCTCTATTCCAGCACCACTGGATTCCCCCAAACCCATGCAGTTAGGAGCATATTGCCTCTCTCCAGAGAAAAGGTCGCCAGTACAGATTCTGGTGGGTACCCTCCATTCCTCTCCTTTCACCTGATCTTGTGTCCTTCTATTCCTCTGATTTTGGGGTAACCCTGGCTTCAGAGCCATAACCCCCAAATCGACTGGACAAAGGGTGAGATCTACTTTTGGGGGCTCTTCTGCATGTTTGACCCTGTCCCTCCATGTCCTGTAGGCCTCTCTGGAACATCTCCTTACCAGGAGTTCCAATATGTGTTCACAAAGAAAAAGAGCGGACTTTCTTCCTCCTCATCGAGACTATGACTGCGCCATTGACATCATCCCTGGATCTAAGCTACCTAAATACCAGTTATATACACGATCTATCCCAGAGACCAAGGCTATGGAGGAATATGTGAAAGAAAACTTACAAAAGACCTTCTAAGACACCAGTAGGAGCAGGGTTTTTCTTTGTTTCCAAGAAATATGGGAGCTTGAGGCCCTGTATAGACTTCCATGGCTTAAACAAGCTAATTGGCCGTTTGAAGACTTGGTATCTTTCCAGACCCTCAAAGATGCCTTTATGTCCACTCCAGTCCTCAGGGATCCCAGTCCTGAACTCCCATTTGCTATCCTTTCCCAAAATGATCGTCAGGACCAAAGACTGCACCCCTGTGCATATCTCTCCGAAATTCTCTGCCGCAGAGGCTAATTATGATGTAGGTAATCGTGAGCTATTGGCTATCAAATGGGCATTTAAAGAGTGGCGACACTGGCTAGAGGGAGTAACTTATCAAATCTCTGCCTTTATAGATCATAAGAACCTCCAATACATCCAGTCCACTAAGACCTTGAACTCTAAACAAGCTCAATGGGCCCTCTTTTTCACTCATTTCAATTTCCTCATCACGTTCCAACCAGGGTCTAAAAACACCAAGGCCTTTTCCCAAAGTTTTTTATCTTCTCATTCTTCTTCAGTTCAATCCTGTTCGATCACTCCCGCTTCCTCCATCGTTTCTCAGCTAACTCAAGACTTGGACATGACTCTTCGTCAACTTCTTCACTAGCACCTCCCGAGACTCCTGTGGATAGACTGTTCATTCCCGATCATTCAAGAAGAGCGGTACTTGTCAAATCTCATGACTGCAGAATGTCTGGACATCCCAGAGTCTCTAAAACCATCAAGAGCCTGTCCCATACAGTCTGGTGGCCCTCCTTGCCTGCTGATACTAGAGAGTTTATGTTTTCATGTGAAGTCTGCGCCAGGAAGAACTCATCTCTCAATTATCCTACTGGTCCACTCATGCCCTATTAAAGTAATTCTATCGTTTTAAAATAAGCATTGCCCAATCAATTGTATGTGTTTCCAAAGCAAAAAGTATTTATTTTAGCAGATGTAAATAGTCAACAATTAAATACGTTATTATATTATGATAAAGTACAGTACAGCACATCCAATACCAAAAGATAAATACATACCAATGCAATCGCATGCGCTCGCTGAGCACCCACGGGACCCGGTGGACAGTATATCTGTTAGAATACTGTGTCAGAGTTGACTGAGAGCCAAAGGGTGTGCAGCGATGATTATATACAGTACATTGTTACACTTGAACAATAGAGATGACGTAGATTGTTTCTATAGGTCCAGACGTTGGGTGGGTCCAGGGTAAACAGATCATAGGTTGATTCAATCTAAGGAATCCAAAGGTGGGGGTCGTCTCTCCAGGGGGGTCTGCTCCTTTCATAGCCAGCATCATACAAAGGATTATTCCCTAATATCAATAACTAGAGTATGCAATGTGCGATCTCTTCGCCGATGGCACCGGACAGCTGCTGATGATTAGGGGATCAATATGATATCAGGCATGACACCTTTCCTATAACCTAAACCTTTAATAACACTAAAAGGTACATATAATCACTATATATATATATATATATATATATATATATATATATATATATATATATAGACTAATAATAAACCAAATACTATCTGCTCCTGAATTACAGTGTAACAGAACCAATATGAAATTATATAAATAACTAAATGTTGTAATGCGAGTGTGTGCGTGCGTATTTTACCGTGCAAATGCACCACGCCACGTGTTACGTGGCGTACGGATCGCATTTGCATGGCTAAACAATATTAAACCAATATACTTTCGTTCATCCAATTATACGACTTCAACAGTCCACCCTTTGATAGTATAATAAACTATCACCTTAAAGATGTTATATGCAGGATCTCAGTACCACGTTTCATTGTTATGTAATACAAATCCCCCTTGGTGTATGACCACGCTGTTTGTAGATCTAGACAAGTTATCATAAGAGAGACTCTTAATCCTCTAACGATTTCTTCTTTTACTATAGACCGTACATTTCTGGAGCTTGGAGTTAACCTTTTGTATGCCCTTCAAGGGTGCAATAAAACACTAAATACATTATTTGGAAAGGTACAAGGTACAATAGAACATGTATCAGCTATACAGAATTCTCTACTACAGTTCTTCAAGTTTAACAGGTTCTTCTGTCCAACGCATGTCTTTAAGCTCAGAATACATTTAAACACTTCATGTTCCTCAATAGCATCATTCTATGTCTATTGATAATGTCATATACAATCTCCTTCAGCTTGCGTTAATATACACACTTCTAATAATGTCATCAGTTCTTTTCATCAACACTTGTGGGCGGGCTATTGTCTGTTCGTTCTTCCCAGTCTCCCAATACTCAGATTTAACAGTGATCGGCTTGCGAAGCATTGGGAGACTTCAGACTAAGGGACCTAGGTGTCCTACTTTTTCCCTTAGTGACCTCCCGCCTATAGTTCGGGTACCTCAAGATTATTTAGTGGAAAGAGAACTAATCCTACTTGATATAATCACTGAGGCACGTGTGAGCACGCCCAGCACTTTGTTTGGTCTAAAACCTTACCCTCCCAAGAATGTTAATCATTCTGAAGGATGCCTGCTCAAGTCCGAATATTACTGGACTGGCATCGCTGGGTGTACCTCTTTTTTAACCATGGGGTTGCCGTACTTACGGACGTAATGCTACTCAGACAATAGCCCCTCGCACTTTCTCCAAGCTCCGAGGTTTCCAAATTTTCCTTTACCCCTGAATTGAATAGAGTAATTGGCTGCACCGATTATGCTACTAACTTCTCCTTCCTCCCCAATACCTCCTTATCATTACCTGAACCAGTCTCTGTCACCTGCTAATAATCAAAGGAATTAACCGTCCTGACAAGAGAATGAAATGAGAGAACACAAAACAGGAAAAACTACAACTTCATGCTGGACAACAGTCTTAGCCTTTGGCTCAGGTGCTACTAACTGTATTCGAGGCCTTCCAGAACAGACTCATGAGTGCCCTTGGACCCTTCTCTGAGTGTTGACCCCTCTGCAGTGGGTGGAATGGGCACCAGTGTGTCTCTGCTACCCTTGAAGCCGTGATGCTGGTAGTCTACACCTGGTACCTGTCTGTCAAATAACCTGAGCCTAAGAAATTTCTGTTCCACAACTTACTCTCCCGATCCAACATCCTGACAGTTAGTGTGACTTTCCAGGAAACAGTGTTTTGGACTTTCTTGGTTACTGTCTCACTATTTACCTTCTCTCAAGGTCCAACCTAGCCTCCCAGTTACAATCTCATCTCACGAGGGGTCAAGAACATTTAAAAAACTGACAGGTTAAGAGTCTGTCCAGGAGTGATCTTTTGGTAGCGGGAAAGGACTAGTGGAAGAAGCTATCAGTCACTTCAATCAAGTTCCAACTCTTATTCTATTCAATTCGTTCTACTGAGTACCACTACTTTATGTTCACACTGGTTTATGGCTAATTGAAAGTATGTGATTTGTTACCACTACTCATACATTATACCTCTATTATCAATAACATGAATACCCCTAGCATCTATTATAACTCTAGGACTATCACATTGAATAACAAAAGTTTTGAGTATGACACAGTAATACATTAGACACATTTCAATACACCTTTACCCAGACATATTTCATTAGTACACCACTGTATACTTGAGGATCCTGCATGGTGGTAATTGGATGACGTGTATTTGTTTTACCTGGAGGAAAACCCATCAGCAGGAGGGATATGGGATGGCTCTATTGGTCTACTTTGTCCATCTTTCCAGAGTCCACCAGACTCCTCACCACATCTCTTCACCTTCCAGACAGTTTATTCCTCAGGTAACACAAATCTTTATATATTAACCAATATGTGTATGTGTGCATGTGTGTGTGTGTGTGTTCACATTTTAAAACTAAAACAATACAACGAAAAACAAAACAAAACATAGATTTGTTAACTGTCACATAAAACCCTGCTGTCTATTTGACAGCTATGTTCGCCCTGGTGTGACAGTCATGTATGGTCGTGTGTGTAAGTGTGGACCTTACTAGCAGCTACTTCAGTTGGTAACTGTGTCACTGTATAAAGTCCTCTATGTAGTGTCCTAATCATGTGCTGGTATTGCTATAAAACGATTTCTCAGTCACTTCAACATCGCCCCCTAGACTAGAAAAATTCTGAAGACCAATGTATATCAATCGATTTTCCCTCTGCCAACTCACATGTCATTCTCAGTACCTCACATTCAGCTACTTGACTAAGTGGGAAAGGCAAAGGGGTCTATTTCTATAACACTTTCTTCAAATATAACAGTATCCAGTACATGTCTGTCTAACAGTAAAAAAATATAAAACATGAAAATTCTACATTTTCTAGGGTTTCACATTATGTCGTATCTTGTGGTAAAAATCCTACTCCAAAGTTCTATACAGAGATGCATATCTGTATGCCTAACTTCCAGCAATCTCCTATCCACCCTTTGTGCATCCATATAAAGGTACATTTTTGAACAGGAGGCACGAATCATAAAACAAAAAAACAACACAGATATGCAATCTATAAAACATGAATCGTATTTCCACAACAGAAACTTTCTGCTTAAAATCAGCAGTTTCTATACCCCTGTAAACAAAACCCCTGACTGTTTCTGTAACTCATGTTAATCTAGTGTGTGTATCTCTGAACTTGTCTTATGTAAAAAAATTAAAATATGTCTTTGCCCCATTGTTGAGACTGTGTCTGATTTTATCTCCACCAGAGCAGAGAGAGAGAGAGAGGGGGAGGGAGAGAGGGAAAGAGAGAGAGGGGTAGAGAGAGAGGGAGGGAGAGAGAGAAGGAGGTAGAGAGGGAGTGAGAGAGGGAGGGAGAGAGAGACTAGCGTTTGTGGAAAGAATGAGAAATAAGAAAGCAATGAATGATGGGAATACAAAGATTTGAATACAAACATACATGCAGAAAGGGAGATTTTTACAACAAAATGACAGCTGGATTGGACTCTGACTCTATGGGGAAATGGCTGTATTCATTTAACTATGATCCCTCCCAAGAATGACTAGGGGGTCTTAACCGTGCAATCCAGTGTCGTCCGTCATTTGTTCATTAAGAACTCGGTATCTCATTGACTACATACCTTTTCAACGGACTTTCCTAACTTATAATAGAGAAATGTAAAAATTAACTGTTGATGACTCATCTGAGATACATAAACGATATTTTGGAGCAAGTATGTATATACTTCATTGTTGGATAATGATTCTCAGCCAAACAAATTATCATGAGACACTGCAGCCTAAAACAAAGAGTGTTCCATTTGTCTATTGTTAATTAGTCTTTCAAGAGTAATTCTTCTATTTCTCTATCTCACCCCTTTTAAACACTAAGTTTATATATCTTCTGTGTACCCTTATCTGTGAGAAGAAAAAACAAGATAGTTATCTTAAAACAGCAAACAAAACAAACATTTCCATTCTTTTCCATCGGCCAGCGATTTAGGAAAACAAACATTTGACAACATAAAACAAACAAACAAAATCAACACAGATTACCTTTTAAAATCAGTTTCTTTCTACACCTTGCACCTTAATACTTACCACAGTTTTAAACTTTACTTTGTCTAGTTGCAGGATTACAGGTCTGACCTGAACTCTAGAGTTGATTATTGCTTTCACGCACAGCATTTGCTGCTATAACATGTGCGGGCAGGTGTGAGTTTTCTAGTCTATGTGAATTCCTTCTTTGATGATATCTATGTGACCCACCCCTATGTGTATTGTCACTTTCCTTTTTACAATCTCTCCTAATGTGTCCTTCTTCTCTGCAATTGTAACATCTCCCTATTCTGGGTTTCCTGTTATGTGGGTTGTATGCTGGTGGTCGTGTGTGCAGTCCCTCTAGTGCAGGGATACTTACCATCATTACCCTATTACTTAGTGTCTCTTTCTGTTTATTTTTATCATGTCCTATAGCTGACTCCCTGAGAACACTTACAGTACTTCCTCTCCAGTATGATAATGAAGTTTGCACCCTTCTTTTCAAGTTTTCCCTGAGTCCATCCATTAGAACTTTAACAGCAACCTCTCTGTAGGGTACATTATCCTTTATGTCTGATACCTCAGTATATTTGGTAATCGCTATCAGAGCCCTGCAAAAATAGTCTGTTGCATTTCCACTATCCTCTTGCCTGATAGTAAAAAATTTACTCCAGTCCACTATCACTGGAAAATATATGGCCAACCGTGTGATTATTTGTCTAATATTGTCCTGATTATCATCCTCGTTAAGGATTCATCCTCCTCCAACATACAATCCTTAATGAACTTTTGTATATCAGTATTGAGAGGAAGACAGGTCTTCAATAATACTCGCCAATCGTTATTAGTTGGCTCGTACACATTACCAAAATATCTAATAAACTGCAGACATTTGGTCAAATCTTTCCTAGGATCAGGGAAATCAGACAAAATTGAAAATATTTCAGATCTAGTGCATGGATCACGCTTTGCTACATGTTTTAAGGGAACATCACTATCTCTGTCCGCTTTCCCATTGGGAACTGCTGTTATGCAGACAGGATGTAAGTCTACCAAATGACTATGTTCTGAACTAGTTGCTGAAATTGCTGCTGCAGTACAATGGATGTCTCCCCCTGTGTTAACCATTACATTATTCTCACCACTTCCAGCAGCTGCCCCTGCTGGTGGGATCGTTCCTTTTCTTTGTCCTGAAACATTACTTTTAACATTACTTAAAACAACATACAAGTTACTAGTTACAGTTTTTACATTTTTGGTATTGGCTGTACTATCCGCCGCGACCGAATTTGTCGCGGGCGTGTTTGCGCTCAGTTCGCCACGCTTAGCAATGCACACTTCCGGAATGCTTGTTTCCGGTACGCTTACTTCCGCTAAACACGCGTTTCCTTGCCACGTGTTCCCTTCTTGTTGCCACAATTTTAAACAGTCATCATGTTCAATTCTCGTTTTTGTTGATTTAATCAACCGCACTTTATCTCTAACATTATTTAACACCTCTGAATCAAGACTACCTATGTTTGGGAAAGGTTTCACACACTCCCGGGTCATCTTGACCCATTTGTCGCAATATGCCGTAGCATACGCACCGTATTTATTATACATAACATATTTTGCCGAACCAACCGGCCATTCATTAGGCAGCACAACATGAACTATCTCTAGCGTTTGCTTCGTATCCATTGTAAAAACAACATATTTCTCAACGCTACGCAAAACAGAACCTACTAGATATTTTTTTATTCGTGGACGTTTTCAACAGGCACGTCCCCTTAAAGATATCAATGCCCTTCCTAGTTTGAGTACTTTACCACTGTTAGCACCCGATATCAATCAAGAATATCAGTGGTTGCAGCATATTTCCTCCCACATCTCCCAAGTCGCAATCACGGCTGCACTAAATCAACCATGCGGTCCGATCGCACCGCTTACGGATACTAACTATCAGTAAGCTTTGCGATTAATATTTGGGAATGCCGCGAAAACCTGCTATTTTCGCTTCGAGTATGCCATGCATACTCTGTGGTGTCTCTTTATCACCTGCTCTTTGTTAGAGCAGAACACCACTCACACAAAGGTTTCTTTATATCCTGCTCAGCCCTAGAACAGAACCTTTGTTGTCAGGTCACCTTTTTTACCATGCCCCGTCAGACACACCTGAACCAAAGCGCTATCAATTTTAAATAGTTCCACACTGCCCTCCCAATACTCAATCACGGCCTTGCCATGCGGTTCGATTTGCACAGCTCAATGATTCATTATGCGGACCACAGAAAACACCGCAATGCTCTGTCCCTTCCAGCAAACAATACCCTTTATCAGTGAATGTCGTGATTAGTATTGGGTGCACGTGCAAAAACCTATAGTTGCCTATAGTTTCCAGTATACTTTTGCCTTTATGTATAAATAACATTCACATACACACACATAACCTTTGTTTTCTGTACAGAAAATAAATTTCTCAAACAATGGCACTATCTTTTCAGAGATTTTACCAAGTGATTACACTATGCATAGATAACAAACTATGATCATGACTGTTTACACACGTGGCAACAATACCGGAAGTACACATACGCAAGGCAGGAAGTACAAATACGCTATGCAATGCAATACACTTTAAAACGTAAAACGACAATAAAAAGAAACATTTTTCTTTCTTGTCCCTAGATTCTAATTAGCGTTCCTTCAGTCTATGCAACAACGGACATTCGGTCTCTCAACACAAAGTGAACCACAGGTCTTAAACACATTGCGTTCTTTCCTGCTATGCGACGCGTCCGTCAATCCACCCTTTGTTGAGGAACCGAATAACGTAAGCGTTGCATACCTGCTGATAACGTAACTCCTAAACTCACGAGCCCCCAATTATTAAAGTAATTCTATCGTTTTAAAATAAGCATTGCCCAATCAATTGTATGTGTTTCCAAAGCACAAAGTATTTATTTTAGCAGATGTAAATAGTCAACAATTCAATACATTATTATATTATGATAAAGTACAGTACAGCACAGCCAATACCAAAAGATACGTGGTGTACGGATCGCATTTGCATGGCTAAACAATATTAAACCAATATACTTTCGTTCATCCAATTATACGACTTCAACAGCCCTTATCCATTCGGGTAAAACCTTGGACACATGTACCAATGGACTCTATTGTTGACATGCCTCGATCTTCTGGATTTAACACCATGTGGGTCATTGTGAACCGGTTTAGCAAAATGGCTCATTTCATTCCTTTGGCCGGATTACTGTGTTCTAGAACCTTGGCCTCTCTGTTCATCCAGCATGTCTTTCAGCTCCATGGTCTCCCTGCCAATATCATGTCAGATGGTGGATCCCAATTTGTCGCCACCTTCTTGAAGATAATTGAACTGATCCATTTTTTACACACAATTATGCTCTCCTTTGATTTGCAGAAAACTTTCCGCAGTATTTTTTGCCAATTTATGATTAAAAGCCTGCAACATTCTGGCCTTTCTGGCAGCTTTCTCATGGGAGTCAAGGCACTATACCCCTGCTAAGGTTATAATCAATGGCATTCTCTCTATTCCTGTTACCATTAACAAATGGCACTACAAATTGGCTGCTGATTTGTCCTAATTATTGAATAGGCAGTAACTAATCAGAACCTCCCTAGATATACATAGGGTAATAGTTGGGGACTCAGAGAGGAAATTTCACTTTGCGTATGATGTGCTTCCTTCCCTACCTCTTTAGTGTCATGGACTCCTATAGAAAATTATCTGGATATAAAATTAAGTATTTAAGGCAATACTTCTGCATATTCTTCTTTCCAAGCGCCAGACTCTCAAATCTAACTTTGATTTTAAGTGGCAGAAGAACAGGATTAAATACCTGGGAGTCTACATTACATGTTCTTATGACTCGCTATACTCTGATAATTATCCGAGCCTATTCTCCAGGATTAAATTTGATCTCCACTTTTGGAAATTCTTATACATATTGTGGTTGGGCAATAAAGGTGACTATCCTCCTTAAACTCCTTTACCTTTTCCAGCCACTCCTGGTTAAAGTAATCTTTGCAAATTTTTCAGTTATCCAAAAGTGGTTTTCCAAACTCGTATGGAACAGTAAGCTACCTAGAATCAACCTAACTTTACTTAAGAAGCACCCAAACTGTGGAGGCAAAGGCTTTCTGGGATGTAACTATTACTTGGCGGCTCATGCAAGTCAAATCACACCTCTTATGCTCCATTTGTCTCCCTGTCTTGGCTCGATATAGAAACCTACCTTACACTCTGTTCATTTTTACCAGTTGGTGGCTACCTAGATAAAATAGGTCCAATCTCCCAAACTCATTCCTATCCTACACTTCTCAGCCATGATCAGAGACATGTGCAATCTTGTCTCAATACACATTCAACTTATTTGCCCGTTCTCCAACCCTGACTTCCCTCTAGCCCTTGTATGATACTGGCCTCCAACATTCTGGCTGCAGCTAAATGCTTTACTGCCAAATCCTGGAAAAAGGAGGACCCCACGTTTCTTGCGCTAAGTCCCATAACTGGTTCATAGCATACAAAGAAAAACATTATTATTATTTACATTTAAAGAAAACACATCAAGACAGGTCTGGGACTTGTGGCTTTTCCTTCAAAGCAGACCCCTTACTTCTGAAATCTCCTGTCCTCGAGGTATCGCAAGTCTTCCCTTAGATTGATTTAATGCTGATCACCAGTCAAGAGCACCTTTCTCCTACTCTCCAGCACTATCACTCCCTTCAGCTTCTAGGTGTCTACTCCACCCCCACTCTTCTATTCATCATCATCATCATCACCATTTATTTATATGGTGCCTCTATTTCCACAGCGCTGTACAGAGAACTAATTCCCATCATTCCCTGCCCCATTATAGCTTACAGTCTAAATTCCCTAACATACACACAGACTAGGATCCATCTTCATAAGAGCCAATTAACTACTAGTATGTTTTTGAAGGAAACCCACACCAACAAGGGGAGAACGTACAAACTCCACACAGTTAAGGCCATGGTCGGGAATTTAACTCATGACCCCAGTGCTGTGAGGCAGAAGTGCTAACCACTTAGACACAGTGCTGCCCTATTACCTATCATCCTCCTCTCCCTAGCCCCACTCCATTCTTTTGAATTTATATCTATGTTAATTTATTTTCATTATATTATATTGCAAAAATTCAGACTACATAATGTAGAATTTGCTTTTTTCCTCTATACTAAACCTTGTGTTTAATCTCTGTTAAATAAAAAACAGTAAAAAAGACAACACAATAAGCTAGGTAAGTAAGGTATATAATAAATGTGGCAGAACTGCACATACATAATAAAATTAGTCATTACACAAATATCTAGGTTTTCCTCTTGAAAAAAAAATTGGGAGCCTTGTAACATAGTTGCATATGACTAAATAAGAGATATTTCTTTCACCTACATCACAAGTCAAATACAGGTCAGAACAGAGAAATCATCACATTAGGATCACATTCTATTTCAGTGTATGTGCAATGACCCAGAACAACAAACATTTCCTGTTGTTAATAAGTACATGGGAACTGTTGATCTCATCTTAGTTTTTTTGTTTCTCTCATCCTTTTCTGTGTACTTTGATTTCAGTAGGCCAATAGGATATTCAATACCATGTAGCATAATACCTGAATAGAACCATTTAAATGTATCAATTCTATTGTCAGTTAATATCATATATTAAAAAGACTTTTGTAACCTGAAATTTAAAGCTATAAAGCAGATGATATTAACATATGATATAGTGCATAACAGCAATGTTAACAACAAATTATTATATATAATTAAGAATGCTTTTGATTAGAAGACATAAAGGGGGGTATTCAATTGTTTGTCCGGACCGCCGAAAAACTCGCGCTCTAAAACTATTACCGTTAATACGGTAATATTGCGCGTAAAAACCGTCCATACGGTAATTACTCGCTGAATTTCAGCTCGCAGCTCCCTTACCGTATTAACGGTAATAGTTTTAGAGCTCGAGTTTTTCGGCGGTCCGGGCAAACAATTGAATACCCCCCAAAATCTACAGATATTTATTATGAAAAAGATATTGATCAATATTATATGATTGTGCAATGCTGAAACAGATATTATGACAGATATTATGGCTGTGACAGATATTTTTTCAATAGCATTTTTTTCACAGTAATATATCTTTGTTGAGCGTTAACTTTTCTTTAGCCAGAAATAAATAACATAAACCTAATCAAATTCTATGGGGAAGATTTACTAAAATGTCTAAAAAGGTAATGTGGAAGTATTGCCCATGGTAACTGTGACAAAACGAGTATGATATGTGAATTATAGCAAATACTTTGTATAGCCCTTCTTTTGTTTCCCCAGCTCATCAGACTACAACTGCATTGTCCAATTACATGTGGTTAAGGGGACATTGTAATTCAATTTAAATATGTATATTTTGTATTATATATTGATGACTTGAAGTAATGTTATTCATTGTCCTTAAACTGAAGCCAGGAGGGTTATGGGTAAAGATCAGGTGGTGTCTAGGATACAGGTGAGAGGGCTTGAGCTGCATTCATTCTCCCCCCTCCTTCCTCTACAGGAAGCATGGAACAGCTGGGGACCCTGTGACATCACAAAGTAGTGTAAGGGGTTAATTTTAGGAGGGGCTCACTGCTACCTTATCCTTGGAAGTAGGGGAAGCCAATTAAGCATCAATTGTTCTCCTTAGGACTAGTCCAGACGTTCTGTCTGCATCCCAGCAGGGGGCTTCTGTGAAAGGACATCTCATCTCCACTGCCCTGTCCAAACCCCCTAGTCCTGCACTGGCCAATGGGGAAGTAGAATAGATGCAGGGGTTTGTCCAGGGAGGGGAAAGACTGTGGAAATTAGACCTGTGAGATATAAGGAACAACTCCAGGGGGGAGGGGGGTCATGCTTGGATTTCATTCAGGAAGGTGCAAGATGGAGTTTTGAATTGTCGTTTTCTAACTCAAGTCTATATATGCAGCTGAGAGGGATCCATGGGTCATGAAGTCTGGACAGCAGGTGACTATATCTCCTTAAGTTATTGGGGTAAGGGACAGATGATGTGGTAAATCAGCCTGGCATTTATTTACTGTGTGTACATAATATTGTAGTGTGATTTGTATGACAATAAATATACTGTTGTATGTTTATAACTGCATTTTGCCTGAGTGACCATACGAATCCTAGAAGGTACTGGGTAGCACTGGGCCAGATAAACCCGGTATCTTCACAGTAACCAATCAGATTCTAGTTATCATTTCTCTAATACATTCTACTGGTTTGTCTAATGTTGGTGTGGTTTTATATAACTAAGCAAATATGAAAAATTGTTTTGTCCAATGAGTTATAATCAAATACAATACCTCAATGCAGAGACCATTTTAACGACTTATATACAGCCATAATTCTAGTTACATCTACACAATACAGAAAGCATCATAGGGACTGATATACAATATAAAGAGCAACCTAGTTATGGTTATACAATACAGAGAACATTCTACTGATATTTATACCAAACAGAGAGCATGCTATGAACCTTTACACAATATAGAGAACATCCTAGTGACCTATATATAATATAGAGACATTCTAGCTCTAAAGGAGAAAGTGATATCAGTGGCCACAAGTGCTAAGAAATTTAACGACAGAAAGGAAGAACCACAGGAGTAAAGCTGAGGAGGATGGATGCACAGCCATTCCTGGGACAGTCATGAGACTACTGGGAAAGTAGATACAGTGCAGCCAAGACAAAAGGGCGCTTGTCAGAGAGTCCTAACACAGCTGGGAGAGTGAGTAATCAGAAGGGAGAGACTGCACAAAGAGGCACAGCTAGAGAGGGTACTGCCACTATAGAAATGCTCAATGCAATGAGGAGTCCTATAAGTCTAACATAGAGGTGATATTAATAAGGAGAAATGGAGAGGGAGCTGTACTTGTGAGGGAGAAAGCTACCAGAGAAGAGCCCAAATTTGGTCCAGATGTCCTGAAGGAGTCTAGATCCAGTCCAGGGGTCCAGAGAGAGTGCAGAACCATTCCAGTTCTCTGCAGGGAGTAACGATTTGTTTCTGTTGTTCTTGGTGCCTGCCTTTTTTTTTTAGTTGTACTCCTCTGCTTAGTGAAAAGAGCCATTGGATTCCATCAAAGTGTTTGAACACCAGTACAAGCTAGAGGTATGGCCTTGATATGCTTAATACTACAGTCACCCCGGTTCAGAGAGGTCTGTATACAGGGTTTGACTGGCCTGGCGGGAAGCCGGGCTATACCCTAGTAGGCCCGACCCATGTAAACTTTATCCTTTCCTTGGTGGGGGGAGCAGGTTTTTTTAAACAAAAAAAAATAAATAAAAAAATATATATATATATATATATATAAGGCACAGAGTGATGACGAAGAGGGGGGGGCAGAAAGGCACAGAGTGATAAAGAAGAGTGGGGGCAGAAAGGCACAGAGTGATGAAGAAGAGGGGGGGGGCAGAACAGCACAGAGTGATGAAGAAAAGGGGGGGCAGAAAGGCACAGAGTGATGAAGAAGAGGGGGGCAGGAAGGCACAGAGTGATGAAGAAGAGGGGGGGCAGAAAGGTACAGAGTGATGAAGAAGAGGGGGGCAGAAAGGCACAGAGTGATGAAGAAGAGGGGGTGCAGAAAGGCACAGAGTGATGAAGAAGTGGGGGCGGGAAGGCACAGAGTGATAAAGAAGAGTGGGTGCAGAAAGGCACAGAGTGATAAAGAAGAGAGGGTGCAGAAAGGCACAGAGTGATGAAGAAGAGGGCGTGCAGAAAGGCACAGAGTGATGATATATATATATATATATATATTTACATGCACTCTGTGGCATATGGTTCAGTTCTGGGCATGCACAGTGATTTGCGGATAGCATTTCACGTTCCTTTATGAATCAGGCTCATAATTTCCTTTCAGTCACTTACACGCAGATTCTGCTATACATTCATAAAACATAAAAACATAACTGTGACTGGATCACTTATAAATAATTTCTGGTATAAATTTATTTAAAGGAAATAGCGCAGGGCATTTGTTTATATAATTGCACATGCACTTAATTTTGATATTGTGTATATTTTGATAAGTGAAATCTTTAATTTCTGAGACCAGGGGGAGAAAATTTGTTTTCTTTCTGTTTTAACCTTTCTAGAGGAAATGCCTTATTTCTGATGTATATCTGATACAATAAGCCTATGTTTAGAAAGCCTTTTGTATATCTTGGTGTAAGGAATTGTCTTATTTGGGGTTTACAACTTTTCTTGGGGAATTGTTTTCTTTGGAGGAAATGTGTATACTGCAACTGTTGGAAGAAAGGACTCATGCTAATCTCATGCTAATTAGACCTTTTTATGTGTGAGGGTCATAGAAAGATGTAATTAGACTTGCTGTCAGATGTCCACTATGTCCAAATTAAGATGCAGGGTATCACAGCAAGGTTTTAAGATATCACAGATAAGCGTAAATATTGTTAGCTTTGCAATGTATGTAAATCTAAGTTTTGGTAAACAGGTTACATCCTGATTCTAAACATAGCCTCTAAGGCTATGGTCAAAATAGTATAAAAAGGGAGCCCTTGTAAACTGAAATGTATCATTCTGATGATCCATCGGACCTAACCACTGATACCTTTAATCAGAACTGGAACTGTCCTTGAGTGAAATAAAAATCACTCTCTGCTTCAAGATCCTGCTTGACAACTTCTTTAATATTGCTGTAATCCTGTGACCTACAGATTAGACCCTAAATTTAATCCGTCCACCGGCTGTTTCTGAGGTTTGGACCCAGCTCTCCAGTACCATCGCTCTGCCGCTACCCAGCAGCTTTAGCCAGTATGATAAGCCAGGGGGGATCCATGCACAGCACCCTGATCCATAGTAAGCACTCAGGGGTACCAGCCCACGTGTACCAGCACGGAAGTACACTAGCAGCGACAGTTATCCAGAAGGAACGTGGTTCTGGGTGCCATAAAGGAGTCCAGTGGTGCTAGCAGGCTCCTCCTACTGCGGCAGGAGGGGCGTATTCGGAATAACAAAAGGGGACGGTGGCAAAGTAAGCCCAGCCGGTTCCCAGCAACAACAGAAAGGGTGGCATAGGTGGTCCATCCTGCCACAATAACCATATACACTTGAACACACCTAACACATCATAGGAACAATGATACTTATATCACAAAATATACTACAAAGTATTTGAGATTTTAAATACATTCTTGTTAACATAAAAAACTTACACATAATATCATCATCATCTTTTCATCATCTTTTATTTATATAGCACCAACATATTCCATAGCGCTTTACAATTGGGGACAAACATAGTAAAATAATAAACAAACTGGGTAAAACAGACAAAGAGGTGAGAAGGCCCAAGCTTACAATCTATTGTACAATGGGAGTTTGACACATGAGGTTAAGTCTACATTTGCAGTCGGCCCAGCCAGACTGCAAAGGTAAAAGTGACTCATAAGCTAAATGATCCTGTCACACAACAATGTTGGTCAAGGGATAGTTGTATAACGGGTGGTAATAGGGTAATGTAGTGAGGTTGAGAGGGTGGTTGAGGAATATTATAAGCTTGTCTGAAGAGGTGGGTTTTCAGAGAAAGCTTGAAAGCTTGTAGACCAGAGGAGAGTCTTATTGTGCGAGGGAGAGAGTGGGTGCAGCCCGAAAAAAGTCCTGTAACCAGGAATGGGAGGATGTAATGAGTGTGGATGAGAGACGCAGATCTCTCATCCACACTCAATTTTACATATTAGCATAAATGGTACAGCACATTATATTCTTTGCTTGTATTTTAAATGTGAGTACTCTCCATATGTGTGTGTGTCCCAGATGTCATTTCAATTCCCATTTTCCCATTGTCATTTCAATTCCCATTTTAACAGCATTAGCTCAGCATTCAAATATAAAAATAATATTTTGCACAGATCGAATGATCACAAACCTCATGATTAAAAACTACAACTCATAGTACTAACTTCACTCATTCCAGCACAAACACCGCCATCACTGCTATATTGCTTCTCATGTAAACCTGCTGTCTCATATCTCACAGCCTCCATAACATTATTACACATAGCCTCCATAACATTATTACACATTGTACCCACTAAAACTCTGATTATTACTAATTACAATTAACCACATAGAACATATGTTCTCACATGTATCTCTCGAAATACAAATGCATACTACCACTATCATTACTGCACATATGCTACCATATATACCAAGTCTACTGGTCCCATTATCAGCAGCAATGTCCCCAAAGCAGCTTAACCTCTGGTGCAGCACATCACAAAGTATCAATCACAAACTTCTATCTACATTCCCTTTGGGTTCCAAATAATATTAAACAATTAAAGCCCTTTTCTTCAAGTGTATTTGCACTGTGTAATTTATCTTTATGCCAAAATGTGTTGCTGCACTTACTTTCTCAGGGTACCTTTGTTTAGCTCATACTCTCTTCATCCCTGGATTCTGTGGGTGGTCCTTGCACATGTGCAACGCATGCGGGGAACAGGACAGACGCTCACAGATAACTTACCTCTCAAGCGATGACCACCTCCCGTCCACTTCTGAGTCACCCCAGGTGCTGTCCTATCCCAGCAGACCAGCAACTGAACCTCTGTCACCTCACTCCACTTCCCTCTACGGAAATAACAGAAATTAAGACCGTTGCTACCCAGGGAAGGACTGTCCGAGACCGCGGCAATGAGCAGTGACACTCAAGTCAATCTTGCTTGCCGCCATCTCGATTTGTTCTTGCCAAGGGCTCAGGACTACGAGTACTTGGGACCAGGAACAGTACCGCCCCAAATACTCTACTCACCTCTTGGTGAGGGCCTAACCAGAAGTAGGAATAGAGCGTTATACTCACCGGGCACTCCAACTTCCGGTCACTGGTCTCCTGCTCCTCTCCGTCACCTGTGGAAGACAGACACAACACAGCCTCCCTCTACTCTATAAGAGAGGCTAATATGTACAACCCACACAACTGGCACTAACAACAGGCGGCCCAACCCTAAAACAAACTACTAGCTAATGGTCAGGAACGCAACTTTACTATAAACTGGGTGTAGTGTACTTCCTAAGCCTCTTCCCTCTGTCTACGGGGAACACCAGTCGGTGTTCACATTCTACTCCGGAGGGCTGTTCCTAAAATCCTCACCCAGGTCGTACCGAGAAGACTATCTTCTCACTATGGGGTCACTCACAGAATCCCAAGGACGAGTCGCACGTGGCATGACTGAGGCTCACTGGTGCAGCGCACCACCGGAGTGTCAGCTTCCGCACGGAACTGCCAGTCATCACTACCGGAACTCGAAACGGCCGCCTTCACCCAAGCAGAACACCGCCCCAATCTGGAACCACCAGGGACCCATCCGGGAACTTAGACTGGAACACCCAATTGGAACCACGAGACTGAGTGCTGGAATTCAAAAGGGCTGTGCTGCACTGCCAGTGAGGTGCCCAATCACTGCCTCAGGAAACCAGCGTAACCCCAGGGACCTACGGGACGTGAAGACTACCGTGTGTTCTTCCCTAACTGTGTGTGTGCTCCTAACTACCTCTTGTCCCCTCAGTCACAGGTTATAACAGGAAAACAGTAAGGAAACAATAGCCTACCTTTAATGGAGGCCTGATGTCTTGTACCTGTAAATAAACACACACAGCACAACCAAACACAATGCCCAATACAGTATTCGCCACACAGACGGAATAAGACTCTGCTACGGTATCTGGCCAATTTAAACGGGCAGAGGTGAGCCCTGATTGGCTCACCAGCCCTCTGCTGCCGAAACCTGCAGGAAGAAAGAAATAATCACTGCTGGAACATTGGATCGGTGAGTGGCTTTCCTCCCCTTCTTTCTTCGCCCTCTTCGTGGGCACAGCGGGGCACATCTCCACACATGCAAGTTTAAAAAAAAGTGGAGGTTGGGACTTTATTAACGCATTAACACAGTCCACAGTAATCTATTATAATTACAGTCCCAGGGGCATCTCAATTTAATATCTACATTCTATTAACCCTGGCAGCTCTGTCTGGGGTGTTTACTAATTGTGCATGGATCATCTGCACTCCATTGGCTTACACTTCCAATCAGCTATCTGACAAGGTCACAGCTATACCAAAGATTGAACTCAAGTTTATGTAGAACACGGCTCAGTTTGCTATCAATAAGGTTGGAAGTCAGGTCTGGAGTTATGTTACCGACTGTAAATTTCCATATCTCTACAACAATTTCTCATTCTCAACACTTCATACTTGTTGCACATAAGAGTTTCTTTTTCTACTTCCCTGAATTAATTTGCATTACACCTTCCTCAAAGTTCTATGTAGATTGCCTTGGTTCTCTCGTTACCCCCTAATGAGCATGTCTCACACCACTGCTTTGCCTACCAGTTCATTACATTCCTCAGTTAGATTTAAGAATTTACAGCTACACCCAGGAGGTCTACTAAATCTGATCTACCGAAGGCGCAGCACACACAATGGCAAGTGCAGAAATATAGTTTACACATTTCACACAGTTAGAACACAATACATTGATAAACATCAACAAAACAATTCTTTTTTTTGTGCACGTTTTTTTTCTGCTTACATACGGTGTACATATGTTTCCAACGCTAAATGAGGCCCATAGTTTATAACAAATCCTTGCATTCAATTCACACATAGTTTTCTGCAAATTGTTTTCCAAATAATGAAATGGCAATAAGCTCTCATATACCCTCTGTGTCACCTTCTCCCCAGGCCCTCTCATCTACCCTCCCTCTGCCACCTTCTCCCCAGTCCCTTTCATCTACCCCCCTGTGCCACCTTCTCCCCTGACCCTATCTACACCCTGTGCCACCTTCTCCCCAGGCCCTCTCATCTACCCTCTGTGCCACCTTCTCCCCAGGCCCTCTCATCTACCCCCCTGTGTCACCTTCTCCCCTGACCCTAACTTATACCCCCCCTGAGCCACCTTCTCCCAGTCCCTCTCATCTACCCCCCTGTGCCACCTTCTCCCCAGTCCCTCTCGTCTACCCCCCATGTCACCTTCTCCCTGACCCTATCATCTACCCCCCCTTGTGCCACTTTCTCCCCTATCCCTCTCATTTACCCCCCCGTATGCCACCTATTCCCCTGTCCCTCACATCTACCGCCCCTGTGCCACCTTCTCCCCTGACCCTATCATCTACCCCCCCCTTGTGCCACCTTCTCCCTGTCCCTCTCATCTACCCCCCCTTGTGATACCTTCTCCCCTGTCCCTCTCATCTACCCCTCCATGCGCCACCTTCTCCCCTGTCCCTCTCATATACCCTCTGTGCCACCTTCACACCAGGCCCCTTCATCTGCCCGCCTGAGCCACCTTCTCCCCAGTCCCTCTCATCTACCCTCCTGTGCCACCTTCTCCCCTGTCCCTCTCATCTACCACCCCTGTGTCACCTTCTCCCCAGATCATATCATCTACCCCGTGTCACCTTTTCCCCTGACCCTATCATCTACCCCCAGTGCCACCTTCTCCCCTGACCCTATAATCTAAACCCCTGTGCCACCTTTTCCCCTGACCCTATCATCTACCCCCCTGTGCCACCTACTCCCCTGTCCCTCTCATATACCCTCTGTGTCACCTTCTCCCTGAACCTATCATCTACCCCCCTGAGCCACCTTCTCCCAGTCCCTCTCTTCTACCCTCCTGTGCCACCTTCTCCCCTGTCCCTCTCATCTACCACCCCTGTGTCACCTTCTCCCCAGATCCTATCATCTACCCCGTGTCACCTTTTCCCCTGACCCTATCATGTACCCCCCCAGTGCCACCTTCTCCCCTGACCCTATAATCTAAACCCCTGTGCCACCTTTTCCCCTGACCCTATCATCTACCCCCCTGTGCCACCTTCTCCCCTGACCCTATCATCTACCCCCCCTTGTGATACCTTCTCCCCTGTCCCTCTCATCTACCCCTCCATGCGCCACCTTCTCCCTGTCCCTCTCATATACCCTCTGTGCCACCTTCACACCAGGCCCCTTCATCTGCCCGCCTGAGCCACCTTCTCCCCAGTCCCTCTCATCTACCCTCCTGTGCCACCTTCTCCCCTGTCCCTCTCAACCTGTCCCTCTCATCTACCACCCCTGTGTCACCTTCTCCCCAGATCATATCATCTACCCCGTGTCACCTTTTCCCCTGACCCTATCATCTACCCCCCTGTGTCACCTTCTCCCCCTGACCCTATCTTCTAAACCCTGTGCCACCTTCTCCCCTGACCCTATCATCTACCCCCCTGTGCCACCTTTTCCCCTGACCCTATCATCTACCCCCCTGTGCCACCCTCTCCCCTGACCCTATCATCTAAACCCTGAGCCACCTTCTCCCCAGTCCCTCTCATCTACCCTCCTGTGCCACCTTCTCCCCTGTCCCTCTCATCTACCACCCCTGTGTCACCTTCTCCCCAGATCCTATCATCTACCCCGTGTCACCTTTTCCCCTGACCCTATCATCTACCCCCCAGTGCCACCTTCTCCCCTGACCCTATAATCTAAACCCCTGTGCCACCTTTTCCCCTGACCCTATCATCTACCCCCCTGTGCCACCTTCTTCCCTGACCTTATCATCTACCCCCCCCGTGCCACCTTCTCCCCAGTCCCTCTCATCACACTGCCGTGCCACCTTCTCCCCTGTGCCACCTTCTCCCCTGGCCCTATCATCTACCCCCCCTTGTGCCACCTTCTCCCCTGTCCCTCTCATCTACCCCCCCTTGTGATACCTTCTCCCCTGTCCCTCTCATCTACCCCTCCATGCGCCACCTTCTCCCCTGTCCCTCTCATATACCCTCTGTGCCACCTTCACACCAGGCCCCTTCATCTACCCGCCTGTGTCACCTTCTCTCCCATGACCCCTATCTTCTAAACCCCTGTGCCACCTTCTCCCCAGTCCCTCTCATCTACCCTCCTGTGCCACCTTCTCCCCTGTCCCTCTCATCTACCACCCCCTGTGTCACCTTCTCCCCAAATCCTATCATCTACCCCGTGTCACCTTTTCCCCTGACCCTATCATCTACCCCCCAGTGCCACCTTCTCCCCTGACCCTATAATCTAAACCCCCTGTGCCACCTTTTCCCCTGACCCTATCATCTACCCCCCTGTGCCACCTTCTCCCCTGACCCTATCATCTACCCCCCCGTGCCACCTTTTCCCCTGACCCTATCATCTACCCCCCTGTGCCACCTTCTCCCCTGACCCTATCATCTACCCCCCCTGTGCCACCTTTTCCCCCTGACCCTATCATCTACCCCCCCTGTGCCACCCTCTCCCCTGACCCCTATCATCTAAACCCCTGAGCCACCTTCTCCCCAGTCCCTCTCATCTACCCCTCCTGTGCCACCTTCTCCCCTGTCCCTCTCATCTACCACCCCTGTGTTCACCTTCTCCCAGATCCTATCATCTACCCCGTGTCACCTTTTCCCCTGACCCTATCATCTACCCCCCAGTGCACCTTCTCCCCTGACCCTATAATCTAAACCCCCTGTGCCACCTTTTCCCCTGACCCTATCATCTACCCCCCCTGTGCCACCTTCTCCCCCTGACCCTATCATCTACCCCCCCGTGCCACCTTCTCCTCAGTCCCTCTCATCACCCTGCCGTGCAACCTTCTCCCCTGTGCCACCTTCTTCCCTGGCCCTATCATCAACCCCCCTATTGCCACCTTCTCCGCTGTCCCTCTCGATCTAGCCCCCTCCCTGCACCACCTTCTCACCCTGTCCTCTCATCTACTCCTCCCTGCGCCACCTTCTCCCCTGTCCCTCTCATATACCCTCTGTGCCACCTTCTCTTCAGGCCCTCTCATCTACCCCCCTGTGTCACCCTTCTCCCCTGACCCTATCTTCTAAACCCCTGTGCCACCTTCTCCCATGACCCTATCATCTACCCCCCTGTGCCACCTTCTCCCACTGACCCTATCATCTACCCCCCTGTGCCACCTTCTCCCCTGACCCTATCATCTAAACCCCTCTACCACCTTCTCCTCTGACCCTATCATCTACCCCCCTGTGTCACCTTCTCCCCTGACCCTATCTTCTAAACCCCTGTGCCACCTTCTCCCCCTGACCCTATCATCTACCCCCCTGTGCCACCTTCTCCCCTGACCCTATCATCTACCCCCCTGTGCCACCTTCTCCCCTGACCCTATCATCTAAACCCCTCTACCACCTCTCTCCTCTGACCCTATCATCTACCCCCCTGTGCCACCTTCTCCCCTGACCCTATCATCTACTGCTCCCTGGGCCACCTTCTCCCCTGTCCCCTCTCATATACCCTCTATGCCACCTTCTCCTCAGGCCCTCTCATCTACCCCCCTGTGTCACCTTCCTCCCCTGACCCTATCTTCTAAACCCCTGTGCCACCTTCTCCCCTGACCCTATCATCTACCTTCCTGTGCCACCTTTTCCCCTGACCCTATCATCTACCCCCCTGTGCCACCCTCTCCCCTGACCCTATCATCTAAACCCCTGTGCCACCTTCTCCCTGACCCTATCATCTACCCCCCTGTGCCACCTTTTCCCCTGACCCTATCATCTACCCCACCTATGCCACCTTCTCCCCTGTCCCTCTCATCACTCTGCTGTGCAACCTTCTCCCTGTGCCACCTTCTCCCCAGTCCCTCTCATCATCCCGCCATGCAAACCTTCTCCCCTGTGCCACCCTTCTCCCCTGACCCTATCATCTACCCCCCTCTAGTGCCACCTTCTCCCCTGTCCCTCTCATCTACCCCCCTCCCTGCACCACCTTCTCCCCTGTCCCTCTCATATACCCCCACCCTTGAGCCACCTTTTTCCCCTGTCCCTCTCATCTACCCCTTGTGCCACCTTCTCCCTAGTCCTTCTCATCTACCCCCCCGTGTCACCTTCTAATCTGACCCTATCATCTACCCCCATGTCACCTTCTCCCCTGACCCTATCATCTACCCCCCTGTGCCACCTTCTCCCCTGACCCTATCATCTACCCCCATGTGCCACCTTCTCCCCTGACCCTATCATCTACCCCCTTGTGCCAACTTTCTCCCCTGACCCTATCATCTACCCCCCCTGTGCCACCTTCTCCCCAGTCCCTCTCATCTACCCCCGTGCTACCTTCTCCCCTGTGCCACCTTCTCTACTGTCCCTCTCATCTACCCCCCTTGTGCCACCTTCTCCCCTGACCCTATCATCTACCCCCCCTTGTGCCATCTTCTCCCCTGTCCCCTACCATCTACCCCCCCCTCCCTGCACCACCTTTTACCCTGTCCCTCTCATCTACCCCTCCCTGCAGCACCTTCTCCCTAGTCCTTATCATATACCACACCCCCGTGCAATCTTCTCCCCTGACATTCTCATCTACCCCCTGCACCATCCTTATCCCCTCTTCCTCTTACTTGTCATCCTCCAGCCCACTTCCAGCACCCGGGTTTATATGTGTTTAAAATTAAAATTTATATAGTGTATGTTGTGTAAAGTACAGGAAATAGAAAATTTGTCATTTTCATATTCATAAGCTATGACTTCTATTTTTCTCCACATAGTTAGCTTCTATTGCTGTTCCAAAAATACAGGTGTAGCCGAGGGCTGTTATATTTCTTCCCTACAGTGAGAGAAATTTGTATAGGTTACACCTGTATTTTTAAGGCCTACCAGCTACACAACAATACAAAAGAATGATGTGGCCAAAAATAGAAGTCATCCAATAAATATTATATCAGTAAGCAATTTTAAATAAATTACAGCTGTTACTGCAGTAACTTGCCATCGGGCAGGAGTGGAGCTTGGACAGTGTTGAAAGCATCAGGCATCAATGCATCTGGACTGTAGCCTTGCCAGCCAGGAGAAAGTAAGAGTTGTTATACTTTTTACACTCCACCTTGAACCAAATACTGACATATTTATTTATATATATATTGTTTGTTTTAGACTGCCAGAGTTTGGGGGGTGGGGGGGGTTTTTGGGGCCGTTGGCTGTAAGTTTGCCTAGGGTGCCTAGAGACCTTGCACCGGCCCTGCATCCTTCCAATAGTGATGTTCAGCTATAACAGATCAGTGGGGGTTGGGGGTCCTTCTACCACCTGTTCTCCCAACAGTAGTAGAATTTTTTAGACTTCACAGTATAATTTTTGGAGACTTCATTTCAATTCTCCAGTCCTTTATATCTGTGGGTGTTACTTAACAAGTTTTCAAATACAGCCTAGGCTATTGTGGTACCCCAAAGCCCTGTTGAACAGCACAGAGGAGTGCATAAACGCTTTTAAAATGCAGGGCTACAAGTGGTTAATTGTGCTCCTGAAAACTTGTGCCCAGGAGTGATTGACAGGAGGAGGATGAAGGCCCTGATTGGCTGGGGGAGTAACAGGAAGAGGATGTGCAGGAAGGAGGAGAGAGAGAGAGAGCAGCATGGTAGAAGGAACAAGGGGGAGAATGTGCAGCCGAGCAGAGAGAAGATAAGCTGCTGCCAGAACTGTGACATTGCAGCAAAGCGGACAGAGAACAGCTGGGGACACGCAGCGGGGCGCCAAAGACAATCTCCACTAACTGCAGAACCGTCTCCAGGTAAAACCCTAGCCTGCAGTGTATTGTACACACCCCAGTGTCAGAGGGAAGAGTGATGAGAGAATCTTTCCAAAACTGACATTGCATTCTTGTACAAGGAAGGATTGTGAGAGCTTTTCCCCCAGATCATACCTATACACAGGCTGCAGGGAACAATTAAGACGGTCATTTCAGCTATATCCTGTGTGTGTGTGTGTGTGTGTGTGTGTGTGTGTGTGTGCTAATATCTGGAAATTATACCCTGCTGCAGAGCACATGTGCTGATATTCATTGACTGTTGAGAGAACAGCGCCATCTTGTGGCTGAAATGAGCAACAGCCCTGCTTTCTACTATAATACTTAACCCTTGAGGGAAACCTCTGCAGGACATTGGAACACTACCCAAATTCCTGTGCACAGGTCAGCCCAGGACTGAGTGGAAAATATGGTAACGTTACCGGGGATAATATTGGTGCACCAAATGTTTTAGATGATGTTAATGTTATGTGATTTACCTAAGAATTGATTTATTAATATTGAAGGTGTGACATTCAGTGTTAGTGGTACCGCTGCAATTCAAGTTAACTCAGCAGTAGATGCTAAAAGTCGGGCGCCTGACCCATAGGGAATAGCACGGTACCCCAAACACCTGAATAAGAAGTAGCCCTCTAGTGGGCGCGGTAGTGACCGTAAGAGTCTTGATGGGTTATTATTGATGGTTATTGCATCATCACCAGTCAGATATTGTTAACGTGAAAGTAGTAACTGTGATTACCAGTGTGCCTTATTAGACAATGTGTATTGAAGATGTTATCGTTATTCTGCCTTATACTCACCAGGTGTATGTTATATTGTGCTCTATGCTGATCAGACGCATTATTTTGTCATTACTAATTGAGCTGAAGGGGTCAGTGGCGCGGTGGCTTACCAAAACTATCCTTACCGCATTCTCAATAAAATCAAGTTGTTTGACCAATCTTTGTCCCTTTCATTGAAGTATTTATCTCCTGACCACCGGATATCCAAAAGAGAAAAGAACCTGACTCGTATCTGGGAGACAAGGTAAGGGAAGGATTTCCCATCAGTACACGACCACCACACTATCAGGTAGGTGAATTTATCTGATGTAAACTGTCCCCTCTAATATCCTGGAGAGGGGTCAGCAAACAGTCCTTGCAAAACTGCTGGGCTGCCTTTCACTGTCAGAAGCAATATACAGTCTCTTAAGGGACAACTTAACCACTGACTTATACCAGGGGTCACAAATCTCAGCTTTTCTCTTCTACCTGTCTAGTATTTAGATGTTAGTGACAGCCTTGGATTCCATTGATATGACCAGGAACCAGTTCTTAGCAGACATGGCCTCTTTCGCATTATAAAGGGAAATTCCTGTGAAATCTCACTAGTGAGTCTCAATATCCCCCTACTATTCAACTCCGTATTTTATCTTCACCTCTGAATCTTTTTATTCATCACTCATTGCCACTATGCTAAGATTACATTTTTCCAGTGTTCATGTACTTGCATACTTTTGATACACTTTAATGAACTTATTAATGGATTTTTCAGTATTGTTCTGTATTGTATTTGTGGGATGAAACACATAATGGACATACAGTAAAAACACACACATACAATGAAACCAAGTTGGGGAATATATACCCTGGTCAGGAAGTTGTTAAAACATCATTACATATAAGACTGCATGGAATATACTGTAAATAAAACTTTTTGGACCAACTTAGGCCACAAAACCATTACTGTTTTAGATGCATGTTTTAACACTAATAAAAATGATTGTGTTTGATATGTGTTTTAAATGCATTGTTACTAGAATTTTTTTCCATATGTTTGTATACTTACCAATGCATTGAAACACAGCAAATGCATTGAACTGGAACAAATAGCATTGTAAAAAATACTAACACAAAAAGGAATGCAATGCAAGTAAAAATGCCAATTGGTATAATAACATTAGAAACAATGATTTATAGCCTTAGTACCGTTTACATGTGTTTTACAAACAATAAGACAAATTCATTTAAAATATAGTTCAAAAAAGACAGGGGGTACGTGGCCTTAATAAGTTGTCTTCCATTCATTCATATTTAGAAATCTCATCTTTTTTAAGCAGAAAAGCAGTGCCCCCATGTGACATGATTATCCTTTAGCATATAAAAGCAACTACTTTAGTTCTTTATTTTCCATATGCAGTTCATTCCAAGTTATAGATTTCCAGTGGTAAAAACTAAAACTGTGATAAAAAACAGAGGCATGTAAAAAGCTCTATTCACAGGACAACTTTCATGCAATTAGTTATGACTGCCATCTTGTGGTTATTATATAATATTGTAACTGTATATTATTTATAACTAATTGATAAGTACAATAATTGTAAGTGGTATGGAACAAGTTATATTAAATGATTGTGATCCCACCATATTAAGCTTTAGGTATGTTGGTTGTTTTGAACCCATATAAGACAATGTAATAAACATTTGATAAATTGTAGTTAAAAAAATGTAAGAAGCTGATTTTTCCCCCCTTTTTTGCTATGAATCCAGCACATACAGTATAATAGGACAATATTTCAGAGAAGTGGAGATAGACAAAAACACTGGTCATTGTTATTGTCCAGCAGCTTTCCTTACTGTACCAATTATTCTACCTGTTGTTACAGACAACCAAGGATTAATATGGTTGGGACAGGAATATTGCTATGCCAGAACACCATGGTCCCAGATCTTATGTATAGTGGTTTGATCATATTTTAAAAATATATATATTTATTTAATTGATTTACAATACATTAATTTAGTACAGTTTAAAATAGACACTTTCTTTCCCTATGAACTGCCATATAACTCCAACATCACTAAAGTATGATAATCGTGTAACTAAATTCTGTGTGTATGTGCATAGTAAGAGCAAGATACTAATTTGATGAGCTTGATTGAGGATTTGAGCCACAGGTCTTAGAGAACTTATTACTGCCAATGGCAGAGGGGGGCAGGGCATCAATAAATTACTCTCAGTCTCCTTGCCAGATGTTATAGCTTTGCTTTACAAGACTTGGGTATATATGTTACTTTATATTGCAACAGCATAACCAGTAAAATCAGGCAACACCCTCAGATCTCTGGTCAGAGGTAAATTTGTACCTGGTAAATTCCAATGAACTATAAAACCATTGCAGAGCTATTGTGATTCACTTCAAAATGAATAGCTAAATTTCATCATTCAGTCTATCGTTTACTTCTACAACACAGAGGTAAAAGTGTTTACTTTTATATAGGGATGTGCACCGGCGACTTTTGAGGTCTCGTGTTTTGTGTTTTGGATCCGGATTTTCGTTATTTTTGGGGTTCAGATTTGTCTCGCAAAACACTTGACGAAAGGTCTCGGTTCGGATTTAAGGTTTTGGATTCGGATTTTTTTTGAAAAAAACATAAAAAGTTTAAAAATCAAGTTTTTGGGCTTATTTTCACTCCTAGGCTATTATTAACCTCAATAACATTCAATAACAAGCATTTCCACTAATTTACAGTGTATTCTGAACACCTCACAATATAGTTATTAGTCCAAAACGTTGCAACAAGGTATCTTTCTGGACTGCGTAGAGGAGTGGGTCACCACAATATATATTAAAAACCCTGAACTTTTATGATTCGCACCAATAAATGTACCTGGACTGCGTAGAGGAGTGGGTCACCACAATATATATTAAAAACCCTGAACTTTTATGATTCGCACCAATAAATGTACCTGGACTGCCTAGAGGAGTGGGTCACCACAATATATATTAAAAACCCTGAACTTTTATGAATCGCACCAATAAATGTACCTGGACTGCGTAGAGGAGTGGAATCTCGACGGGATTTGGTACCGGGGACACAATACCTCGATCAACCCTCTAAATCCCACTCCACTGATGGCGGACACCGGGCGCACGTCTAACACCAACATTGCAGTTACAGCCGCAGTTATACGCTTTGCAATAGGGTGACTACTATCGTATTTTGTGGTCATGGCAAACGACTGTTGGACGGTCAATTGTTTTGTGAAAGACTTAGCGGTCTTACGACTTCCCCTCTGGGAAGATGACCGACTAACAGCAGCAACAGCAGCAGTGGCAGTAGTAGGCGTACCGCTGCAGGATTCCTCGGATGAATCCCGTATTGAGGAGGACTCAGTCTGGCTGCTGACTTGGGCTGCAGGACTGAATCTGATGGAGATTGTGGAGGAAGTTGACGAGGAGGGTGTTGCTGGTGTGTATCCAACTGGACCACGGGATTTAGGTGTCCCTGTACCGATGAGGGTCCTAGCCCCAGTTCCTGAACTAACCACTGAACTATGAAGGTTATTCAGGTGACGTATAAGGGAGGATGTTCCTAGGTGGGCAAGATCCTTACCCCTGCTTATTTGAGCTTTACATAAGCTACATATGGCCATACATTGGTTGTCTGGATTTGGATAAAAATAACTCCAGACCGAAGAGGTGCATTTTTTGGTCTTCTGACCAGGCATGACGATGGGCTTTTTCATCCCATGGACATCAGCTGTTTCCCCCCCTGGTGCCTCATTTACAATAACCACATCACCATCCTCATCATCAAGTTCCTCCACAGCGCCAGCTACATCATCAATAGCCTCCTCCCGAGCCACCTCTTCCCGTACAGTGATGGGAAGGTCAGGCTTGACAACCACCAACATCCTTGGACTCGCCTTGTGGATTTGTGATAATTTCTCTTTAGAAGGCAGAGTTGTTTGCTGTTTTGTTGCTGACAGCATAACTCTCTTCAATTTTTTGTAGGGGGGGGGAGGAGGAGGAGGGCTAAGATCCGTGGGTGAAGCTGAACCACTAGTCATGAACACGGGCCAGGGCCTAAGCCGTTCCTTGCCACTCCGTGTCGTAAATGGCATATTGGCAACTTTACGTTTCTCCTCAGATGATTTTAAGTTTCTCTTTTTGCTACTTTTTCTTAACTTGGGCTTTTTGGATTTTACATGCCCGGTACTACGAGATTGGGCATCGGGCTTGGAAGACGACGTTGATGGCATTTCATCGTCTATGTCATGACTAGTGGCAGCAGCTTCAGCATTAGGAGGAAGTGGGTCTTGATCTTTCCCTACTTTATCCTCCAAATTTTTGGTCTCCATTATATGTAGCACAAGATACTGCAGAATGTGTGAACTTGGTAATATTGCAGTACCAATGGACTTATACTGCTGTATTGGTTTTGCAAATTTGGTTATAATTATTATATTTTTATTTTTTTTTAAATTTTTTTATTTTTTTTTACTTTTTTTTTATTTTTAAAAAACTTGGGAATAATGGGGAAATAACTATGCCCTTAGAAGCACAGAGCACAGGACACAGCACCACTGGACTGAACAGGACACGGCACAGGACCCAGCAGCACTACGGAACTCAGCAGGACAGAGCACAGGACACAGCACCACTGGACTGATACTGCAGAATGTGTGAACTTTGTAATATTGCAGTACCAATGGACTTATACTGCTGGATTGGTTTTGCAAATTTGGTTATAATTATTATATTTTTTATTTTTTATTTTTTATTTTTTATTTTTTTTTACTTTTTTTTTATTTTTTAAAAACTTGGGAATAATGGGGAAATAACTATGCCCTTAGAAGCACAGAGCACAGGACACAGCACCACTGGACTGAACAGGACACGGCACAGGACCCAGCAGCACTACGGAACTCAGCAGGACAGAGCACAGGACGCCGCACCACTGGACTGATACTGCAGAATGTGTAAACTTTGTAATATTGCAGTACCACTGGACTTTTACTGCTGAATGTGTGAACTTGGTAATATTGCAGTACCAATGGGCTTATACTGCAGGATTGGTTGTGCAAATTTTGTGGTAATTAAAAAAAATTAAAGTAGTTTTTGGTATTTTTTTAAAAAACTTTTTTTTATTTTTTTAAACACAGGGGAATATTGGGGAAATAACTATGCCCTTAGAAGCACAGAGCACAGGACACAGCACCACTGGACTGAACAGGACACAGCACAGGACCCAGCAGCACCACTGACCTCAGAAGGACAGAGCACAGCACACAGCACCACTGGACTGATACTGCAGAACACAGCACAGCACAGCACAGCACAGCACAGAACTAAACAGCACAGCACAGAACTAAACAGCACAGCACGAGATCTACCAGGACAGAGGACCACCTAACACACCCTCCCTCTACCCTGATCAATGCCCGAGTGAAGATGGCGGCGACTAGCGGGGAATTTATAGGATCCGAGTATCGCGAGATCCGACAACGGAATTATGAGTCAGAGCCTCAGTTTCAGATTTGAATTTGGCGCCAATACCCGGATCTGTCTCGGATCCGACTTGGATCCGCAACGTTCGGGTGGGCTCGGATTTCATAAATCCGAGTGCGCTCATCCCTACTTTTATATAAGTGGACTTAAGGGGGGATTCAATTCCCCACCATAGCGATGTATGGCTGCACTCATTTCCAGGTTCTACGGTAGCTGAATATCACTAATTTTCTTGTACACCTCTAAAGGGTACGAAGAAAAATCAGGGAAGATACAAAGCTGCAAAGTGCTTTCACAACCATTCAAGAGAAGTTCATTTACGTCAATTTTCATGTCAATTTGCCTTCTCTTCCAGTGACCTCCACTTTTGTAGACTTACCCCTTTGTTAAAGCGAAAAACATGTCAATTTGTAGCCTAAACACTGTAAATACAATAAGAAAAATAATAATTACTATTTCAAATACCCAGTTTTACTGGCAATGGCAAAACTGTCTTAAATCAATTGTTCCTCCTCCAACAACAATTTTAATTTATACCATACATACTATTCCAAGTCTACCAGCTGGAAATCACTCCTTTCTCTATCAACAATGCTTCTTCATTATGCACCTTCTCCAAAAAATCTTCTCTGAGTTTTCGATATTCTAAATTTAGAATAATTTCACCAATCTGTACCTGTCCTTGCTGCTACGTAATGTTAGACTTTCAGTCGATTCTCTGTGGAGACCATTTTTCATCATCCAGCTAGATAATCATATAATAGAAGGTGTGTGTTGGCAGTGAAGACATCTATTTGTTTTGTATTGTATGATACCAAACAGTACCAACACATCTGTGTACCTGTTAAACCAGTGCTCCAAACATAAACACTTAGAACAGGATTTAGAAGTCTTCGCCTATAGCAGCCGTCTTTCCCCATAGAGCAAGTCTTGCTCACAGGTACTCAGATGCCCCTAGGACTTAATTTTTGAGTAGTAAGAGCTTATGTTTGGAAAGCACAGAGCAGGTGGTAGGAGGATACCCGAAGACAGAACAGAATCCCAAGTAATCCTGGGAAGCAGGCAGACAAACAGTGACCAGAGTCCAGTGACCAGACAGCGATCAAGGCAACAGATAGGCTAACAGAGACTGGTACCCAGGCAGAGGTCAGGGCCACAAGATAACAGGCAGAATCTGGTAATCAGGCTGAGGTCAGGGCAACAGGCAAACAAACAGAATCCAGTAGATGGGCCAAGGGTTACAACAATATATCAAACAACAGTAAACCAGAGTATCAACAGGAACAGAGGAGCAAGTCAGCAACAGACAGGAATCCACGCTATAACCGTCAGGAAGGCTAAGCCCTCCCTGCCTTATAAACATGAGGGAGCCAATGAGCAGAGGAAGCCACAAGGTTGGCAATTAGCCTCAGGAGGCTGTAATCAGGTCCAAGATGCGCACATGCACCCAGCTGTCAAACTAGCTGGGCCACGGCAATGAATGTCAGAAGCGTCCTGGCTGTTGCCCTGGTGACTACCGGGATGCATGGGAGGAAGTGACGTCCCGGTCACCATGGTGATGGCGAGGACTCGAGACCCTATGACATAGTGAACCACGGCTGCGATCAGTGAAGCCGCGGCTCGTGACAGTACCTCATTAAATGCTACTCGCTATACAACCTGTACCAACATCTCTGTGTACCTTATTACAAGCTACGCACTGTCCAACCAGTGCCAACATATTTGTGTCTCTCACTACGCACTAAAAATGTGCGGAATGCTTGTTCGCCTGTGACAGTTGTGCCCAACACCTGATTCTGAGGACTAAGCACCATGGGCCCCTGGGACCATTCCCCATCCCTAGTCAAGCCTGGTCCACTATATCCAAGGATTTTATCACTGAATTGTCAACATCTAAAGGATGTAACAACATCTGGGTTGTATTGTATCAGTTCACTAAGGCTGCCCACTTTGTATCCATCAAGGGCTTATCATCAGCAGTGAAACTGTCACGAATTTACATTCGTGACATATTTCGACTCCACTGCTTCCCCAGGGACATTATATAAGTAGAGGTGTCCAGTTCACAGCCCGGTTCTGGAGGGCCTTCTGCAGACAGACGGGCATAGAACTGAACTTTTCCTCTGCATATCACACACTCATTCTAATGGTCAGATGGAGAGGGTGATACAGGACCTTGAAACCTTGCTGAGCATGTACATCCTCCTGTCAGTAGAATTAACTCAAAACCCACACTACCACTCGAGTACAGGCACCACTCTTTGCACTTCATAGGTACGACACCCGATTTCCTGAACCTTATGTCATTGCAATATTGGAAGTAACAGCAGTGAATAATGTGCACAAAAAATTTCAGGACATATTGGCGAATGTGAAAACAATGCTGGCCAAATCCTTTGCCGCATTCAAAACAGCCACTGATAAAAGTAGAAAGAAGGACTATAAAAGGATTTGTGGGTGTCCGGTGGCCAGCCTTTTGAGGAGGGCTACTGTCGGTGCCATTAATCGTGGACATCACTGGCCTACCTCCAACACTCTGGAGGCCACTGACTTCTGGCCTTCCCAATTAGAATAAATAACAGAATCTAACTGAGCTTAGCCTCAGACTATAGATGACATAACACCTCTCTCAGGTGTTAATAGACTCCAGTACTGATGGCACATGCAGGCAATTTCTAAGTATTCTACTGCTTTCACTGAGGGAACCATCTACACTGGGTTGCAACCTGTGTTTTCAGTGAGGAAAGCCATATCCTCTTATGAGGATCCCTGCTAAAGTCCAGTCTTAGACTAGTATAGTTGTTGTCTGCCTGTTAGTTATTGTCATCTCTGTGTGTGTGCTCAACTGCTGTTTAACCAGTGCCAACACCTCTGTGTACATTATTGCTAGGGATGTGCACCGGCGACTTTTGAGGTCTCGTGTTTTGTGTTTTGGATCCGGATTTTCGTTATTTTTGAGGTTCGGATTTGTCTCGCAAAACACTTGACGAAAGGTCTCGGTTCGGATTTAAGGTATTGGATTCGGATTTTTTTTGAAAAAAACATAAAAAGTTTAAAAATCAAGTTTTTGGGCTTATTTTCACTCCTAGGCTATTATTAACCTCAATAACATTCAATAACAAGCATTTCCACTAATTTACAGTGTATTCTGAACACCTCACAATATAGTTATTAGTCCAAAACGTTGCAAAAAGGTATCTTTCTGGACTGCGTAGAGGAGTGGGTCACCACAATATATATTAAAAACCCTGAACTTTTATGATTCGCACCAATAATTGTACCTGGACTGCGTAGAGGAGTGGGTCACCACAATATATTAAAAACCCTGAACTTTTATGAATCGCACCAATAAATGTACCTGGACTGCGTAGAGGAGTGGGTCACCACAATATATTAAAAACCCTGAACTTTTATGAATCGCACCAATAAATGTACCTGGACTGCGTAGAGGAGTGGGTCACCACAATATATATAATAAGAAAACCATCAACTTGTTTGATTCGCACCAATAAATGTACCTGGACTGCGTAGAGGAGTGGGTCACCACAATATATTAAAAACCCTGAACTTTTATGAATCGCACCAATAAATGTACCTGGACTGCATAGAGGAGTGGGTCACCACAATATATTAAAAACCCTGAACTTTTATGAATCGCACCAATAAATGTACCTGGACTGCGTAGAGGAGTGGGTCACCACAATATCTTAAAAACCCTGAACTTTTATGAATCGCACCAATAAATGTACCTGGACTGCGTAGAGGAGTGGGTCACCACAATATATTAAAAACCCTGAACTTTTATGAATCGCACCAATAAATGTACCTGGACTGCGTAGAGGAGTGGGTCACCACAATATCTTAAAAACCCTGAACTTTTATGAATCGCACCAATAAATGTACCTGGACTGCGTAGAGGAGTGGGTCACCACAATATATATAATAAGAAAACCATCAACTTGTTTGATTCGCACCAATAAATGTACCTGGACTGCGTAGAGGAGTGGGTCACCACAATATATTAAAAACCCTGAACTTTTATGAATCGCACCAATAAATGTACCTGGACTGCGTAGAGGAGTGGGCACTGGGCACCACAATAAAATATATAAAAAACCTTCAACAGGTCTGCATTACACTACACATACGGCTGCTCCTCCATCCTCTCCATCATATACATGTTGGAGTTTTAGCGTGTGACAACCTCTTGTTTTTGATAATGTCAGTGCATTTTGAATATTTTTCAATTTGCCCCACACCACTGAATGTACTTTATCTATGATACGCATCTATCTATCTTGACTGCGTAGTGGGGTGGCCCCGGTACCCAACTTGATACCGGGGCCACAATAAAATAAATACACCCTCCACGTGTCAGAATTCCACCAAACAAGTATCTGGACTGCGTAGTGGGGTGGCCCCGGTACCCAACTTGATACCGGGGCCACAATAAAATAAATACACCCTCCACGTGTCAGAATTCCACCAAACAAGTATCTGGACTGCGTAGTGGGGTGGCCCCGGTACCCAACTTGATACCGGGGCCACAATAAAATAAATACACCCTCCACGTGTCAGAATTCCACCAAACAAGTATCTGGACTGCGTAGTGGGGTGGCCCCGGTACCCAACTTGATACCGGGGCCACAATACCTCCTCCAAACATGCTACAGACAATTCGTCATTGAGATCCCATTAAGTATGTTAAAGACAGACAGGGTCCAAGTGTTATTAGTTGACTTTGTAAAGAAAAAAACTGTCCCTGTTGCACATAGTCGTGCAATGAAGACTTACTTTTTCATTTAAAGGCACGATCTTTCAAGTGTAGTGTTTGTAAGTCTAAGTCATATTATACTTTTGGTAAAATTGGTTTTTTTTGTTCCTCTTTATGTTAATTAATTAGTAATAGAATTAAAGTAGGAAATAGAATTAAATAGAATTAAAGTAGGAAATAGAGTGGTATAGAGTTGTAGTGTGGTATAGATAGAGTGGTCCACACAATATAATAATAAAACCCTCAACTGGTCTGAATTCCACCAAACAAGTATCTTGACTGCGTAGTGTGGTGGCCCCGGTACACAATTTGGTACCGAGGCCACAATATAATTAAAAAACCCTCCACGTGTCGGAATTCCACCAAACAAGTATCTGGACTGCATAGTGGGGTGGCCCCGGTACCCAATTTGATAACGGGGCCACAATACCTCCTCAAAACATGCTCCAGACAATTCGTCATTGACAGACCCCAGACAGACAGGGTCGTAGTGTTATTGTTTGACTTTGTAAACCCAAAAAAATGTCCCTGTTGCACTTGCACATAGTCGTGCAATGAAGACTGACTTTTTCATTTAAAGGCACGATCTTTCAAGTGTAGTGTTTGTAAGTCTAAGTCATATTATACTTTTGGTAAAATTGTTTTTTTTTGTTCCTCTTTATGGTAATTAATTAGTAATAGAATTAAAGTAGGAAATAGAATTAAATAGAATTAAAGTAGGAAATAGAGTGGTATAGAGTTGTAGTGTGGTATAGATAGAGTGGTCCACACAATATAATAATAAAACCCTCAACTGGTCTGAATTCCACCAAACAAGTATCTTGACTGCGTAGTGTGGTGGCCCCGGTACACAATTTGGTACCGAGGCCACAATATAATTTAAAAACCCTCCACGTGTCGGAATTCCACCAAACAAGTATCTGGACTGCATAGTGGGGTGGCCCCGGTACCCAATTTGATACCGGGGCCACATTACCTCCTCCAATTTCCAAGTGTAGTGTTTATAACATCTTAACACTACACTAATTCTAGCACGTCAAAACCTCTTGTTTTAAATAATGACAGGGCATTTAACTTTTGATTTAATTTATTGAATTTGTTGGCATTTTCTTTTACTTTTTGAACATGGCAAACGACTGTTGAATGGTCACATAATGCCAAAAAAAAAGGTGCAAGATGGAATTGTCCTTGGGCCCTCCCACCCACCCTTATGTTGTTGAAATAGGACATGCACACTTTAACAAACCAATCATTTCAGCGACAGGGCCTACCAAACAACTGTGGCTGAAATGATTGGTTTGTTTGGGCCCCCACACCAATAAAACAATTCATCTCTCCCTGTACAAACTAAACAGGCTCTACTGAGGAAAGATGTCGTCCTTATCCTCAACCTCTGATTCCTCTCCCCCTACAGTGTGTACTTCCTCCTCCTCACACATTATCAATTCGTCCCCGCTGGACTCCACAACCACAGTCCCTCTGTACTGTCTGGAGGGCAGTGCTGTACTTCATTGAGGAATTGATTATTCATTTTTATAAACATCATTTTTTCAACGTTGTGAGGAAGCAACCTCCTTCGCCGCTCACTGACCAGGTTCCCCGCTGCACTAAAAACTCTTTCCGAGTACACACTGGAGGGGGGACAACTCAGTTAAAAAATAGAGCCAGTTTGTACAGGGGCTTCCAAACTGCCTTTTGGAGTTCTACCACGTCACTACCTCTAGTTAATTTAGATTGCAAGGCTTGTAAATATAAATACTTTGAAGATAAAAAAAAGCAGGCTGCACAGACTGTGGAGCTAGAAAGTGAAATTAAATGGACCACGTTACTTTGGTGGCTATCTATGCCCCCCCCCCCCCCGCCCTACACTTGTAGTTGAATATAAATAAAGCAGCCTGCATAGACTGTAGAACTAGCAATTCAAATATACAAAGAAATGGACAAAGGCAGTTTGGTATCTGTCTGCATCAGATCCCCTCTCCACTAGGAGTAAAACAGAAAACTTTTCAGCCGTTATATAATCTAGAATATAAATAGAAATTGAGAAATGCAATTTGGTATCTGTCTGCATCATAATCATCAACATCCTCCTCAGCGCCAGCTACATCAATATCCTCCTCCCAGTGCACAACATTCACACCTTCATTAGCCAAATCTGTAACTGGACTGTGGGTGATCCTTCCAGCATATGCAGAGGGCGTGCTGCAAATGCTGGATGGAGTCACCTCTTCCCGTACAGTGATGGGAAGGTCAGGGTTCACAACCAACAACACCCTTGGACTCGCCTTGGGGATTTGTGATGTCATCTGTTTAGAAGGCAGAGTTCTTTGCTGTTTTGTTGTTGTTGCTGACAGCATAACTCTCTTAAATTTTTTGTAGGGGGGGGGAGGAGGGCTTTGATCCTTGGGTGAAGTTGGACCACTAGTCATGAACACGGGACAGGGCCTAAGCCGTTCCTTGCCACTACTTGTCGTAATTGGCATATTGCCAACTTTACGTTTCTCCTCAGATGATTTTAAGTTTCTTTTTTTGCTGTTTTTTGAGAACTTGGGCTTTTTGGATTTTACATGCCCTGTACTAGGAGATTGGGCATCGTGCTTGCCAGACGACGTTGATGGCATTTCATCGTCTATGTCATGACTAGTGGCAGCAGCTTCAGCATTAGGAGGAAGTGGGTCTTGATCTTTCCCTACTTTATCCTCCAAATTTTTGCTCTCCATTATATGTAGCACAAGGTACTGCAGAATGTGTGAACTTGGTAATATTGCAGTACCAATGGACTTATAATGCTGGATTGGTTTTGCAAATTTGGTTATAATTATTAAATATTTTTTTTTTTTTTTTAATTTTTTATTTTTTTTTACTTTTTTTTTATTTTTTACAAACTTGGGAATAATGGGGAAATAACTATGCCCTTAGAAGCACAGAGCACAGGACACAGCACCACTGGACTGAACAGGACACGGCACAGGACCCAGCAGCACTACGGAACTCAGCAGGACAGAGCACAGGACACAGCACCACTGGACTGATACTGCAGAATGTGTAAACTTTGTAATATTGCAGTACCACTGGACTTTTACTGCTGAATGTGTGAACTTGGTAATATTGCAGTACCAATGGACTTATAATGCTGGATTGGTTTTGCAAATTTGGTTATAATTATTATATATTTTTTTTTTTTTTAATTTTTTATTTTTTTTTACTTTTTTTTTATTTTTTACAAACTTGGGAATAATGGGGAAATAACTATGCCCTTAGAAGCACAGAGCACAGGACACAGCACCACTGGACTGAACAGGACACGGCACAGGACCCAGCAGCACTACGGAACTCAGCAGGACAGAGCACAGGACACAGCACCACTGGACTGATACTGCAGAATGTGTAAACTTTGTAATATTGCAGTACCACTGGACTTTTACTGCTGAATGTGTGAACTTGGTAATATTGCAGTACCAATGGACTTATAATGCTGGATTGGTTTTGCAAATTTGGTTATAATTATTATATATTTTTTTTTTTTTTTAATTTTTTATTTTTTTTTACTTTTTTTTTATTTTTTACAAACTTGGGAATAATGGGGAAATAACTATGCCCTTAGAAGCACAGAGCACAGGACACAGCACCACTGGACTGAACAGGACACGGCACAGGACCCAGCAGCACTACGGAACTCAGCAGGACAGAGCACAGGACACAGCACCACTGGACTGATACTGCAGAATGTGTAAACTTTGTAATATTGCAGTACCACTGGACTTTTACTGCTGAATGTGTGAACTTGGTAATATTGCAGTACCAATGGGCTTATACTGCAGGATTGGTTGTGAAAATTTTGTGGTAATTAAAAAATATTAAAGTAGTTTTTGGTATTTTATAAAAAAAACTTTTTTTTATTTTTTTAAACACAGGGGAATATTGGGGAAATAACTATGCCCTTAGAAGCACAGAGCACAGGACACAGCACCACTGGACTGAACAGGACACAGCACAGGACCCAGCAGCACCACTGACCTCAGAAGGACAGAGCACAGCACACAGCACCACTGGACTGATACTGCAGAACACAGCACAGCACAGCACAGCACAGCACAGCACAGCACAGCACTAAACAGCACAGAACTAAACAGCACAGAACTAAACAGCACAGAACTAAACAGCACAGAGGACCACCTAACACACCCTCCCTCTACCCTGATCAATGCCCGAGTGAAGATGGCGGCGACTAGCGGGGAATTTATAGGATCCGAGTATCGCGAGATCCGACAACGGGATTATGAGTCAGAGCCTCAGTTTCACTTTTGAATTTGGCGCCAATACCCGGATCTGTCTCGGATCCGACTCGGATCCGCAACGTTCGGGTGGGCTCGGATTTCAGAAATCCGAGCGCGCTCATCCCTAATTATTGCATGTGCTACTTACTGTTCAAACTGTACCAACACATCCATGTACCTCATTACACATTACGCTTTGTTCAACCAGTGTCTACATCTCCGTGTACCTTTATTGCATGCATGCTACACGCTGTACAGGCAGTGACTACAAACTCTATGTACTGTGTTGCAGCCTCATGTATTCAGCTATATCCCTAATATTTTCCCTACAGTGCCTCAGTGTATTTCAGGGGGGAAAACTCTCATTGTTTTGCATCCAGACATTTTCTACTGTGTTCCTCCTTAGCTACAAAATCAATTTCTCACAGAAGGAGGCCTCACGGGTACACTGACCACTTTATTTCATTAATTAATTGCTATATCACTGATGCTGGCCACAAAAATGCTGGAGTATCTGCAGTGATATTGCAAAATTCACCAAATATCACAGTATGTGATCCCAAAACATCCCCCATGCTGATAATACAGTATTTTAATTGAAATTCATCAGACCATTATCAGATGGCAGGCCCATTATCAGAAAATGACTGCAGATGACCTATAGTAACACACTGATAAGCCTCTGTGACACAGGAAGAGATCAGGTTGCTAGCCTGCATTATATGCTAAATATTTTTGCCACTTAATCTCACAATATCTATCAAACCATAAGGGGGAATTCAATTACCAGTGATGTGCCACAGGACATTGCTACGATGTCTTGCTTTGCAGTTTCCTGGGCATTACGGTAGGGAATCTCCACTCATTTTACCTCTATGGGGTGCGAGGAAAAATGAGCTGAGATTCCAGCCAGAACATCAGCACAATGTTTCTCGACAGACGCACCTCCTATCCTGAATTCTCAGTTAAAACATTCATTTATATAATTAAAAATACTAGCTTAAAAAAAAACCCACATAAAAACAGATATACCCAAAATAGAATATGGCTCAAAGGTAAATTAAAAATATAACTTTAATGATATACACAATATTTCATAAGACAGAAATATTAGGAACCCATATTATGACAACACAATGCATGGTAAAGTACCACAGTTACTGCGCACCACACATTTAATTTAATCAACCTAGTTACCAAATGATAGTACTGAAAAAATAGCAGATCAACTTCCTGTAACTAAGAAACATAACTAGAATGAAATAATTTACTAAACATTGTTAAAATATGGCTGATGAAAAATGCAATGCTACAACTGAACACCCAGTTCACTAGATCAATTGTTTTATGCTGATAGGGTATAAAAAAATCCCGTCAGTTTCAAACTAACATGTAGTTGATAAGACTCACACATATATGGTAAATGGCTCTATCCATTCTGCAAACTTTTTCAAGTTAATAAACATCCAGAACGTAGCATAATTTGAGCTGCTACAGCAAACACTTCTGTTAATATGTTACTATATTACCAGAAAGAAATAGCTTACCAGCATCCTGGATGGAAATTACAAGTTCTACTTACATGCAAAGGTGGTAATCCTGCAATTTATGACTAGACAGTATTCACCTCACACCCGGGATGCATAAATGGTCTAGGAACAAACAACATTGTAATCTGTGATGGTGGATGTGTTTAATTGGCAGAACGATGCCTCGCATTGATAAATCTCTTCCTTTCTCATGCGATTTAAAATCAGAACGACTAATTTGCAATGTCCACTTTGTTCTTTAAGGACCACACTATAGTGCTATAAGTTGCCCTCCATGGGCTGACCACACCCCCTTTACTGGCCACACCCACTCTTACAGTTGGCCACACCCCAATGTAGTGGGCCCCTATCACTGCATTCCCCCCGTGGGCCCTTCATGCCCCAGTCCGACACTGAGTACGGGTACGGTACACCGCGGATCTGGCATTCCACTATCAGATCCTCCATACTCATTGTCTCTAGTGGATCTGTAGAATCTACTAACGGGATAGATTCTATTAGTACATTTGCAGGGGATTCATTAGGCATGTCCCTGTGCTGTAACAGTCCATTTCCGTCTTGTTTTTACTGCTGATTACTGTTGTAACTGGATTGTCCCTTTGCCAGATTCTGCATAGTATAAATAACTTCATTTGTAAAATCATCCCATTCTATTTCATCCCGAAAATTACAGGCACTTGCTTCCTCTTTCAACATTAGGAACACATCCAACAGGTTCTTCAATTTCTTCTGTAGACTGGCTCCTTTCCACATAATAAATCTTTGGGCACTTCCCATCCCAATAATCCAAAATGTGCTGCATTGTGATGGGGTGGTGCAACACATCCATATCCCCATCCTGCAGACACTGCCACAGTCCTTCATTCCAGTGAACCTTTCTCTTGGTTGCACTGGACTGCTTCATCCTTTCCTTTGGGAACTTTTTCAATACTGGGCTGTGATCTGTTCTCCTCTTCCCAGAGCTCACACGCATTTTACTTCCAGGGATCACCTCACTGTGATTTCCCCTCTTTGAGACACGGTTTCATCTTCCGCTCTCCACTGGCAGGGTGCGCTTCCCCTTATCAAATCTGCACTTAGGTGGTATCTTCCCTTGCCTAAAGCCCACAACGCTTTTCGTGACACTTTCTACATTAAAGCCTTTAGTAGTATCTTCAGGCAAATGTAGTAACTGGTTTCTAGTGCTAACTGCTTTGCAGAGCCCTGGAATGTATCATGATACAGTTTGCCTGCAGCTCTACCCAGGGAGGACCTGGGACTGAGTGATCCCACTGCAGCCACCAAAAATGCGAAGATACCGTGTTTTTTTGCCCAAGGCTACCCACTTCACGCTGGCTGGCCACCCCCGGGTGCCTCACTATGCCATGGAAGTCTACCCAGTACCTTCTAGGATTCGTATAGTCACTCAGGCAAATGCAGTTAGAAAGTAAAGCAATATATTTATTGTAATAAAAACAATCACTAGATTATTATGTACGCACAGTAAATAAATGCCAGGCAGGTTTACCACATCATCTGTCCCTTACCCCACTAGCTTAAGGAGCTACAGTCATCTGATTATCCAGACTTACCAACCCATGGATCTCTCTCAGCTGCCTATGTAGACTCTGGTAGAGAATAACAACTCCAAATCCAGATCTTGCATCTTCCATGTATGTAATCCCAGAATGAACACCCCCTCCACCCCTGGAGTGGCTCCTTATATCTAGGGTCAAATTTCCACAGTGCTTTCCCCTCCCTCAGCAAACCCCTCGGTCTCTATCTCTTTAAACATTGGTAGGTCCTGGATCAGGGGTTTGGAAGGGGAAGTGGAGATGAGCTGTGCTTCCACAGAAGCCCCCTGGACTAGTCGTATGAAGAACAATGGATACTAATTGGCTTCCCCCACCTCCAAAGATAAGGTAGCAGTCAGCCCCTTTTAAAATTAACCCCTTACACTACTTTGTGATGTCACAGGATCCCCAGCTGTTCCATGCTTCCTGTAGAGGAAGAAAGTGGGAGAATGAATGCAGCTCCAAACCCCTCACCTGTATCCTGGACACCACCTGATCTTTACCCATAGCCCACCCAGGTGAACAATGAATAACAACCTCATTGCACATCAATATACAATACACATAGTAACATAGTAACATAGTTGATGAGGTTGAAAAAAGACACCAGTCCATCAAGTTCAACCTATTTTGGATCTTCTGAGATCCTGCACTTATATTTGAAATTAATCCAGAGTAGGCAACCGCCCATCTGTTTCAATTTTGAAAATCCCCCCAGACTCAATATTGCAATCCAATTTTTACCCTATATCCACTACTATCCTTTATTTTAAATTAACGGTCATATCCCTGGATACACCTTTCCGCTAACAATTTGTCTAACCCTTTCTTAAACATATCTATTGAATCTGCCATCACAACCTTCCCTGGCAATGAATTCCATATCTTGACTGCCCTTACTGTAAAGAACCCCTTCCTTTGCTGGTTGTGAAATTTCCTCTCTTCTAACCTTAGGGGATGACCACGTGTCCTGTGTATGGTCCTTGGGGTAAAAAGTTCCCTTGAAAGCTCTCTGTATTGACCCCTAATGTATTTGTACATAGTAATCATATCTCCCCTTAGACGCCTCTTTTCTAAAGTAAACATGCCTAAACTGGCTAACCTTTCCTCATAACTTAATGACTCCATACCCTTTATCAATTTTGTCGCCCTTCTCTGAACCCTTTCTAGTTCCAAATTATCTTTTTTATAGAGTGGTGCCCAGAACTGTACTGCATATTCAAGATGAGGTCTTACCAACGATTTATACAGTGGCAAAATTACACTGTCTTCCCTTGCATCTATGCCCCTTTTTATGCATGCCAATACTTTGTTTGCCCTTGCAGCTGCTGCTTGACATTGAGCACTATTGCTAAGTCTACTGTCTACGAGCACTCCCAAATCCTTTTCCATTATAGATTCTCCCAAATTAATTCCATTTAATTTATAGATTGCGTTCTTGTTTTTGATCCCTGAATGCATAACCTTACATTTATCTGTGTTAAACCTCATATTCCATTTAGCCGCCCAATCCTCCAGTTTATTTAAGTCCCTCTGTAGAGAAGCTACATCTTGCTCTGATTTTATTACCTTACAGAGTTTAGTGTCATCTGCAAAAATAGAAACTTTTCTCTCTAAACCATCACCAAGGTCATTAATAAATATATTAAAAATGAGTGGTCCCAGCACGGAACCTTGAGGTACTCCACTTAAGACCTTTGACCAATTAGAAAATGTTCCATTTATCACAACTCTCTGTTCCCTATTCTCTAACCAGTTTTCGATCCAAGTACAAATTTTGATTTCTAGACCCAGTTCCCTTATTTTGTAAACCAACCTCTTGTGTAGCACTGTATCAAAGGCCTTTGCTAGATCTAAGTAGACCACATCTACTGTCCTGCCCTGGTCTAAGTTCCCACTAACTTCCTCGTAGAAACTAATTAGATTAGTTTGACATGACCTATCCCTCACAAATCCATGTTGATTCCCACTAATAATTTTATTGCGTACCAAGTAATCCTGAATACTGTCCCTTAAAATACCTTCCAGTAGTTTCCCCACTATTGATGTCAGGCTTACAGGTCTATAATTCTCTGGTTGTGATCTCGTCCCCTTTTTAAACAACGGCACCACATCTGCTATTCGCCAATCCCTTGGTACTGAGCCTGATGAGATTGAATCTCTGAAAATTAAGAATAGCGGTCTAGCTATTTCCGAGTTTAACTCCATAAGGACCCTTGGGTGTATGCCATCTGGACCTGGAGCTTTATTTATCTTAATATTCTTCAGTCGCCTTTGGACTTCTTCCTCTGACAACCAAGTATTAATTAATGGCATGGTTTCATTTCCATTTTTATGTATTACTCCTGCCATTTGTTCCTCTCTGGTAAATACAGAAGAAAAAAACGTGTTTAATGTCTCTGCTTTTTCCTTAGTATCATTTATCAATTCACCCATCTCACTTCTTAGGGGTCCTATATTATCTTTTTTAATCCTTTTGCCATTTATATACTTAAAAAACTTTTTGGGGTTTGTCTTACTTTCTTTTGCAACGTGCCTTTCATTTTCTAATTTAGCCAATCTAATTTCCTTTTTGTATGTTTTATTACATTCCTTGTACATTATACATATTTACAATGAGCTACAATGTCCCCTTATCCACATGTAATTATACACTGCAGTGGTATTCTGTTGAGCTGGGGAACAAAAGCAAGGCCTATAAAAACTACATGCTATAATACACTATATATGAGAAACGATAAACAGGATGGCTACAGTGTTATCACACTCGTTTCTTCACACTTACAATACGCAAACGCACAATGCACATATATACAAACATGCCACAGAAACATAATTAACATTTTTATATATCCTGAACATCTACAATCCACACTGTTTTGCTAAAAGAAGCAGTTAAAAAAGCGTCAGTAAGACTGGAAATGATACTACAACAGATTTTATTTTCTTCATACTTTAATCAGCATATATAGTACATCTAGTCCACAGGGAATGACAAGATATATTTAAATACCCCCTTCCCCATACCATCCTTCTCCCATCTATAACCTCTTTTCAGTTTGTTTAAGAGTAGATAATCTAAAGGAACTTTGGACCATGCCAAATAATAATGTCAAGAGCAAACATCTAGATCAAGATAATTGCAGGTAAAACATTCAGTTGGAAAAGGATTAGTACATAGGATCTGTCAATGTAAGGGTTGTTATTACCCATTTCGATGTTTAGCTCAATTCATCCTGTGGTGAACAGTAGAAATTTATGAATCAATTATCCCATAATTTGAGAACATGGAGAGTCAGGAAGATTGTTAGATTGTCAGCTTTATAGATATTGGTGACTTGCATTAAGAAAAGAAAGTAAAAAAAAAAAAATATATATATGACAAGCATTGCTTAAGCCAAAGTGGTTATTTTAGAAAAATTAGTCAAACACAGTAAATTGTGGACTGGCTAGCCCATCTTGGTAGTTCTATCACTCAATGCATGCAAGAGCTTAAACAGCTTTCCCAAAATATTTCTTATTTAACACAGGCAAAAAAAGACTCTTTGTTAAAAGCCCTGTGACTCCTTCAACGTGAAGAGAAGTGCAACTATCAACAGCACAATAAATAAGGGGCCATTAGTATATGGTAGACGATTGAGGGCAGAGTGGTTGCAGATCACTGGCACCAGACAAAACAGACTAAGTGCAAGACATAAAAGGAGGTGTAAAAGGGTAACAAGACAACGAAAGAAGGACGTAAAGTATAAACAAGACAAGACAGAAAAGAGAGAACAGATAAGGTCTGAAGGCAATACCGACAATGGATAGGGTATAGACTGAACTATAGGTAAATTCCAAAAAATGAAAACAAGCAAGATCGATACATTGCAAGGCAAGTGAATTCTGCTATAAACGGCTATGATGTGTATCTGACAGTGTTTTTCTGTAATGGTCATCTTTCTTCCCTGCAATGGCAAGGATAAGACAGAAGTCTCCAAAACCACTAGGCTAGAGAGCGGAACCACCACCATGTACATAACAAGTATAAACAGCAGTAAGCAGAGGGCAGATAGCCACAGGACATGATAAGTAGAATGATAATACGGCAGAGTAAATAAAAGGGTGACAGCCATTAAACAGGACTAAAAGGCCAAATAAACTACTAGAAGGTCAAAGAAATAGGATAGAACTAAGAGCCCAGAGCAAATGGAAAAGACTGTAAGCCTAATGCCTCAGGACAGGACTAATAGATAGAAAGGTTGACAAACAGGATCTGGAGCTGGACTATATGTAATGCAACTGGGAGAAGGCTCCTGGATTGATATTACTAACAGGTGTAAATTTTTAAGGTTAAAATAGGCTACTGTTATGCAACATATAAGGCACAACCACACATAGAGGAGCCAGCAAAGAGCCTATACTGTTGAGATACTGTAATAGATTCAGACTTAGGGGTATATTTACTAAACTGCGGGTTTGAAAAAAGTGGAGATGTTGCAACCAATCAGATTCTAGCTTTCATTTATTTAGTGTATTCTACAAAATGACAGCTAGAATCTGATTGGTTCCTATAGGCAACATCTCCACTTTTTCAAACCCGCAATTTAGTAAATATACCCTTTAATGTTGCTCGAGTGATTACACTGGAGGGACTGCAGGAGGAGCTGTTCCTAAATCTATTATTGTGTTGTCACTTTGTATTATGGTAACGTACACTGCTGTACATGGAATATTCTTGTTTTAGCTCAAGTTGGAGTTACATGCAAGAAGTGTTTTGTCTGTGGTCTGAAATAACTGCACAGTTTAATATAAAGTTGTTATTCTACAAAACAACTTCCCAGTGTGTGCCTATGGACAGTATATGAAAGAAAGGCAACAAGTAAAAACATAGATAAGGAACCCAGATACAAGCATATACAAGAAGCCCTGATATACAAGCAACAAGAATACAGTCACAAGGCCCTAGGCACAAGAAACATTTCTGACAGAATCTGCACAGCAAATGTGAGTAAACCATTATTATACCTCAGAGGGAACAAAAAATATACAAAAAGGAAGAAAATGACACGCAGCACATATTTTAGTCTAGCAATAACCTGGGTGTCTAATGATAACAACTGTGGAAATTCAAAGTGGAATTGCAGTTGTCTAAAGATGACTTGTGGAAGTTATAATCACAGACAGACCGAAGATTAATAACCAAGAATGGGAAAAGAAAAAAAAGGCATGGATGTGCAACCATAAGCTTATTAGCTGAGGATGATCAGCTAATTCATATAAGCCATGAGAATACTGCTAAGGGTATGTGTGATGCACTACAGAAAATATATAAAAGATGCAGTTTAAACAGCAAATTATTCCTGCTAATAAAACTGTACCAAATGAGACTTAGCAAAGGAAAGACTATGCAATAGCACATAAATAGATTGCTGAAAATTGTAGGACAGCTCTGATCTATACGAGAAGATATAAAATGCAACCAAATAGTAGCCATACTACTGTGCAGTTTACGTGACACATACAGTGTACTGATAAATGCTCTGTAAACAAAGCCTGGAAACCAGACTCATAGATAAATATCAGTGGAGAAAAGAAATTACACAGGATAACATGGAAAGTGACACATAAAAAGCATTTATAGGTACCGTATCCAATTGCATATGTTTTAGATGTAAGAAAATTGGACATTTGAAGAAAAGCTGCTCAATATGGAAAGCGGAACAGCAGAAACTAATTTTGAAAGAGTCCAAGCAGAGAGTTAAAACTACACTTACAGACATATGCACAAACAAGTGAAGTAAAACTTTTAAAGCAACAGTAACTCATTTGACCCATATTTGGTATATAGATTCAGGAGCAACAAGTCACATGACAAGTGACAAAATCTCCTTCACTGAACTTGAAATTAATCATAAAGATGCCATCCATCTTGCAGATGGAACCAATATCTGCTAGGACTGTCCTTATTTTGAATCAGGCCTGCAGTACCTCGGTGCTGCTGCAGGTGCTGCTGTTATACTCAGGCAATTTCTCCTGACTTGCAGGAGTTAATCTCATTCCCCTGTTTAATCACCTGTGTCTGGCCTTTATAAGACTGTCTGTTCCAGCAAACTGTTCCAGCTCAATTGTCTCTGCTGCTGTGGTCTCTCTGAAGCTCCTGTAATCTGATACTGATTGTCCCCTGGTATCTGACTCTTGTTTGTCCAATAGTTTTGCACCTTTCCTTGTAACCAAGACCTCAGCTTTGTTTGACTTTGCTCATGTCTACTCTCTGGTATTGTTGTGGATCTCCCGGCTACAGATCTTGGCTTGCCTGACTTTCCTCCTATCTGATTCTTCTGTGGATCATTCAGTGTCTCCAGCCCCTCAGTTTACCCTGGTAATCCTGTGACTGCAGTTATTCTATTGTTCCTGATATCCAATAACTCCTGCTCCTAAGCTAACCTGGTAATCTGGTTTCTTGTTCCTGCTGTTCCTATGAACGTGTGCTAGGTGCTTTACCATTGACTGCATTTAGTTTAAAACTGTGGGATCTGTTTTTAAAATATAGACTCTGTTATCATCTCACAACTACTTTCCGTGGTATTTATACTGGGAACCCTAACAATATCACTGTGAAAGGTAAAGGGCATGGTTTGTTCATATGCTTCAATGCAAACTGCAATAATTTACCTATACCAATAAAAGATATATGTTCCCAGATTGGAAGGCAGACTATTGTCTGTAAGGAGCATGGTGGTTAAAAACTTACTATAAAATGCAAAGATAACTTGTGCATTATCTAGAATGGAAGAAAAGTATTAGCCACAGTCAAAGTGGAAGAAAACCTGTATCGTCTTGACACTGCAACATAACAGGTGAGATTAGGCACACACAGACACATCAGTCTTCAGTCATTAAGGAGAGCAAAGCAATAAAAAGGAGTAACTTTGTTCCTTGGCAAAACCATGTTGCATTGGAGGGGGAGGTTAATTTAAAATGTGGGGACAGATTTATAGTTGGAGTAGGACATGTCCAAGGTCAACTTTAAATATCAATGTAAAAATAAAGCTATCAAGTATTTGTGTGCTACATGAAAAAGCAGCCAGTACAATAAACTAATTTGCACTCCTTGCATTGTAACATGGTTTGTCCAGGATTAAATTTATTTCTTTTTTTGCCTTGCTCGCCTTAATGACTTAAGCCCATTGACTGTATTCATGTGTGGCACAGACGACTGGAAACACAGACACCCAGAGAGCATTAAAGAACTGCAAAAGAGAGACCTAACAAAGTATCTCAATATATCAGACTGTTCACCAACCATAAGGTGTGAATGCTGTATAAAAAAGTGAGAACAGAGCACTGAGATCACTTGATCTCATACACAGCAAAGTGTGTGGCCCAGTGAAAGTGCACAATCCAGGAGGTGACAGGAATAGAGTGATTTTCACTGATGACTACTCCAGGTACACAGTCACATACCTGATAGAAAGCAAAGATGAAGTACTGGACGAGTTACAGGATTATGTAACAATGGCTAGAAATAAAGTTCAAAGAAATCCACTTGCATTTCGCAGCAAAAATGGCTGTGAATTCACAAGACACAAAATAGAACACTTCCTAAGACGACTCGGTGTAGAGCACCACAAGACCATACCCTACACACCGGAACAAAATGACATAGCCGAGAGGAAGAACAGAACCCTGACTGAAATTATAGGATGCATGTTTAATACATTCAGAACTATCTGACAATTATCCGAGCAAGGCTGCAATGAAAGGCATTTATTTGCAGAGCAGACTATTCACAAAACAGTGGAGAGAAACTCTGTATGGACAATGCTATTACAAGAAACATAGTATAAAACATATTAGAGTTTTCAGGGTTAAAGCATTTATCTACATTCACTCCTAAAGACACATAAACTGCAGAACTGGGCAGTGGAAGGAATTCTTGTTGGGTACAGCAAATGTTCCAAAGGACACAGAATCTTAAATCCAAAAACAGAAAAATTAACTATATGCAACAGTGTGACATTTGTTGAGGAACTGAGGAATGAAGTAATGATCCCAGCAGATCCAAATAAAGAAGAGAACAATAACACCAAAGACAAAAGCAATGCAGCAACTGAACAAGAGATTGAAATCAGCTGTAAACTAGATACCAAAGGTGACCAGACACAAGAGTACATGGCGGAAGAGGAAGTAAGATGGTCAACCAGAGAAAACAAAGGAAAAGGACAAGAGCACCACTCATATTAAGCTACTGCAGCCAATATACGTGGATCCACAACCAGAGAAGAAACATCTGACCTACCAGGAAGGGAAGCTTACAAATGAATGTGGAAGCGGCTGCTGGGAGAAGGGGTACAGTCTACGACCAGACGGATTGAAAGCTCCTGGAGCAGAGCAGTGGAATGTGGGGAGCAATAGTTCAGTGAGACTCGTGAGCTCAATAAAGATATCATAGACAATCTAGAAAGATGGGTCTAGTGGATCAAGCCTCATCTATTAAGAAGGGGTGTTGACATACTGCAACAGATTCAGACTTAATGTTGCATGAGTGATTACACAGGAGGGACTGCATGTGGAGCTGTTTCTAGATGTGTTATTGCGTTGTCACTCTGTATTATTGCAATGTACTTTTGTTGTACATGGAATATTCAAGTTTCTTTTCCTGTTGAAGTTACATGTAAGATGTGTTCTGTCTTTATGCTGAACTGCATTGTTTAATATAAAGTTATTATTCTACTAAAGAACTTCCCAGTGTGAACAACCATGATCTGCCTCTTCAGGTGCAAGGTACCATAAGTACAACTAACGTTCAAATCTAATGTAGAGTGTAAATTTTGGCATATTCACAGTACATCAAAGCTATTTTTTACATGGGGCAAACTGTAAATCAGGTCCATGACCTTTAATTGTCTGGGTCCATTCATCATTGCTCAGGAAGAAGGCCACAGAATTAAACATTTGTAAGCCAGACCCTAGTATGCCTTGTTATATCACCAATGTGCTTAATAATCTTATAGCAGCTAAAAAGTTGAGGTGCTAAAAAAAGTAAACATTGTAATTAATAATATATTGGTGCAAGCAATTTAATTTAACTGTGACAAAATGAATTTTCTTCCTTTTCCCATTTATTACCAAGATCGTGTCTGATGTGATCAAACTCATTCTTTTCTGTTGAGGTGGATTTTGCCTGTGATATGTTATGTTCTTTAAATTAGACACCAAGTAATGTGTCAATTGGTGAAAAGATTATCTGGCAAACTTGTTGAATGTTAGACAAGTTGTTATATACAGTTTGGTCCCATCTATCATATTAGCAAGATGTAATAGCATAACCATAATTTAAAGCAAAAAGTAATTCATTTGAATGTATTTATATTAAAAGTTTTTTTTAAAACAAAGTTTATGGTGCACTGCCCTGTACTCCTAGGGTGCTGAACCTTTTAATGACTACAGTTGCTCCATACCAGGCTTGGCTAACCTGTGGCACTCCAGGTGTTGTGAAACTACAAGTCTCAGCATACCCTTCCAGCAATAAGCTGCTATATATTGGCAAAGCATGCTGGGGCTTGTAGTTTCACAACACCTGGAGTGCCACAGGTTAGCTAAGCCTGCGTCTATACATTAATGATTAATGATTGCTAACATTTTTGTTACATTTTCATTGAACAAAGAATAAAATTTATATTGGTAAAAGTATCAATGAAAATTTTCACTTTTGGTAACATTTTGGAATAAATAGTTTGATGGTGCAAATATTATTATTATTATTATTATTATTATTATTATTATTATTATTAATGTGTAATTCATCACAATAGTCTGCACCACTGCACAGTGAGGAAATAGGGCAAAAAATAACATTCAAGGTAGACAAAATAAATGCAGACATAATGGGGTCCTTGCTGTACAGAGTGACACAACAATTTCCACTCTGCAAGAAGGGATAAATTAAATTTTAAAGTTTTCACAAAATGTTTGCTTGTTTGTATTTTGCTGCAACATTTCTTGCACATCTCAGCAGCAGAAATTTACCTTATGTGTTCCCAGTCCTATGCAACCAAACCACACAGCAGAATGAATTGACCTCCTTCATTCCAGCAACATTCATAGATATAAATTCTGCAAAATACATATTAACAATTACAATGCACAATGGCATTCTGTGGAACAGTGAGGCAAATGTGGAAATTGAAGATTATATTGCCTTGCACCTCTGCTAAATGAACATTTTCACACACAATTTTTCCATATATTTACTCATTTCTAGCTGGCAGTCTTTGGGTCTTGTCATATATATTAATCGGACTCACTTTATGTCTTCATGTTACACTTGCACAAAACTATCATATGTAGTAAAGACGGATCCAATCACATGTTCAATCACTGTCATGATTCATTTGAAAAAATAAGGCCAAACTAAGCTGTATTAATAGTTACAATTAAAATTTCAAGAGAATGATTCATATTAAAATTGGTAGGTAGAGCTGAATTGATTTGGTTAATTCTGAAATTCAAACAATTTTAAGCAATTTGCAAATGAATGCTCAAATCAGAGCAGACAAGACAAGACATTTTGGGGTTGATTTACTAAACTACAGGTTTGAATAAGTGGAGATGTTGCCTATAGCAACCAATCAGATTCTAGCTGTCATTTTGTAGAATGAACTAAATACATGAAAGCTATAATGTGATTGGTTGCTATAGGCAACATCTCCACTTTTTCAAACTTGCAGTTTAGTAACTATATCCCTTTCTCTCTTTCAACATGATACATGATAAGCATAGCCACACCAACTGCATCTGAGAAGCACAAAACTAGTCAAATCCCAGCCTTTCCCCAAAAATAATTGTACTTTGAATGAGAGTGTCATTTATCATGGCTTAAGGGGAATTAATAATGAAAAAACAGAGAGCACTATGGCTGCTAGTTCTCCACTACCTACAGTCAAACAAGCAAGCATCACAAAAGTTTCCAATTCAAGAAATACAATCCATACACAATCTCAAGGCCAGTCACTATTATGGCATGGCTGAAATGGCAATGGTCAAGTATTTATGATGTACACATACAGTATGTTGTGTATATAATACGCACTTGACAAATATGTTCAGTTATGATTGTCAGGGGCAAAGCTTATAACATCAGTCCTGATCCAACATAAGAAAAAGGCATCATAGTGTCTTTTGGGAGAAACATGTAAAAACTAACAATCCTGATGGCAATTCCAAAAATACAAATTAACATGTTAATTGTACAACTAACATTGTTTTCCTTACTGATAATGATGGATGAGATGATGATGTCCTATTTGACCATTTTGTGACTGATGCTAATGATAACTGGGAAGTGCAAATTGTGAGTTCTCAGTAATAATTGCTTCACATTTGTAATAATTCCAGGAGAGCAAAAACATTCGGCAAGATGCGTCTTAGAGCACTTTGCTTAAACACACTTAGCAGAAGTTATAGCTGGACTCAGGATCTGGTTTAAATATGGCACTTCCAGTGCATTAATTGAACAGGTCATGTGGCCCAACTGCTGAAATCTGGTTGGACTGAGAAGATTATATGAAGAATCCAATATGGCCGCACCCATGCAGCAGTACAAACTAGAGATGTGCGGGCTCGGTTTCCTGAAAACCGAACCCACCCGAACTTTGGGGTTCCGAGTACCAAGTCGGCTTGGTACTCTCGCACCTATTCGGATTCCAAAAGGAGGCAAAACATCATCGTAAAGTCGTCGTATCTCGTACCTCATGATTTTTGGAATCAATAAATACCCACCTCCACGGCGATCTAGCGCCATTTGAGAGAGGGACAGAGAAGGGTTAGGTCACAGTATAGAGCAGGCAAAGGGATAGAATAGAAATACGAGGCTGGTAATCCTAATATAGCAGTCATATACAGCACTGCATTTTTCTGAATTTGCACTACAACCTCTAGGGTCTCATATACACCCTTATAAAAGAGCGGAATTTCTGAGTACTGAAATCCTAATATACCAGTCATTGTACTGTATTTTTCTGAATTTGCACTACAAACTGTAGGGTCTGATATACACCCTTATAAAAGAGCGGAATTTCTGAGTGCTGAAATCCTAATATACCAGTCATTGTACTGTATTTTTCTGAATTTGCACTACAAACTGTAGGGTCTCATATACACCCTTATAAAAGAGCGGAATTTCTGAGTGCTGAAATCCTAATATACCAGTCATTGTACTGTATTTTTCTGAATTTGCACTACAAACTGTAGGGTCTCATATACACCCTTATAAAAGAGCGGAATTTCTGAGTGCTGAAATCCTAATATACCAGTCATTGTACTGTATTTTTCTGAATTTGCACTAATAAGTGTAGGGTCTAATATACACCCAAAGAGAAGAGGTGCTTTGGTCATTTTTATTAATCTACAAGTCCTTACAGGCTTTTTTCTGAATTTGCACCACAAAGTGTGGGGTCTAATATACACCCAAAGACGAGTGCTCAATTGCTAAGAGTCATTGATGAAGAGGAAGACAAGCAGTCTTGTCTGTAGAATTTGCAGGCAAATTCTACTGCGTTATATAGATAACATCCAAAGAGAAGAGCTCCATTGCGACATTGCTAATTGTAATTGCTGAAATAGAAATTATAGGCCTGCCTGGCTTGGTCTAAATCTGCAGTTACATTTTATTGTACCATAGCTCATACAGAAACAGGAGGGGTGGCATTGTTCTTGTCACTCTACAGTCTCAGTCATGATGATACTAATCCTTCTACCACATGTAATAAAGTCTATGTTCAAGTGCATACTGTTTTTAAGTCAGGGAAACAAAGATGTAAATACAAATCTTGTACCTTTTAAAGAAAAAAAACTCTCTAAAAAGGTGAAAGTTTACTGTAAAAAAACATAAAATTGCCAACATGCCATTCTTCCCAAATTATTACCAGGCATATCAGCATCAGGTAGCTCCCTTCTCTTAGCTAGGTTTCAGCCCCTGCTGCAATCTACACTGTCATCATAATCACTCTCATCATTGTGTACATGTTCCTCAAACAATAGTAATTCATCCCCGCTGGAATCCACCATCAAAGAAGTCTTTGTACTTTGATGTAATTGCCGATAATGGCCTTCCTCATGGAATTTATAGTTCATTTTATGACAGAGCTGTCACCATTTTTGGATAATTCTTTTAGAGCAGAGCAAATATCAAAATGTTGTGCTGACTCATCTGCATCACCACTGGGTGTCTTGGGAAAGCTAAGTTTTTTCCTAGAAGCAGTTGCCAGAGAAACTGAAGGAGCTTTTGGATCCAGGCGAAGCGAATTAAGTACTTAATCTACAATTACAATATAGTTAGCAGATTTACTGCTAGCTGCTTCTCAAAAAGTATAATTAAGGCAATCACTTGACTCAAGCTTACTGTGTCTGCACTCTCTTCACAGGGGACTAGTTCGCTGGACTAAAGTACATTCCCCTCAAATGCTAGTCTTCTTGCAGCTGCTGCATTCTCCTACATGCTGTTGCAGAATTCCGAAAATTACCCTAAATTTTTCAGGACACAAACAGCATCTCCTGCATGTCATTGTCATTTTTTAAAAGTTCTGTAACACCAAGTTGATTGTGTGAGCAAAATAAGAAATGTGATGGAATTCCCCCCCCCCCCCTCCCTCACGCTGCAATGCTCTAACAATATTGGTGTCGTTATCAAAAATCACATATCCTCAGGAGAGTCCAAGCAGGATTAGCTATGTTGCAATGACAGCCCTTACTTTTTGTAACAGATTGTCAGCTGTATGCCTCTTAGTGAATCCGCTGATACACAGAGTAGCCTAGTTTGGAAAAATGTGACGTACTTGGGTACATGCTGCTGCAATCTCCTACATGTTGTTGGAGAAAGACGGTAAAGTCCAGAAATTTTTCCAGCCACAGACAGCATCTCCTGCACGTCCTCATTCTCATCAGCAGCAGCTAATAGCGCCAGTAATTGTGCTGCGCTGTACAGAGCAGATGAGAACTAAGCAGAAACCATTATAAGTTATGTTAGTTATGTAGATAGTTATAAGATATAGTTATAAGTTATGTTAGTTAGGTAGATAGTTATAAGATATACTTATAAGTTATGTTAGTTATGTAGATAGTTATAAGATATAGTTATAAGTTATGTTAGCTCACATCAGTCCTTACCCCATTTAACTTTGCCTTACTTACAGGTGTTTTTTAATTTACCAAAGAAAATTGTGTTTTTTTACATTTTGGTTTCCCTCACTTTAAAAACACTATGCACCTTAGTCTTTAACATAGACTTTAGCAGATGACGTACAGACATTCCTATCATCAGGACTGGTGCCAGCAGCTGCTTGGTGCTCCTGGTCTAATCTCGACTGATGTGAATCCATATCGATGGCACAGTACAATGTCAGTACACTTTAAAGAACACTACCAGGTCTATTAATAATGTTATGGCACAATACAATGTGAGTGGAGACTTTGAAAAATAAATTCAGTAAAGGCCGTTTACTTCTATTGAAATACTGAACACTGGCAACTATTTGGGGGAGAGCTATGGCACAGTCTTTTTGGCAAAAGTACATGAAATCATATTGTGACCTGTGAGGTGCTAAAAATTGACTGGAAATGATTGGAAATTAGTGTTATTGAGGTTAATAATAATGTAGGTACAAATTAATAGCTAAATTATGTGATTTTCGCCCAACAAATGGCATTTTGGCAAAAAAAGCAAAACAAAACCAAAACCAAAACATGCAAGGGCTGTTTTGGCAAAACCAAAACCCGAAGGTAATCCAGATCCAAAACCAAAACCAAAACCAAAACATGGGGGTCAGTGAGTATCTCTAATACAAACAGAAACTGTTTGTTTTCAAATGGTGATAACAGTGCTCATTAATACCACAGACGGCCAGGAGAGGCGCGGATGACTGTGAGATGACACCGACGGACGTGATAAGTGTGACTAACATGTGTGACATTTAGCAGATTCTTTAGTTATTATGAACTCTGATTAAGTTAAGTTGTGATTGTATTTTGGGATAAGTCAGGGAGTAACTGCAGATTTCCTAAGGAGTATCAGTAAACAAAAGCTTAGAGGTGGCAAAACTGGTTGGTTTCTAGTAAGTGTGAGAAATTATTTTGGGGGACATTAGTCATTTTTAGGCAGATGGTTTTGTTTTGATTAACACTTTCACTTCCATATGTCACGCATGCCAAGATGATGCTTGTCGTGACAAAGTTGTTTTAGTCTACAGTTCATCAGGAGTTGACAAAACTATACCCATTTCATACATTGACACTAACAAAAGCAAATTTTCAACCATGTGACCTTTTTATTTCTTCTTCTTTAGTTATGATCATTTATATCCTATGGTGTACTCTGTGTTATCTGTTCCCCACTACGTACCCCCTCCCTTCCCCCATCTTTTGTCTGTACCCCTTCCCCTTACCATAAAATGTTTTATTAAAAGTAATTGTAATAAAAAAAACAAAATTTTAACTTCTAATCACATTCCCTAGCATCCCATCACTGTGTTGTGCTGCAACTCACACAGAGATTGTCTATGGCTTATACAAAGTAGTTGGAGCCGGGAGCTGAGAACATGTAAATTGTAGTGAATCAAAGCTAATCTTAATTTGCAAATAGAATTAAAACATGTTTAGTGCAATTTGCAAATTCATTACTGAAATTTTGCTGAATCATGGCAAACAGAATTTGTGGAGCTCCATACAAGCCTCAAAGACAAGCAATAACATATAATGAGTTAGACAGGACTAGATACTATACCACTCCTCGGATGCTGCGTCACTGTCCTGAACCACCCCACACCTGCTCTTTACTAGGGATGAGCGCACTCGGATTTATGAAATCCGAGCCCACCCGAACGTTGCCGATCCGAGTCGGATCCGAGACAGATCCGGGTATTGGCGCCAAATTCAAATCTGAAACTGAGGCTCTGACTCATAATCCCGTTGTCGGATCTCGCGATACTCGGATCCTATAAATTCCCCGCTAGTCGCCGCCATCTTCACTCGGGCATTGATCAGGGTAGAGGTAGGGTGTGTTAGGTGGTCCTCTGTCCTGGTAGATCTCGTGCTGTGCTGTTTAGTTCTGTGCTGTGCTGTTTAGTTCTGTGCTGTGCTGTGCTGTGCTGTGCTGTGTTCTGCAGTATCAGTCCAGTGGTGCTGTGTGCTGTGCTCTGTCCTTCTGAGGTCAGTGGTGCTGCTGGGTCCAGTGCTGTGTCCTGTTCAGTCCAGTGGTGCTGTGTCCTGTGCTCTGTGCTTCTAAGGGCATAGTTATTTCCCCAATATTCCCCTGTGTTTAAAAAAATAAAAAAAAGTTATTTAAAAAAATACCAAAAACTAATTTAATTTTTTTTAATTACCACAAAATTTGCAAAACCAATCCTGCAGTATAAGCCCATTGGTACTGCAATATTACCAAGTTCACACATTCAGCAGTAAAAGTCCAGTGGTAGTGCAATATTACAAAGTTTACACATTCTGCAGTATCAGTCCAGTGGTGCTGTGTCCTGTGCTCTGCCCTGCTGAGTTCCGTAGTGCTGCTGGGTCCTGTGCCGTGTCCTGTTCAGTCCAGTGGTGCTGTGTCCTGTGCTCTGTGCTTCTAAGGGCATAGTTATTTCCCCATTATTCCCAAGTTTTTAAAAAATAAAAAAAAAGTAAAAAAAAAATTACAATTAAAAATTAAAAAAAATATATATATAATTATAACCAAATTTGCAAAACCAATCCAGCAGTATAAGTCCATTGGTACTGCAATATTACAAAGTTCACACATTCTGCAGTATCAGTCCAGTGGTGCTGTGTCCTGTGCTCTGTCCTGCTGAGTTCCGTAGTGCTGCTGGGTCCTGTGCCGTGTCCTGTTCAGTCCAGTGGTGCTGTGTCCTGTGCTCTGTGCTTCTAAGGGCATAGTTATTTCCCCATTATTCCCAAGTTTTTAAAAAATAAAAAAAAAGTAAAAAAAAATAAAAAATAAAAAAAAAAAAAAATATATAATAATTATAACCAAATTTGCAAAACCAATACAGCAGTATAAGTCCATTGGTACTGCAATATTACCAAGTTCACACATTCTGCAGTATCTTGTGCTACATATAATGGAGACCAAAAATTTGGAGGATAAAGTAGGGAAAGATCAAGACCCACTTCCTCCTAATGCTGAAGCTGCTGCCACTAGTCATGACATAGACGATGAAATGCCATCAACGTCGTCTTCCAAGCCCGATGCCCAATCTCGTAGTACCGGGCATGTAAAATCCAAAAAGCCCAAGTTAAGAAAAAGTAGCAAAAAGAGAAACTTAAAATCATCTGAGGAGAAACGTAAAGTTGCCAATATGCCATTTACGACACGGAGTGGCAAGGAACGGCTTAGGCCCTGGCCCGTGTTCATGACTAGTGGTTCAGCTTCACCCACGAATCTTAGCCCTCCTCCTCCTCCCCCCCCCCTACAAAAAATTGAAGAGAGTTATGCTGTCAGCAACAAAACAGCAAACAACTCTGCCTTCTAAAGAGAAATTATCACAAATCCACAAGGCGAGTCCAAGGATGTTGGTGGTTGTCAAGCCTGACCTTCCCATCACTGTACGGGAAGAGGTGGCTCGGGAGGAGGCTATTGATGATGTAGCTGGCGCTGTGGAGGAACTTGATGATGAGGATGGTGATGTGGTTATTGTAAATGAGGCACCAGGGGGGGAAACAGCTGATGTCCATGGGATGAAAAAGCCCATCGTCATGCCTGGTCAGAAGACCAAAAAATGCACCTCTTCGGTCTGGAGTTATTTTTATCCAAATCCAGACAACCAATGTATGGCCATATGTAGCTTATGTAAAGCTCAAATAAGCAGGGGTAAGGATCTTGCCCACCTAGGAACATCCTCCCTTATACGTCACCTGAATAACCTTCATAGTTCAGTGGTTAGTTCAGGAACTGGGGCTAGGACCCTCATCGGTACAGGGACACCTAAATCCCGTGGTCCAGTTGGATACACACCAGCAACACCCTCCTCGTCAACTTCCTCCACAATCTCCATCAGATTCAGTCCTGCAGCCCAAGTCAGCAGCCAGACTGAGTCCTCCTCAATACGGGATTCATCAGAGGAATCCTGCGGCGGTACGCCTACTACTGCCACTGCTGCTGTTGCTGCTGTTAGTCGGTCATCTTCCCAGAGGGGAAGTCGTAAGACCGCTAAGTCTTTCACAAAACAATTGACCGTCCAACAGTCGTTTGCCATGACCACAAAATACGATAGTAGTCACCCTATTGCAAAGCGTATAACTGCGGCTGTAACTGCAATGTTGGTGTTAGACGTGCGCCCGGTGTCCGCCATCAGTGGAGTGGGATTTAGAGGGTTGATGGAGGTATTGTGTCCCCGGTACCAAATCCCGTCGAGATTCCACTTCACTAGGCAGGCGATACCAAAAATGTACAGAGAAGTACGATCAAGTGTCCTCAGTGCTCTAAAAAATGCGGTTGTACCCACTGTCCACTTAACCACGGACATGTGGACAAGTGGTTCTGGGCAAACGAAGGACTATATGACTGTGACAGCCCACTGGGTAGATGCATCCCCTTCCGCAGCAACAGCAACAGCTGCATCAGTAGCAGCAACTACAAAATGGCTGCTCGTGCAAAGGCAGGCAACATTGTGTATTACAGGCTTTAATAAGAGGCACAACGCTGACAACATATTAGAGAAAATGAGGGAAATTATCTCCCAGTGGCTTACCCCACTTAGACTCTCATGGGGATTTGTGGTGTCAGACAATGCCAGTAACATTGTGCGGGCATTAAATATGGGCAATTTCCAGCACGTCCCATGTTTTGCCCACACCATTAATTTGGTGGTGCAGCATTACCTCAAGAGTGACAGGGGTGTGCAGGAGATGCTTGCGGTGGCGCGCAAAATTGCTGGACACTTTCGGCATTCAGCCAGTGCCTACCGCAGACTAGAGGCACATCAAAAAAGCATGAACCTGCCCTGCCATCACCTCAAACAAGAGGTTGTGACGCGCTGGAACTCCACTCTCTATATGCTGCAGAGGATGGAGGAGCAGCAAAAGGCCATTCAGGCCTACACAGCCACCTATGACATAGGCAAAGGAGTGGGGATGCGCCTCAGTCAAGCGCAGTGGAGACTGATTTCCGTGTTGTGCAAGGTTCTGCAGCCATTTGAACTTGCCACACGAGAAGTCAGTTCCGACACTGCCAGCTTGAGTCAGGTCATTCCCCTGATCAGGCTGTTGCAGAAGCAGCTGGAGAAAGTGAGGGAGGAGCTGGTAAGCCATTGCGATTACACCAAGCATGTAGCTCTTGTGGATGTAGCCCTTCGTACGCTTTGCCAGGATCCGAGGGTGGTCACTCTTTTAAAGTCAGAGGAATACATTCTGGCCACCGTGCTCGATCCTCGGTTTAAAGCGTATGTTGTGTCTCTGTTTCCGGCGGACACAAGTCTACAACGGTGCAAAGACCTGCTGGTCAGGAGATTGTCCTCTGAAGAGGACCGTGACATGCCAACAGCTCCACCCTCATTTTCTTCCACATCTATGGCTGCGAGGAAAAAGCTCAGTTTTCCCAAAAGAGGCACTGGCGGGGATGCTGATAACATCTGGTCCGGATTGAAGGACCTGCCAACCATTGCAGACATGTCTACTCTCGCTGCATTGGATGCTGTCACAATAGAAAAAATTGTGGATGATTACTTTGCTGACACCATCCAAGTAGACATGTCAGACAGTCCATATTGTTACTGGCAGGAAAAAAAGGCAGTTTGGAAGCCCCTGTACAAACTGGCTCTATTTTACCTGAGTTGTCCCCCCTCCAGTGTGTACTCGGAAAGCGTTTTTAGTGCAGCGGGGAACCTGGTCAGTGAGCGGCGAAGGAGGTTGCTTCCTCACAACGTTGAAAAAATGATGTTTATAAAAATGAATAATCAATTCCTTAATGAAGTACAGCACTGCCCTCCAGATACTACAGAGGGACCTGTGGTTGTGGAGTCCAGCGGGGACGAATTGATAATGTGTGATGAGGAGGAAGTACACACTGTAGGGGGAGAGGAATCAGAGGTTGAGGATGAGGACGACATCTTGCCTCAGTAGAGCCTGTTTAGTCTGTACAGGGAGAGATGAATAGCTTTTTTGGTGTGGGGGCCCAAACAAACCAATCATTTCAGCCAAAGTTGTTTGGTAGGCCCTGTCGCTGAAATGATTGGTTTGTTAAAGTGTGCATGTCCACTCCTATTTCAACAACATAAGGGTGGGTGTGAGGGCCCAAGGACAATTCCATCTTGGACATTTTTTTTTTGCATTATATGACCAATCAACAGTCGTTTGCCATGTTCAAAAAGTAAAACCAAATTTAAAAAAATTCAAGAAATTAAACCAAAAGTAAAATGCCGTGTCATAATTTAAAACAAGAGGTATTGACGTGCTCTAAAACTACTGTATTGTTGTTTATATTTTATAAACACTACACTTGAAAGCTTGAGTCTTTCAATAAAAAAGTAACTGTCCATTGCACGAATATTTGCAACAGGGACAATTTTAGGGTTAAGAAAGTCAACTAATAACACTTCGACGCTGTCTGTCTTTATAAACACTACACTTGGAAGTTGTAGGAGGTATTGTGGCCCCGGCACCAAATTTACTACCGGGGCCACTCCACTGTGCAGTCCATATTTAGGTGTATCAGATATTAAACAACGGTGACAGTTGATGCCCAATTTTTTAATTATATTGTGGCCTCGGTACCAAATTGTGTACCGGGGCCACCACACTACGCAGTCCAGATACTTGTTTGGTGGAATTCAGACCAGTTGAGGGTTTTATTATTATATTGTGGGGACCACTCTATCTATACCACACTACAACTCTATACCACTCTATTTAATACTTTAATTCTATTTCATACTTTAATTCTATTTCATACTTTAATTCTATTACTAATTACCATAAAGAGGAACTGCCGCTTCTATTTAATACTTTAATTCTATTAGTAGTTACCATAAAGAGGAACAAAATAAACCAATTTTACCAAAAGTATAATATGACTTAGACTTACAAACACTACACTTGAAAGATGGTGCCTTTAAATGAAAAAGTCAGTCTTCATTGCACGACTATGTGCAACAGGGACAGTTTTTGGGTTTCCAAAGTCAACCAATAACACTTGGACCCTGTCTGTCTTTAACATACTTGATGGGATCTCAATGACGAATTGTCTGTACCATGTTTGGAGGAGGTATTGTGGCCCCGGTACCAAATTGGGTACCGGGGCCACCCCACTATGCAGTCCAGATACTTGTTTGGTGGAATTCTGACACGTGGAGGGTTTTTCAATTATATTGTGGCCTCGGTACCAAATTGTGTACCGGGGCCACCACACTACGCAGTCCAGATACTTGTTTGGTGGAATTCAGACCAGTTGAGGGTTTTATTATTATATTGTGGGGACCACTCTATCTATACCACACTACAACTCTATACCACTCTATTTCATACTTTAATTCTATTTCATACTTTAATTCTATTTCATACTTTAATTCTATTACTAATTACCATAAAGAGGAACTGCCGCTTCTATTTAATACTTTAATTCTATTAGTAGTTACCATAAAGAGGAACAAAATAAACCAATTTTACCAAAAGTATAATATGACTTAGACTTACAAACACTACACTTGAAAGATGGTGCCTTTAAATGAAAAAGTCAGTCTTCATTGCACGACTATGTGCAACAGGGACAGTTTTTGGGTTTCCAAAGTCAACCAATAACACTTGGACCCTGTCTGTCTTTAACATACTTGATGGGATCTCAATGACAAATTGTCTGTACCATGTTTGGAGGAGGTATTGTGGCCCCGGTACCAAATTGGGTACCGGGGCCACTCCACTATGCAGTCCAGATAGAGGTGTATCAGATATTAAACAACGTTGACTGTTGATGCCCAATTTTTTAATTATATTGTGGTCTCGGTACCAAATTGTGTACCGGGGCCACCACACTACGCAGTCAAGATAGATAGATAAAGTACATTCAGTGGTGTGGGGCAAATTGAAAAATATTCAAAATGCACTGACATTATCAAAAACAAGAGGTTGTCACACGCTAAAACTCCAACATGTATATGATGGAGAGGATGGAGGAGCAGCCGTATGTGTAGTGTAATGCAGACCTGTTGAAGGTTTTTTATATATTTTATTGTGGTGCCCAGTGCCCACTCCTCTAGGCAGTCCAGGTACATTTATTGGTGCGATTCATAAAAGTTCAGGGTTTTTAAGATATTGTGGTGACCCACTCCTCTACGCAGTCCAGGTACATTTATTGGTGCGATTCATAAAAGTTCAGGGTTTTTAAGATATTGTGGTGACCCACTCCTCTACGCAGTCCAGGTACATTTATTGGTGCGAATCATAAAAGTTCAGGGTTTTTAATATATATTGTGGTGACCCACTCCTCTACGCAGTCCAGGTACATTTATTGGTGCGATTCATAAAAGTTCAGGGTTTTTAATATATATTGTGGTGACCCACTCCTCTACGCAGTCCAGGTACATTTATTGGTGCGATTCATAAAAGTTCAGGGTTTTTAATATATATTGTGGTGACCCACTCCTCTACGCAGTCCAGGTACATTTATTGGTGCGATTCATAAAAGTTCAGGGTTTTTAAGATATTGTGGTGACCCACTCCTCTACGCAGTCCAGGTACATTTATTGGTGCGAATCATAAAAGTTCAGGGTTTTTAATATATCTTGTGGTGACCCACTCCTCTACGCAGTCCAGGTACATTTATTGGTGCGATTCATAAAAGTTCAGGGTTTTTAATATATATTGTGGTGACCCACTCCTCTACGCAGTCCAGGTACATTTATTGGTGCGATTCATAAAAGTTCAGGGTTTTTAAGATATTGTGGTGACCCACTCCTCTACGCAGTCCAGGTACATTTATTGGTGCGAATCATAAAAGTTCAGGGTTTTTAATATATATTGTGGTGACCCACTCCTCTACGCAGTCCAGGTACATTTATTGGTGCGATTCATAAAAGTTCAGGGTTTTTAATATATATTGTGGTGACCCACTCCTCTACGCAGTCCAGAAAGATACCTTGTTGCAACGTTTTGGACTAATAACTATATTGTGAGGTGTTCAGAATACACTGTAAATTAGTGGAAATGCTTGTTATTGAATGTTATTGAGGTTAATAATAGCCTAGGAGTGAAAATAAGCCCAAAAACTTGATTTTTAAACTTTTTATGTTTTTTTCCAAAAAAATCCGAATCCAAAACCTTAAATCCGAACCGAGACCTTTCGTCAAGTGTTTTGCGAGACAAATCCGAACCCCAAAAATAACGAAAATCCGGATCCAAAACACAAAACACGAGACCTCAAAAGTCGCGGGTGCACATCCCTACTCTTTACCTTAGCAGATCGGAGGGTGGGCATCTGCTGCTACAGTCAGATTGACAACGTGTTGCTGGGCAGTGATATTGTAGCCCAGAAGGTGGTTCAGTTGTTAATTTCGGGCCTCACAACAGATCAATCCTTGCCTTTTCAGTATCATGACTTCTCCGATGTTTTCAGCGGACAAGAAGCCAAAGTACTTCCTCCTCATCGTGTTTGGGATTGTGGCACTGAGTTACTTCCAGGCAAAACGCCTTCTTGAGGTTGTGTATATCCTCTGTTTATTCCAGAGACCAATGACATGGCAGATTAAATCCATTAAAATCTAAAACGAGGCTTTATCCGAGAATTTCGATCACTGGCTGGCGCCGGTTTCTTCTTTGTTAAAATAAAAAGATGGCGGTCTGTGTCCATGCATTGATTAACGTGGTCTCACAGCCTAGAGTCTGACAAGGACCCATGCGGTCTGTTTGAGTTGACGCTGCCCTCCAAGCGGCTAACGGAGAAGGAGGTTTTCGCCAGGGAGCCCCGCAGGGGAGTTTGGACTTCACTGCGCGCTAACCCCAGGTTGCAGTGCTCAAGGAGGTGACAAGTGAGACAGAGAGGAGAACCCGGAGACAGGAGAAGAATCGTCTACTTATAGAGGTAGCTGAGATGTAAGGTGCGAGCACCTTGAGAGTAGATGATCTGCAGGTGAATAATACACAGAAGTCCTAGGGAGTCAGGAGCACGAGGAGGTGCGATGAACTGCAGGTGGATATTACATATGGAGAAACACAGTGCAACATGATGATGGAGTGCAGTCGTGGAGAACTGGAAGCAGCACAGGTAGTGGTACTCTGCAGCTGAATGATAGAGCACAGCACCTGAGAACTGGAAGCAGCACAGGTAGTAATACTGTGCAGCAGAATGATGGACCACAACACCGGAGGACTGGAAGCAGCACAGGTAAACAGGAGCCAAACAAGAATAAAACACGTCTAGACAGGTGAGGAGACCTGGAGATCTGGCACCCAGGTAAGGAAGCAGGTGCTTTAAATAGACAGGGCTGACAGGTAATCAGCCAATAGAATGAATGAATGGAGTTTTGAAAAGACTGGGTCTTTTGGCAATGATCTTAGGCCTTACTGAGTGGTGACATCTCCTAGAAGAGTGATAGGGAGCTCATTTCCCAGTAACTATCTACACCGACAACAAGAACCTCTTGTTTTACTGTATGCGCAATGCTTAAACCCTCGCCAGGCGAGAGGGTCACTGTTCTTCTCCCATTTACATTAAATCTCATACTTACTTAGCATCCTGGATCTAAAATCAAGAAAGCAGATGCTCTCCCACAATCCTTTTATCTCTTGGATGGGGAAACACCTGGCCAAAACAAATTTATTGTATACCCTAGAAGCAGGGCCACCATCAGGGGGGTACAGGGGGTACCCTTGTACCGGGCCCGGGCTCACCAAAAATTTGAATAAGGCGTGGTAATAAATTTCTTTAGTCTTTGTATTCCATCAGAGGTAATCCCTCAGTATGAATGTGGAAAAGGAATAATAACGGATCTAGCGTGATACCATTTAAAACAGGAAAACGCTTTTATTTCAGATAAATGCATACATTTTGACATACAGGAAAATCATAAAAACATTAAAAATAGAAAAAACTGGAACAAGAATGTATTGTGAGGACCCCTACCAGAAAGAGACATAGATGTGCATGTTGTTGTAAGTTCCTGGGATATCTGCCCAATCTTTACTCCTCTGGTCCTTCAGATGTTAGTTTTGAAGTCCTGTTTGTTACAGATTGTCAGGCTCCGCCCACGATCCTCGGGACGGCCACCTGTGTCTCATCTATAGCTAGGCAACCATACGCGTCACTTCCGGCCACTTGGCCACAGCTACTATGGAGCGTTCCCGTTGCCTAGCAATGGGACGCTAGACTGAGCGTGAGGGCGCTAATTATGACAGCGCTATAGCGCTGACCTCCCATTGGCCCCCAGCGGTATATTAACCCCTCCTGGCCCTCCTACCAGTGGCAGAGTTTCAGGTCCCTATCCTGCCTCCAGCATTTTCTCAGTGTTCCAGTTTATTGCTTGTCTCCTGATATTTGCCTGCCTGCCTGTGACCCTTGTGACCCAGATTGCCTTTGGCTACCCCTTTGGATATCCCTGTGTACTGCGCTTCCAGAACGCTACTGACCCGGCTTGACTAACCTTCCCTTCGGATTCTCCTTGTGTACCTACCTTCATTGCCTGCACCGTTACCGATACGGCTTGTCTGACAATTCTTTCTCGTGCTTCGCTATCTGACTCGTGGAAGGACCGCGACATGCGTGTCTCCTGCAGCTGAGTCTATACCTCCTTGCGGGGGTCCCTGGTGAATACCAGGGGCACGTTAGACTCCACACCTTCCTCCGAGTAGTGCCAACGATAGCAGGTACGCTATACTAAGTCGTGACACAGATTATGCAGCTCTTTCATCAAACGCATTTCAACCTCTTGAGACAGGTCTTTTTCCAGTAACCAATGATGATGATGTTGTTGGTCAGATAGGTATTGATGATAGGAACCGACGGCTGATCATTGATAAAATTGGAACACAGATAAAAGTTGATTTTTTTTTTAGGTGATGATGACTTAATAGCCATGGTACTTAGTATGATCTTATTCTTTTATACATGCATGTGAAAAATAGCAAAAATAGACACACTTTTATTTCACTGCATCCCTGCTGGATCCATGCTATAAGCAGGTAAAGAAAATGTATCTAATCACAATGCATTAAAGTGTTAGTGGTAACATTTGTACGGCTTCTACCACTAATCGTGTCTATGCATGGCATTTTTCAGTCATATGAGGGTAATGTGAAGACCCCTAATCATTTTAAAAAGTTGGCTCCTATGTTGTCAATGGATAATCCCTAAATGCACACTCACTTCCTACCATGCAGAACTGAGCACAGTCATTTCCACTCCACAAAAACACTTGGAATATGAAAACTGAGCAATGTGCTTTGCAAGTCACCAGTTTGGACTGGTGAATCTGAATGTAATTTGGTGCAATTCACAAATTTGCAACTGGATTTAGGTAAATCGGCATGAATAGCATTTCTGAGGTTTCATATCCTACTACTTACATCCACATGCAGCCACAACACAAATAATCACATGTATACTATAAATATCCCATAACAAACACCAACATACTTCCCAGACTTATACTGTTATAGTTAAGCTTCATGCTGGGCAACCACAATGTCAATTTTACTGGTGTTTACTTAAATATGGACATACATTTTCTGCTACCTTAGAATCGTAGTGAAAATGTACGACTAGATAGATTGTAAACGCAACAATGCATAAAATAGTCTCTTAAAATGTTTAAACTTTAATCTAATGTAAAAAAAGGCTATGAAGTACAATGTCCATAAAAATAAAATCCCAATAAACCTTATGTACACATACTTTACAGCATGTAGAATACAAATAAAAAGAATGGACATATGCTCCATTCACACCAGTGGATAAAGCGTCTGCCACATTATTTCTTTACAAGAGCAATAGAGTCAAGAGTTTACGGCTCCTACGTCAATACATTTTCTGTAGATGTGATATTTCCAACTGCAATGAAATGGTGTAAACAACATTCCATAAATTCTCTCAACAGACCTGGTTTTTTGTCTTCCATCTAAAAACTGGCTCAATCTAGTTTTAAATCGACATTCGAAGCATGTTTTTATAGTAAGCTAGAAACTCTTATAATAAGTAAATCACAAAAAGCAGTTGCGAGATGAGGCAAATAAAATCATATTGTAAGAAAAATTAATTAACATAAGAATGTAGTGGGTTTTATTTCTTGCAGTTACGGAATATGTTATTGTATATCATTCAGATACTGACTTGTGTAACGTCACCATTTTTTATTGCAAGTAATACTACAGATAAATACTATACTAGCATATACTGTCATATTCTTTTACTCCATACAATGCTGATATTATTTCTGTGATATACACAGAATATACATACATATATGCATGTATAAAAAAATCAGTCAGATCTTAATATCCTATATTTTTCCCGTAATTGTGACATACCAAACACAAATAACTAGTCAACCATTCAATAGTGATATAAAGATTATATCAAAATGTTATTTAATTGATTCTGTAAGAGTTTCTCTTAATAAGTTCTCTTTTAGATGCATAAGCACCTGCGGATAGCTGATTAACATCTACAGTATTTACTGTGCTTGTATGGAAGCACTCAGGTGACAGACAGTCGTGAGTATTCTTTGATCAGGGGTACACAACCTTTTTTGCCTGAGGGCTAAACTATGATATTCTTACACTTTGAACAGTCTGCAATAAAATTCTCTCATCATCTCCTGCATTGACTACTGAAACCAGCCTTGGACTGGCCTGCTGGCCAGCTAGGCTATACACCAGTAGGCCCAGCCGCGATTAAGCCCCGCCCCCTCCGCTGTTGGGGCGGAGCTTACCGGAGGTCAGATGTCGGCATAGGGGGCACGTGCCCTGGGCCCCCCTCTCTCCGAGGCCCCCCCGCCGCCCGCATATATATCCATATGGCAAATCTCAGTAGGTGTTTGTATATGATCAGAGAATACATATGGCCGTAAAGCAAGTAAAACAAGGATTGAATGTTAACATACTGTGCTAAAGTCTGTATGTTAAGTTAATAATATATGTGGTGAGTGAAGTAGGAGCAGAGAGATAATATTGTGCTGCTAAGGCTGTGATACCAGAGGGGAAGCAGGTGACTGGTGCCATCCTGGTCTTCTTGCTGCATTTAAGTATTGACCGAACTATTAGGAAGGGGGGATGAAGGAGAGTAGAAAAAAGTATATTAAACAGTACATACGGTATTCACCGTGTGAGCAACACCCCTGAGTTGTCCTGCGATAAAGAGAACCTATATGCCTACCTGCTGATACAAGAGAAAAATAAACCTTGATTTTTGATTCGGTACAATCTTCCTTTGGTGATATATCTATCGTTCTAGGGCTGCATTAGTATGTTTATTTGGCAATAAATATATGTACAATTGCCATTATATAGTGAATGAACTAATCTGTTGGTGTTTCACATTAGTATGGTTGTAATTCTGTATTAAAGATATTAAAGATATGCTTTCAAGCAAGATAATAAATAAAAAAAAGCCCCTTTACTGACAGCAGGATATGTGGACAATACAGCAACTGTCCTCCTAGCAATGCATAAGTGCACCTCTCAGTTCTGCATTTGGGAGCTCTCCCTGTAAAAATACTCTCTTCAACCTTTTGGCAGAGTGTGGGTCCATGATGTTTCTTAATGACTTTAGGTTCTCCACTTTCCTTAATTTCAGCAATTCCTTTTCATCTTCCTAGAATATTACATAATTAAGCTTCGCTTATGTCTTACATAACTCAGGAGAGTGAGGTGACATCAGGACCGTTATATATATATATATATATATATATATATATATATATATATATAATGTGTGTGTGTAATCTAATTAAAAGCTTTAATATAAGTGGCAGGCTTCAACAATTGCTTTACTATTGATTAATAAAATAGAGGATCCTCTAACATAGTTGCTGCATTATATAAGGGTATAAAAACATAGCTACACACATACAGACATATATAGTCAAAATTGATGTTATGTTATCAATGTTTATTTTTTTTATGTTAGTTTTAATGTTGCGGTATCATTGCTAGTTTTAGTGTGTGGTATCAGTTGTATTTTTAATGTGCGGTATCATTGCTGGCTTTAATGTGTGGTGTCAATGGCCATTTACTGTGATGATTGTTTTAATGTAAAGTATTTTAGTTTGTGGAAGTAATGACTTTTCTTGTGCAGACAAGCTAGGCGAGCCCTCTGGGAGAGCTGTAAATGTCGTACTAGCGGGCTATTGGTGTCGTAATGCAGGATGTGTCAATGCTTACAGCCTTATACCCAATGAAGACACTTTGCTCTTAATTTTAGATTTTAGGGGCCCCCTCCCAAAGCCTTAATCCAGCTCTGGGCGGCGGGGCCATTTCCGTCACAAACTCACTACCGCGCAGATGTAGAGAGCCGTGTCTGGGCTGTCTGCATCTGCGCAGTAGTGTGTTTTTCACTTCAGCAGGGGAGGAGGAGTGTGCCGTCTTCCTGGTATCACGGCCGCCCAGAGGAGCAGGATGCTGGAGCTTTCCACACAGGTAAGTGAGTGCCAGCCTGTCATTTTTTTTTCACCAGAAAGGAGCAGAGAAGTCCTGAGGGAAATGGGGGAATGGAATCAATACACATACTGCAGACCCAATCTAAATGGCACCTTATAATGAATATATATATATATATATGTCCTAGTTCTTTACGTTGTAAGTTGCCCTCCATGGGCTGACCACACCCCCTTGGCTGGCCACACCCACTCTTACAGTTGGCCACACCCCAATGTAGTGGACCCCTATCACTGCATTCCCCCGGTGGGCCCTTCATGCCCCAGTCCGACACTGACTGAAACCTCCTGCTATCTAGCATTCCCGACACCCATATATCCACACTTCAGTCCATCCTACATGCTGCTGCAAGACTGATTTTCATCTCTCACCACTCCACATTTGCTGCATCACTTTGCAAATCCCTACACTGGCTCCCTGTGTCCTCAAGAATCAAATTCAAATGACTCATCCTTACCTACAAAGCCCTCAACAACTCTACCCCTTTATACATCTCAAATTTTATATCAAAATACTCTCCGTCCCGCCTTCCTAGATCAACCTCTGACCTGTGCCTTGTCTCGTCTCTGGTAACCACCTCTCACTCGTGCTGCTCCCCACTTATGGAATTCCCTACCACATCCAATCAGACATTACTACAGCCTTCAAATCTTTAGACTTTCTCTAAAAAGCCATCTCTTTTTTAAAGCTTACCTTATCTCTGATGATACTATTCACACTAATACAAGTACACCTCACAGCTGTCCCAATCTCCACTCTGAGCCACACTCAGCTGTGCCCTCTTCCACTTAGAATGTAAGCTCTCTAATGAGCAGGGTCCTCCATACCCTTTGTCTTCATATCTGCATTTGTTTTGTCTGCCCTGTATGGCCTTGTTTTATGTATGTTCCTGTTTTTTGTAAGTCCTGTTTTCCCCACTGTATGGCGCTGCGGAACACTGTGGCATCTTACAAATCTACACCAATAATAATAATGCTACTGCATTTTTCTGGTACTGGTTTATTTTTCCTTTTCATATTCGAGCATATAAATATGCACAGAAACATTGCGTAATATACAAGAAAAAGTTAAAAGGCTGAACAGAAGAATTAATCTTGTCATTTTGGATTTCTTTCTTCAGTCTTGTCTGTCTATATGAGGATTCATGACACATTGAGGAATTAAAAAAGAGCAGTCTTACAACTCTGGTCAAGTGAGTGCAATCATTATGGGGGTTTAACCACACTCCTATTTTGGAAAATGCTACTTTGGAAATTTATATCTGAAATTGGACTTTTTGACAGAGATAAATGAAATATGTCTGTCTGAGATATTCATGGAAATAATGAATGCCATATGTTTTTCTGAACTTTTATGTTGATTTACTGAAGTGGGAGGAGCACTTTATTAGCATCAATAGGCTACATAGCATATTTGAAACATATGTTATTATTATTAAGTATTTACTATACATATAGGGCCTGATGCTGAGTTGAGCTTTTGAAAGTTTGTGTGTCATAAATTATGTAAATTTGCACTACACATGCCCACAAGGAGAAAGCCCACATATGTGTACATGAAGAGCTATGTGCTGCTAGCAAATGAGTGGTTAATTCAATACCACCATTGCTGCTGGTTTCTCACAAAATGTGAGCTATGATCGCTTTACTTTTTTATCACTGTTGTGTCCCCCCCCCCAGGATTCTCCAGTTACTCAGTTATATTTTAAGCCCATACAGTTATCACATATTAATTAAAGATGCTCACTGACCCGTAAAGTGGTTTTGGTTTTGGATCTGGATTAGCTTCGTGTTTGGATATTGGTTTTGGTTTTGGTAAAACCACCCTTTTGTGTTTTGGTTTTGGTTTTGTATTTTTTTTAGAAAACTTGCTAAAATACGCTAAAATCACATAATTTTGCTCTGTTTTTTTTATCCTACATTATTATTAACCTCAATAACACTAATTTCAAGTCATTCGCAGTCAATTTTGACCACCTTACAGTCACAATATTATTTTCATACATTTTCGGCCAAATACTGCTGCAAGCGGGCTGGATGCTAAGCGACGTTGCAATGACTCAAACACACGACAGTTCCTACCATATCTAGGGCACCTTGGCACGCAGCAGTGGCAGAAAAGTCAGAAGAAAAGCCTGCAAGGCCTAGTATTTGTATTTCAGCAATGACAATTAGCAATGGAGCTCTTCTCTTTAGGTGTATATAACACCATACACTTTTTTGTGCAAATTTAGAAGAAAAGTCTGCAAGGACTAGTAGTTGTATTTCTACAATGAGAATTAACAATGCAGCTCTCCTTTCTGTGTGTTACCTATATAACACAGTAGAATTGAACGGCAGAGTTACATCAACCCTGTGAGCACTATTATTTGTATTTTTGTGCAATGAGATTTAACACTGGATCTATGGAGCTCTCCTGAATGTCACTGATTACTTTGTTTAACTACTATTACTACCACCCTCCTCTTTCAATTTTCTAACTTTGTCTTCCCAACTGCTCTACACTCTATGCTACCCCTTCTGTGTCCCTCTTTCAAATAGCGCTAGATCGCAGTGGAGGGCGGTATTTGTAGATTACAAAACTTACGAGATCCGACGACATCACAATGACGTTTTGCCTCGTTTTCGATTCTGAAAAAGCGGGAAAGTACCAAGCCGACTCGGTTTGATACTCGGATCCCCTAAGTTCAGGTGTGTTCGGTTTCCAAGAAACCGAGCCTGAGCATCTCTAATATTAATGTGTGTATTTACTGTGCATTCATGTTAAATTCAACAACACATCTGGTGAAGTGCAGTCATGCTGGACAAGAGTGATCGCTTGCAGACTAGAATGTAAGGGGCCAACCCTGAAACACTGGAATAATACCACTAAAAATTAAATCACCATTGATTATATGCCTGTTTTTAGATCAGAGACAATGCTCTTAATAATTAAATCACCATTGTGTTCCTTTCAGGAAATCCTTTGTATGAACCTGGAAACAGTAGGCAATGTGAAGCCACCAGGGTTAATGCAGAGAGTATGTCATAGGTAATGACATCCCCAGTGATTAGGCTCTTTTGTCCGAGCCCCAGGAAACTACCTTTCTACTTTCATCAACAGTGATTCAGCTCCTCTTGAGAGACCCATTGTGGTCCTGATATCCTCAAACAACATGGAGCTGCTGAAGGATTGGAGAATGCAATGGGGACTATTATTATTATTATTATCATTTATTTGTTGGGCGCCACAAGGTTTCCGCAGCGCCGTGCATAGTACAAACAGTAGACCGTACAGGGTTAAACAGTACAGAACGATGAACACAAAGTACCAATGCTTCAGTAACTCCGGGACAGCCATAAGGAGTAAGGACAGAGCAGAAGAACAGGTATGGAGACACGGGGAAAGAGGGGCCCTGCTCATAAGAGCTTACATCCTAAGGGAGGGTGGACAAATCAGACACGAGAGGGAGCTGGTGATGCCAGGGGAGTGAGGGAATAGCGAGCAGAGTAGATGAGGGGTTAAGTGGACGGTTGATAAGCTTTGAGGAACAGGTGAGTTTTAAGTGCTCATTTGAAGGAGCACAGATTGGGTGCGAGACGGATGGAACGAGGGAGGTCATTCCAGTGCAGACTATATAAAGAACACATGCTGCTGCATCAAACATTCTCTCTGAATCTAAGAAGAACTGATTGTCAGTGTTAGCGTGGGTTTATAACTCCAGATAGACTGACTGAAGATTTAAGCACTACAGGAGAACTGCGAGGATCAATGAGTTCTCTTCCTTCCTCTGAGATCCCCTTGGGCCTCCTACATGGTAGCACCAGGAGAGAAGTTTTCATAGAGCTGATACAAGCTCGGATAAGATATTCCAGGGTGGCTAACAGAACATGGGTGTAGTGCTGCATTTGTACCTTTGTGTGATGTATGCCCTATCTGCTGTTATATTATTAACCATTTCTTGAAAGTGTTATAATTACTCTTGGTATTCCTGCATTAATAAACCTAATACATATATTTACCTGGGTAGGAAAGTGTCTTCCCTCATCCACAGTGCTGAGGATAAATGCACCGATTGCAACTAGAGAGACAGAATGGGGAAGGGGGAGTGGTCTAACGTAGGGTAAGTACTGTAAATGTTCATACAAATGTAGTTGATGCAGAACAGCATGCATATGCACCTATGCCTTCAAGGAGAAATATCTTTTGCACTTGCTAGAGGGCAGGTGCAAGTACACTCCCAAAATGATGATGAGAACCACCTCCATTAGCTAGTCGCTTCTGATTAGCTGTTTTTTGGATTTATCTCTGAAGCATTGATTATGCATATATTATAGGATTTACTGGGCATATTTAAAAAATATTCTTTTGCTACTTTCAATCGTACATGAGAAGGAATATTGTGTCTGCTGTAAGTCACCCTCTTCTGTTTTTGCTGATCCATATCGGGACCCTTTGTTCTAGCTAAAACAGAAGTATAGGTGAAACTGGGGACCTTGATTAAACATCTATTCATCGAGGGAATGCCGAGGTACATTGTAGTCTGCCAGAATCCAGCGTAGCACAAGCAGAAAGGAAGAAGCCTTAGGACCAGGTTCTGTGCCGGAATACGGAACTGAAATCTGCAGCTGTAGAAATCTGAAACCATTCGTGGAGAGCTCAGCCCCGGCACCTGTATCCAGCGACACGGATCTGGAACCCACTACTGGCAACTTAGAAGGATGCAACCCATGGAAACTCAGGAGTTAAGGCTGGATACAAGAACTCAGAAATATGACCAGGAGTAGAGAATTCAGGACTGTGAGCTGGCTACAGGCCTGGAACCCACACACAGATATACAGAACTGGAAATGAGATCTCTGAGACTCCAAGCTAGTTCCAGCGATAAGACTGATGATAACGGCATAACACCAGGCTACTGCAGAATGGAAGTGCTGTATGAAACCCAGAAGTGTTTGGCAGTATGGAAATAGAGATCCTTGGAGAAGATAGTAATGTCTTCAGGAGTCTGCTGAGAGATGCAGAGGCATCAGTTACTTGAAGCACTTGCAGGAAGACAGGAACTTGGTGTATACTGAACAGTTGCTGGGAAACAGGCGCTTTGGAAAATGCAAAGTTCTTGCTGAGAGACAGACATTTTGGTAAATGCAGAGTATGTCAGGAACAGTGCTGGAAACAACTAAAGCCTGGAGTAGGGTACTATCCTCAGGAGAAGAAAGAAAGTTGTTCTGGTAATGAGCTGTTCTCAGGAGCTGGTTTAAATAGGGCACTTCCAGTGCCTATTGGCTGCACAGGTCATGGGAGTGCAACTGCTAGAATCTATTTGGACTGAGCAGATCACATGAAACAATCCAATGGCAGTGAGATGACACTGACGGACGTTATAAGTGTGACTAAGACCCCGATGTATGAGAACTAACAGCGAATATGCTTTTGTTAACAAGACAAATGTTAACAAATTTTTCTTGTGCTTATGATCTGATGGTATGTATGCGTATGTGGGTGTCTGACATAAACCTGGCGCCTAGGCTACAGGTGCAGTGCTGGACGCATCTTGCAATGTGACTCAGCATATGGCGGCTTTTTAAGCATAAATAAGCCCAACATGCGTCCGACTCAACGTCAGCCTCCTACCAGTTACAAACACAGAATTTGTACTACATTTATACAGTACAGACAGATAACTTATAAGCTTAAATACACATAATATGTCACAACAACAATGATATTTATATCAAGAAAAGATTGCACATACTGTAGATGGGGAGCTGCATTTAAGATCTTATATTCTCATTAACATACTGCGCCTGATTCATTAAGGAACGTAAATTCAGATACATGCCTTATTTTGCGTAAATTTGTTCTGCTTATTCCCAGAAATTAACCATACGCCAGAGAACGCAGCAATGTCCGATTCATCTTCAAGCACAAAGGACCCTTGCTAAAGCTTATGAGTTCATAGGTTGAATGAAGGAGGGGAAGTGGCGTATGTGCGTAGCCAATGTAAAGTAAGAGCGTGCCAAGCTCAAACACACACACAGCAGCACCTGATTCAAGGTTTGGACATCTAAAAGGTACGCATTTTTCTGACGTATCATTAGTACCAGCTACAGGTCAAGTGTAAGTTCCGAGTGTTAATGATGATGGTCGCGTATGCAGGCTATAACATGTGCTTGCGATAAGTTTCAAAATGCATTATATGTACAGTAGACATTCACTACATCGTATTAATGTACTTTATTTAAAAAAAAGAATATATATATATATATATATTTTTTAATGTTTTCTCATTAATATTATTAATAGGTGACATTAATATTTTTTTTCTGTGCGTTCTTTTGTGACTTTATATTCCACATATGTATTGTGCATATCCTGCAGTATAGGATATGCACAAAAACCCAATGAGTTTTGTCTCTAATAAAAGTGCTGTTTTCAAAAATGAATTCATAGCGCTGGGCATCAGCGGTTCTACGGAACCACTGCATAGTAAATATACCCCTTTGTCTGAGATACTAACAATGAACGCTCATATACATCTAACTGTTATCTGATTGTGCCCCTCTTGATAGCAGACCAAAGCTATGCAAGATATACAAGCTTTAAAAATAACTGAGATTAAAAAATAAAAAAAAATAACTGAGATTAAGGAACATCAAAGAGTCTGTCTTTTTGTAACCAGATTAAATATGTTCAATGATGTCGATATAGAATAATGGCATGGAAAGAGTTCATTAAATTTATCTCACACTAGTTAGTTAACAAGAAGTTCCACATTAGATAACCTCTGTTTGATCATTAAATTGTTATCCATTTCTTTTGATTAATAATTAATACTCACTAATGGGAAGATTAATCTTAACACGGATATGTAACAAAGTAAATGCAAGATTGAAATTTAATGTTGAAAATTAATTAATCTCCATAGAATATATAAGAGGAAATTAAAGTTTTCCGTAGTATAACATAATATATAGGGGGCCACTATACCATTACCTAGAGTTTACTCATTCATTTTAATTTTCAATATTTCACCTTTTAACATCTTTTTAGTGTATAATGTCTGAATTTTTTAACTAATTATCCTGGATACTATAAACTGAATGATCAAGTTCATTTATGAAGAGTTTGGACTTATGTAGTTCATCCAGTAATTGATTCACTTGGTTACATAATTAATTTAGAAGGAGTGCCTTCTAAATCATTTTTAGGGTTATTTTTTGTCAGCAGCCAATTAACTACCAGTATATTTTTGGAGTTTGGGAGGAAACCAGAGCACCTGTAGGAAACCAATGCAAATATGGGGACAGCATACAAACTCCACACAGATAAGGCCCTGTGCTGTGAGGCAGAAGTGCTAAGCATTGAGCCAACGTGCCTCTCCACGGTGACTCAGTGCTCTCTTCTCCGCAAAATTTCGCAACCCCTTTCAAATCTTCTGTGATCAGTTCTCTGTAAAATATATTATGTTTTATGTTTGAAGGGTTAAAACCCGCAACAGTTGCAATTTATTCATATGTACTGTTTATACTGCACTGATCACTTCACAGTCAAAAGCTCCAAATATTCAGTTATTTATGTAAGTTAATATTTGTTCTCTTCATTCTATTCCATATGCAGTTTTGTAAACCATGCTGCCCCGAGTTTTCATGTAATCTACAATAAACTTAGTGTCTTTGACATCACAAGACCACATCACTGAACTATTTATGCAACCAATTTTCACCAGTACTTCCCATTGACTTAACAAAAATTTGGACAGATTGATTTTAAAATGTGAGTACAAATAAAATATGACAACATGAACATCTGAGTTCAAAATGTTTAATGATATTACATATGAATTTAATGTTTAATGTTTTCAATGACTAAAAGTTTACTTAATCTAAAACTATTAAACTAGTACATAAACTATTACTTAAATAGAATTATTAAATATTTTCAGTCATTTGACAAAGCCAATTTATGACACATCTGAAGGTAATTTATAACTGTCTCATTCATATTATGCAACAAAGGACAGTGTGAGCTTTATTTCTCTAGCCTGTTTAGATAGTACACAGTATAGCCATGCTATTGAATTCAGTAGAAACATATGACTTAAATTACATAAGATAAAAAAAGCTCACAAGCTGTTTATATTTTATATAATGATGATATATAAAGTAGGACATACAGTTTAATAAGAAATATAGCACATGAACTTTGTACTTACATTTGTACCTACATGTAAGTGGACTACATTGTATCCCGACTACATAGGATCAAGAAAAAGGAAAAAGAAAATAATGTATTTATAATTTTGAAAAAGACAGTTAAGAAAAATGAAGGGTTTATTTATATATAAGTGGTGATAAAGGTTTGAAGAGTTTATTTTAAAATCGTGGGTCTGTGCTATTTTATTTTACACTTTTGGTACAATGGGCAGGGATCTTAGTAACCCTTATTCATTATACAGGGCTAGCAGTACATAGGTAGTTGTCAACCCAGGGATCACAATTACCCTGTCCCCACAACCCAGTATGGCTGGATAGAGCCTCAGTGCTTTCAGGGGGACATACTGATTTTTGTAGTCTCTAATGCATTGAGGCACCAGCCCTGCCATGAAAAGCAGGTTTTTCGCTATAGTATGGGGGCCTCAAACCTTAGTCTCCCAGTTACAGCGAAATCCAGCCCAGCCCTTCTTGCACTGGTGCTAATTAAGCTTATGGGGTAGCAGGATCTGTGCAAAACAACCATGGCATGCAGTGCCGGACTGGGGTATGAAGGGCCCACCGGGGGACTGCAACACTAGGAGCCCACTAGGAGGGTTTGGCCAGCCATCATAGAAGCAAGACCAGACAATAGAGGGGGAGTGGTCATCCCACAAAGGACAGCTAGCACCATAGTATAGTATATAAAGAATGCAGTGTGTATATAAAGAGTACACAGTCTTGACCTGAACCTTAGATTGGGCAGAACAGTCACCAAAAATCGGGATTGTCACACTAGACCAGGCTTGGCTAACATGTGGCACTCCAGGTGTTGTGAAACTACAAGCCCCAGCATGCTTTGCCAATATATAGCAGCTTATTGCTGGAAGGGTATGCTGGGACTTGTAGTTTCACAAACACCTGAAGTGCCACAGGTTAGCCAAGCCTGCACTTGACTCAGAACATTTGACAGACTGTCCTACCTGTTCTAGTCACTTTTACCACCTGTGGCTGCTGGTTTCTTTAGTTGTGACTTGTCTGGATCCTGGAATGTTGAGGGCCCTATTTGGAAAAAATAATGGGTACATTTAGAAAATTCCAAACAGCCCCGGCGTTAAATCAATAGGACCCACAATTAATACTTAAGCCTTCCTCCAGACCCAACATTAAAGTAATAGTATTCCCATTTAATAAACCTATTTCCCCCACTCCAGACAGCCCCTGCAATAAATTAATTGCATCTACGTATAATAAATATACCTATTTCCCGCAACCATCACTGCCATTAAAATAATTCATATTCACATTTAATAAATAGACCTCATGCTCCTCAAACTCAGCCCCACATTCAATTAATAGCCTCCAAACCACCTAATCTTAAATTAATAGTCCCCACTATAAAATTAAATTGCCCCACCTTCACCCTACAAACAAAATAGCACCCATTATTTAGCTACCACCTACCACACACATTACATTTCCACAAGCCTGCTGTGCCATCACACACACATTACTGTGCCCCTTAATCACCATGTTGTGCCTCCTTATGGTCACACTGCGTTCTCCATGCTGCTTTTGCCCCCCCCTTCATCACCCTGTGCCATGCTGCTTTGGCCCCCCTTCATCACCCTGTGCCAGGCTGCTTTGGTCCTCCTTCACACTCTGCCATGCTGCTTTGGCCCCCCTTTATAATCTGCCATGCTGCTTTGGCCCCCTTTCACACTCTGCCATGCTGCTTTGGCATCCATCACACTCTGCCATGCTGATTTGGCCCCCCTTCACACTCTGCCATGCTCCTTTGGCCCCCCCTTCACTCACTACCATGCTGCCTGTGCTCCCCCTTTACTCTCTGCCATGCTGTCTATGCTCCCCCTTCACCATGCTCCCCCTTCACACTGCCATGCTCCCCCTTCACACTGCCATGCTCCCCCTTCACTCTGCCATGCTCCCCCTTCACTCTACCATGCTCCCCCTTCACTTTGCCATGCTCCCCCCTTGCTTCCATTCCTTCACTTACCTTTTCTATTGGCTTCTTTCTTCTCTTCTTCTCTTTTCTCTTCAGTCTTCTGTCTTCTTGACTCCTCTCTGCTCCTCACCGAACATCGGGCGTGACGTCATCACGCCCGACATTCAGTGCGGATGGAGCAGAGAGGAGTCGGGGAGTGCCAAGGTCGCGTGAGTATTTTTTTAAGTTTTCCGCTGACATTTTTGGTTGCAAGCAGTGGGGTAACTCAGTCCTAGGTCCTCTCTGGGTAGAGCTGCAGGGGAATTGCATTGTGATACATTTCAGAGCTCTGCAAAGCAGTTAGCACTAGAAACCAGTTACCACATTATCCTAAATTTACTCATAAAGGCTTTAAGGTAGAAAGTGTCACATAAAGAGTTGTGGGCTTTAGGCGAGGGAAGATGCCATCTAAGTGCCAATTTGACTGGCACCCCACCAGTGAAGAACGGGAAATGGAAATGTGTATCAAGGAGGGGAAATCACAGTGAGGTTATCCCTGGAAGTAAAATGGGTGTGATCTCTGGGAAGAAGAAAGCAAATCACAGCCCAGTGTTGAAAAAGGTCCCAAAGGAAGGGATGAAACAGTCCAATGCAACCAGGAGAAAGGTGTTCTGGGATGAAGGACTGTGGCAGAGTCTGCAGGATGGGGAAATGGATGTATTGCACCACCCCACCACAATGCTGCACATTTTGGATTATTGGGATCAGGAGTACCTGAAGATTATTATGTGTAAAGGAGCCAGTCTACAGGAGAAATTGGAGAACCTGTTGAATGCATTCCTAATGTTGAAAGGGGAAGCAAGTGCCTGGAAATTTCAGGATGAACCAGAATGGGCTGAGTTTACAGATGAAGTTATTTTTACAATGCAGAATCTGGCCAAGGGAAAATGCAGTGACAACAATAATCAACAGTACCCGGGGGCTGCTCAGTATGTTAATCAGGGGAGGGTCCATCCCAGTGGATTATACTCAGTTGCCCAAGCTACTATTTTGTGGGAGGCTGGAGAAGAAATGCTTGGTGAGGATGTTGTACCTCTGACTACTCATAAAGGATTAGGAGAAATCCTCCCATTTGGTGACTTGGATGGAAAAGAGCTACCATGTAAGTACCAGTACCATGTAGTAGCATCTTCTGATAATTTGCCAGCATTATAGGCAATTGAGACTGTGTCTGTGTCTTAACAGAATTGCAGAAAAGGCCAGTTATCCACCCCTCTTGTGTCTGAAAATGTGTTATCCAATGAAGTAACGCAGGATACGCATGTGTGATCTCCGGTGCAAATGATGTACAGCTGTATCCGATTGTGATAGAACAGAAAAGTAAAGTTACTCACCATGTTATCTCAGCAGAAATCATGATCACAGACTGTATGCCAGAATTAATGGGAGAGGATAAAGGAATCGTCATGTCAGGGGCCAATACCATGGGGCCTTGGGAAAACTATTCCTACACCTTTCCCTATGCAGAATTGGCAGATGAGGAACTGGTGAGAGAGTCCCAAAATCGCCTACCCAGTATGTTACACTGGAGGAGGCTGACCTAAACCAGGTGGATGATAAGAAGCACCGCCTGCAACCCCTTCTCTCCTCCTTAGCGGAAGTTCACAGTGAAACTCTCAGTGACCAGCCTGAGCTGTGTTACAGCTGGCCATTTGCGGGTTTGGAGGATGAGGACTTGGCAAGGAAATTTCAACCACCAGCTGCCCAGCATGTTCAACTTGGGGGGTCCCAATTGAAGTTAGACTGCAAGGGAAAGGAACAGAGGAGGTCCAGCATGTTGTCGTCACCGGGCCGGATAATGTGTTACATTGGCGGGAAGAGAGTTGGAGTGGTCCTGTAACCTCCCTGCAGCCTGCTGTAAACCTGGGTACCGCACCTGAGATTCCAACAGAGTTGTACCCAGGATTTGGCACTGGTTTCCCCACTCTGGTTAACCCTCCCTCTGTGGAGGAAAGGCTTACACTTGATGCGCCAGAGGCGAAGAAGGTGCGCATGGACAGTGGGAAGCCCCTATGTACCCCAACCCTTTTACCAGATTATTTTGGATGTTTTGGGAAGGAGAACTCAGCCCCGGAAGTCAAATGACTGTAACACCTTAAGCTAGTGTTGTAAAGGACAGATAATGTATTGAACCTGCCTGGCATTTTTTACTGTTTGTATATAATATTCTAGTGATTGTTTTTGTTACAATAAATGTATTGTTCTACTTTCTAACTGCATTTGCCTGAGTGACAATGCGAATCCTAGAAGGTACTAGGTAGACTTCTCTAACATAGTAAGCCACCCCTGGGTGGCCAGCCAGAGTGAAGTGGTTATAATTGGGCTAGAAAACACGGTATTGTCACATTATCCTACACCCACCATCCTAGGCGTGTAGGAAGAGCTCTAGTGCTTTCAGCAATGGGCCGAGTATTCCTGGAGGGGGCTACGCACAAATTTTTTGCAGACCCCACACCCTATAGAATTAAGCCCAGTGCTGAACAACCTGGGGTAGGTTGTCATTATGGCAGGGGAACCCCTGCCGTGTGTCCCCCTTCTATAGTGCCACCCACCCCAGCTGGTTTGCCTAGTGCTGACAGCGCTAGGGTTATTAGTGTTTATAGAGGGGGGAACCCACGCTTTTGATTTTTTGAATTCCTCTGTCTTTTACATTATAGGGCCAGCGGGTCCTGCAACTGTATATCCGCATGGACCCGCTCGCATTGCCCCCTTAATGTTGACAGTTTGACTATCTGCATTGTCAGAGTCAGCAATCACACTGTCGGGATTTTATTGTGTTGGCATCACTGTCACTGTTATTGGTGTCGACATGTTTGTCATATATATATATATATATATATATATATATATATTTATATATATACATATATATACACGCACACACATATATACAATCATTGAAAGTATTACTCCCATACCTCTAAAAATGGCAGAGGGAATACTGACCCATTTTGCATGGTGTATCTTGCATGAAATTGCTCTGTGTATGCCTAAAGAGTGGGTACAAGCATATGCGCCCATGAAGATTTGCATCATTTTGCCACTTACACCAGCCTGCCCCTGCAGGTGGATCAGGGAAGGATGGGTAGTTCTAATATAGACTGAGTACATTAAGTACATTAAAGGTGTGTTTGTGCACTTAATCTTGGGTAGTAACAGTTGTTGATCTGACAGTTGCCTGGTGGAGTGAACAAAACATGTTAGGAGGTAGTGAGCAACCAGGATGTTAACAGCAATACTTAGAGCCAGACAGGCAGGGGTTAATGCAGGGTAATCCGACACTTGCTTGGTAGAGTAGACAGCTCACAGTAAGAGGCAGTGATCAAACAAGATGTTGGCAGCAGGACTCAGAGTCAAATAGGCAGGGGCAAATGCAGAGTAATAAACAGGCCATGGTCTAGAGCAGAAAAATACAGCAGGATCATCTAAGCAAGCCAGAGTTCAGGGCAGGTAGAGATATCTATGCAGATTTGATTACCAAGCCAAGGGTCAAGAGTGAAGAAGACAGCACAATCCTTTAAACAATGCAAGACACACTATCTGAAACTATCACCAACATTGATATGCTGCCAGGAAGAGGTTTATAAAGGCAGCAGCACTAATCAAGAACTGCAGGATAATTAGCTGCATGGGTGTGGCAAATAATAGCACAGCTGTTGCTGCCAGACTGGTTGCTAAAAAGAAGCTTGCTGCTAATTACCTAGCAACCAGCTGAATCCTACACATTGTTGTAGCAGTAATGCACAGATAACAGATCAGGTAAACAGGAGAGATCCTATTTGTTAACACCCTCAACCATTTGCATCATTAGTGAGTTGAGTTAGGTATACTGACTTTTTTACTGTACTCCCAGTCTCTATACTTCTTCGCTGGTATCTAAGATAAGCTTTCACTAGTCTGAGTTTAAGTCCTTGGGGCATCTGAGTACATGTAAAAACATTGTTCTCTATGGAAAGGTGTTCTAAAAGTAGGTATCAATGGAAGCAGTTACAAAACCAAATGGATTAATTTGGGAATTTTTAACACTGATCAATACAAAATACGTTGTAATGTCAAATAATAAAAAATGGCACAGCTTTTTCTTAATTAATTCCAAGTAAAAAAATAAACAGTATCTGATAACATAGGTATTTCACCCTTTTGCTAAGATACACATAACTAAATCCTGTTTCTATATGTTTTATTCAGCAGTAACAAAATTGATCGATTAGTATATAATTAGGTAAAATTAAAGTTTTTCAATTGATGCACAATAAATACACATGTCTGTGAGAGGTCTCTGTCGGGCCTTCAGCATTTGTGGGCAAATACTGGGTTGGTGGAATCAAGAGTGCACAGGAATAGACATTGGGAAAATTGGTATTGTACCTTTAAGTGCAGCAGTTGAGTCTGAAAACTCAAGCAATAATAAGGGATCCAGAGCCTGAGAGGTGGTCACCTGAAATCCAGGGGTCAAGAGCCGGAGAAGCACTTGTTAAAAAGAGTATTTTGTGCTGATCAGTTATAACAATTCACAATTAATCCATTTTCATTCCATGAGATTTGAAAATAAAGATGAAAAATACCACTGGGATGATTATATTTTATACTGTAGCAAATGGAAGCCATCTGAACACCTGAAAACACCTTTCCTGGGACAAATAACAATTCAATTCAAGGGACTACATGCAGACTGGCCAGGGCATGGCCAAATTTGCATGCTTCTAAGGTTTTGTCACCTGTTGTTTTGTAACCTGATGTTGAAAATGATGAATATTATTCAGAACAACCATTGCTGAGTTCTCATACTCAAGGCAATGCTAGATCAACTTGATTATTTTCACCACATGTGTGCCAAGAACTATTTATAGAACTGAAATAGTTTTCTGCTTAGCGACAGAACTCGAAGCACTGCCTTAAAAGCTATGTAGAGGACAAGTAACTAGAAACTCACTTACAGTAGTTATGTATGCTTCTGCATGTATAAAGAGACTGTTGTTGTGACCAAGGTCTGATCTGCTAGTCCCTGAGGTGTTGAATAAGTTGTTTAGTAGGTGCTGCCTACAGTTAGGTCTACTAGCATACATTTATATTAACAAAATCACTCTTTTTAAGTGAGCAGTAACTTGAACTTCAGAGGGAATCGCACCCCCCTAACTTGAAAAGACATATTTTGAAGTATATATCCCTTGATGCTCAACTAACAGTGGCAAGTCGGCAGTGCTGTCAAATGTAGGGTTTAGTTATTGAAGAGTTATTTCATTATTGCTGTATAACTTGTAATACATAATTATAGTCATTATTATTTTTTAGACTGAAGGTATACATATACAAAAGTGGAATAGAGTCAAAGAGAGTAAGAATTGCAAGATTGCAAATAGACCTTTTTAAAACAATTGTAAAAAGAGTGACCTTCCTTCCTTTCTGTCATGACTTATACTTGCGTACCTGCTGTTGTTGGCACTACTCAGCGGAAGGTGCGGAATCTAACGTGCCCCTGGTATTCACCAAGGACCCCCGCAAGGAGGTATGGACTCCGCTGCAGGAACACGCAGGTCGCGGTCCTTCCACAAGTCGAATAGCGAAATACAAGAGAAGATTTGTCAGACTGGCTGGGTCGGTAACGTTCTGGTAAGTAGAGGTACACAAGGAATATCCGGAAGGGATGGTGAGACAAGCCGGGTCAGTAACGTTCTGGAGGCGAGGTACAACAGGGAGATCCAAAAGGGGTGGTCAAACGGTCCGGGTCAAAAGGATCACAGGCAAACAAGAGAAGTCAGGAAACGCTGGAGGCCGGTTAGAACTATTACTCTGGCACAGGTGTGTGCACAGGAAGCGCCTTATAAAGGTTGAGGAGCCAATAGGATGGTAGTGGGTGGCAGCGTTGTTCTCAGCTGCTGCCGAGACTATTGAGTAGACGGGATGCGCATGTGCAGATGACTGCGATGGGTGGCCAGAACTTCCGCATCTGGTTGCCTGGCAACCTGACGCGCTGGGAAGCGAAGCGGGCGGCCGTCCCGAAGAGAGGACAGCTGGACGGCACCTGACAGTATACCCTCCTTTTCTTCCTCCTCCTCCTGTTTGGAGAAAGTAACAGAGGGGCATGAAGGTCCTGTCCACCCACGATCTTTCCTCCGGACCGCATCCTTTCCAATGGCCGAGAAATTGCTGTTTGCTATGAAGAATGCGAGAGGCCAATATCCGGCTGATCTCAAATTCGGTTCCAGGAGAAGTCTGTACTGGTGGAGGTAAGCAGGGGGATTGAAAGAATTCAATGAGTATGTAACAATCCTGTCCAGGTTTGCTACTTTCCCTGTCTGCTCTGTTCTCCTATGGATCACATGACTCACCTTCAGGGCGGGTCATTCAAACCTGCTCTATTTAAACTCAGCACTGACACCTGCTCATTGTCAGTGCAACTTGTTTGCTAGCCTGACTCCATGGACTCCTGTGTATTCTCTGACCCTTGTGCATTCCTGAACTCCCCTATTGAATTCCCTGTGTGTGTGAACCTGCTTCATCAACCAAGTGCTGGTAGCACTATCTTTGGGACTCTCCTGTTTGCAGGTATCTTTATGCATCATTTTACAAAACTTTGTTTATTATGCCAAGTGTGCAGATTCTCATCATTGTGATATACTGAACTGCCATCTTGCCTATACTGCTGTCAAGAACTTATTTGATACCTTCTGGACTGTTCCGCTGATGCTGTTATTTCTACTATTTCGGTGATCAGACTCTTACCTTGCATATATGTTGTAGTGCTAATCTCTACTAATTAGCAAACCTCTGTGGTATCCTGAAACATCGTTACTCACTATCTCTGTGTACAGAACTTTGCTGGTCTCTATGCTTGTCATGTCTTGTCATAGCTAATCACCATCCATGCTGCATACTGACTACTGACAAATACAAAACCATTGCCACGCCCTGCCGTGACTAACTTACATATTCTGACGTGCACAGAACCCTGCTAGTAGTCACCTGTGGACTCCTTCTGGGCTCTGTGGATGCAATACATTATTAAAGTAATTCTATCGTTTTCAAATAAGCATTGCCCAATCAATTGTATGTGTTTCCAAAGCACATGGTGGTTTATTTTAGCAGATGTAAATAGTCAACAACAACAACAATACATTATTATATTATAATAAACTACAGTACAGCCAATACCAAAAGATAAGTACATACCAATGCAATCGCTTGCACACGCTGCGCACCCACGGGACCCGGTGGACAGTATATCTGTTAGAATACTGTGTCAGAGTTGACTGAGGGCCAGGGTGTGTGCAGCAATGATTATATACAGTACAGTGTTACACTTGAACAATAGAGATGACGTAGATTGTTTCTATAGGTCCAGAAGTTGGGTGGGTCCAGGGTAAACAGATCATAGGTTGATTCAATCAAAGGAATCCAAAGGTGGGGGTCGCCTCTCCAGGGGGTCTGCTCCTTTCATAGCCAGCATCATACAAAGGATTATTCCCTAATATCAATAACTAAAGTATGCAATGTGCGATCTCTTCGCCGACTGCACCGGACAGCTGCTGATGATTAGGGGATCAATATATCACGCATGACACCTTTCCTATAACCTAAACCTTTAATAACACTACAATGTACATATAATCACTATATATATATATATATATATATATAGATTAATAATAAACCAAATACTATCTGCTCCTGAATTACAGTGTAACAGAACCAATATGAAATTATATAAATAACTAAATGTTGTAATGCGAGTGTGTGCGTGCGTATTTTACCATGCGAATGCACCACGCCACGTGTTACGTGGCTTACGGATCGCATTTGCATGGCTAAACAATATTAAACCAATATACTTTCGTTCATCCAATTATACGACTTCAACAGTCCACCCTTTGATAGTATAATAAACTATCTGTCACGGGCACTAGGAGTCTTTACCCAGGGATCACCAGGTGATAAGCTTACCAGAGCAGTATAGATGGTAATATGGTACTCTGGTAGTGGGGTGATCACGGAACAGGGGACAGCAGATGATAGAGATGCTCGGGAAAGTCTATGACTAGCAGCACTGGTAATATATATGTAGTAATACACGAGGAACTGAATGGACAAAGGACACGTGAGGGTAGTCAGTGGTCTGCGGTAGCAAGTTGTACCACTGCTATAGTGAGGAAGAATGTCCAACAGAAACGAGGAGGTGATGAGAGTCAGCGGTCTGCGTTTAGCAAGTTGTACCGCTGTCTGGGTGAAGGAATGAAATCCAGGTGAAGGTATCCGGGAAGTCAGTGGTCTGCGTTAGCAAGTTGTACCACTGCTATGTGAGAGGACACTGGAACAGGTGACACAGGAAACAGGAATCAGTGGTCTGCCTCTAGCAAGTTGTACCACTGAATATATATGTGAGGAGGAGCACGGGGAGAGACTGCAATACAGAGGATACACGGGCACCTTGAACTTGATCCACAATGACATGCACAAAATAGTAATGACTGAACAGCACTGCAATAATACAAAGTCATAGAAACTATCCGGGCAAAAGATAACACAGTCAATGATGGCAAAAGTCTCAGCGGATAGTAAGCTCCAGAGGAGAACAACTCAGTCCAGCAAGATATGCAATACACCAGCACAGTCAATGAGAAGTATGCATACCGTGGTTCAGGAGCAGGCTGTCAGACAGGAGTGCAGAGATACCTGAACGGCTGGAGACCGGCAGGATGCGAAGTCCCTGGAGGGTGAAGCGGTAATCAAGTAGGTGCAGCACACAGGTAGGTAGACCAGCAGGGGAACAAATACTCAGGAAGCAGTAGTATGTAGAACTGGACTCCTGGAGGACCCTGAAGAGTAGCGATGGTCTAGACGAGATGAAAGCAGTGAGGCGCAGATCCGATGCAGACTGGCGAGTAGAGACCAGCAGGAACACTGAGAAGCACGGAGAGCGGATCAGCTGCTGCAGACACGAGTAGAACTGAGGAGTAGCAGCCAGCAGGACTCTGCAGGTACACGGAGGTAGCGGATAGCAACCAGCAGGTGCAGCCACGATGAAACACGGGAGAGTAGAGCTGAGCTGGAACTGTTGAGCACGGAGAGCAGCGGATAGGAATCAGTTGTAGCAGTCTCGAGGAAACACAGGAAAGTTGAGATGAGCTGAAGACTGTAGCGCACGGAGGCAGCGGATAGGAATCAGCTAAACAGTCACGATGAAACACAGGAGAGTTGAAGTGGTCTGAGGACTGTAGTGCACGGAGGCAGCGGATAGGAATCAGCTAACAGTCACGATGAGACACAGGTGAGTTGAAGTGGTCTGAAGACTGTAGTGCACGGAGGCAGCGGATAGGAATCAGCTTACAGTCACGATGAGACACAGGTGAGTTGAAGTGGTCTGAAGACTGTAGTGCACGGAGGCAGCGGATAGGAATCAGCTAACAGTCACGATGAAACACAGGAGAGTTGAAGTGGTCTGAAGACTGTAGTGCACGGAGGCAGCGGATAGGAATCAGCTAACAGTCACGATGAAACACAGGAGAGTTGAAGTGGTCTGGAAACCACAGGGAGTAGAAGTGGTCTGGAAACCACAGGAATCAGCAGAGCTGAACACACGAGGAAACACAGGAACACCTTCAGAGGCTCATGGGGAATGAGACTCCAAGATCAGGCAACGAGGTATGGAACTCAGGTGCTATAAATAGGGAGTGTTGCCTGATCAGCCAATTAAGTAAAGGGACACGTACTGAAGGTTTTGAAAGGGCTGCGCATGCGCAGACCCTCAGGATGGTGGACGGCCACGGTTCCTAAACACACGGGAAGAAGCACTCACAGTCTGGTGAGTGACACTATCACCTTAAAGATGTTATATGCAGGATCTCAGTACCACGTTTCGTTGTTATGTAATACAAATCCCCCTTGATGTATGACCACGCTGTTTGTAGATCTAAACAAGTTATCATAAGAGAGAGTCTTAATCCTCTAAACGATTTCTTCTTTTACTATAAACCGTACACTTCTGGAGCTTGGAGATAACCTTTTGCATGCCCTTCAAGGGTGCAATAAAACACTTAATACATTATTTGGAAAGGTACAAGGTAGAATAGAACATGTATCAGCTATACAGAATTCTCTACTACAGTTCTTCAAGTTTAACAGGTTCTTCTGTCCAACGCATGTCTTTAAGCTCAGAATACATTTAAACACTTCATGTTCATCAATAGCATCATCCTATGTCTATCAATAATGTCATATGCAATCTCCTTCAGCCTGCGTTAATATACACACTTCTAATAATGTCATCAGTTCTTTTCATCAACACTTGTGGGCGGGCTATTGTCTGTTTGTTCTTCCCAGTCTCCCAATACTCAGATTTAACAGTGATCGGTTTGCAAAGCATTGGGAGACTTCAGACTAAGGGACCTAAGTGTCCTACTTTTTTCCCTAGTGACCTCCCACCCATAGTTCGGGTACCTCAAGAATATTTAGTGGGAAGAGAACTAATCCTACTTGATATAATCACTGAGGCACGTGTGAGCACGCCCAGCACTTTGTTTGGTCTAAAACCTTACCCTCCCAAGAATGATAATCATTCTCAAGGATGCCTGCTCAAGTCCGAATATTACTGGACTGGCATCACTGGGTGTATCTCTTTTCTAACCATGGGGTCACCGTACTTACGGACGTAATGCTACTCAGACAATAGACCCTCGCACTTTCTCCATGCTCCAAGGTTTCTAAATTTTCCTTTACCCCTGAATTGAATAGAGTAATTGGCTGGACTGATTATGCTACTAACTTCTTCCTCCCCAATACCTCCTTATCATTACCTGAACCAGTCTCTGTCACCTGCTAATAATCAAAAGAATTAACCGCCCTGAGAAGAGAATGAAATGAGAGAACACAAAACAGGAAAAACTACAACTTCATGCTGGACAACAGTCTTAGCCTTTGGCTCAGGTGCTACTAACTGCATTCGAGGCCTTCCAGTACAGACTCATGAGTGCCCTTGGACCCTTCTCTGAGTGTTGGCCCCTCTGCAGTGGGTGGAATGGGCACCAGTGTGTCTCTGCTACCCTTGAAGCCGTGATGCTGGTAGCCTACACCTGGTACCTGTCTGTCAAATAACCTAAGCTTAAGAAATTTCTGCTCCACAACTTACTCTCCCGATCCAACATCCTGACAGTTAGTGTGACTTTTCAGGAAACAGTGTTTTGGACGTTCTTGGTTGCTGTCTCACTATTTACCTTCTCTCAAGATCTAACCTAGCCTCCCAGTTACAATCTCATCTCACGAGGGGTCAAGAACATTTCAAAAACTGACAGGTTAGGAGTCTGCCCAGGAGTGATCTTTTGGTAGCGGGAAAGGACTAGTGGCCGAAGCTATCAGTCACTTCAATCAAGTTCCAACTCTTAATCTATTCAATTCGTTCTACCGAGTACCACTACTTTATGTTCACACTGGTTTATGGCTAACTGAAGGTATGTGATTTGTTACCACTACTCATACATTATACCTCTATTATCAATAACATTAATACCCATATCATCTATTATAACTCTAGGACTATCACATTGAATAACAAAAGTTTTGAGTATGACACAGTAATACATTAGACACATTTCAATACACCTTTACCCAGACATTTTTCATTGGTACACTAGTGTATACTTGAGGATCCTGCATGGTGGTAACTGGATGACGTGTATTTGTTTTACCTGGAGGAAAACCCATCAGCAGGAGGGATATGGGATGGCTCTATTGGTCTACCTTGTCCATCTTTCCAGAGTCCACCAGACTCCTCACCACATCTCTTCACCTTCCAGACAGTTTATTCCTCAGGTAACACAAATCTTTATATATTTACCAATATGTGTATTCGTGCATGTGTGTGTGTGTGTGTGTGTTCATATTTTAAAACTAAAACAATACAACGAAAAACAAAACAAAACATAGATTTGTTAACTGTCACATAAAACCCTGCTGTCTATTTGACAGCTATGTTCGCCCTAGTGTGACAGCCATGTATGGTCGTGTGTGTAAGTGTGGACCTTACTAGCAGCTACTTCAGTTGGTATCTGTGTCACTGTATAAAGTCCTCTATGTAGTGTCTTAATCATGTGCTGGTATTGCTATAAAACGATTTCTCAGTCACCTCAACATCGCCCCCTAGACTAGAAAAATGCTGAAGACCAATGTATATCAATCGATTTTCCATCTGCCAACTCACATGTCATTATCAGTACCTCACATTCAGCTACTTGACTAAGTGGGAAAGGCAAAGGGGTCTATTTCTATAACACTTTCTTCAAATATAACAGTATCCAGTACATGCCTGTCTAACAGTGAAAAAAATATAAAACATGAAAATTCTACATTTTCTAGGGTTTCACATTATGTCGTATCTTGTGGTATAAATCCTACTCCAATGTTCTATACAGAGATGCATATCTGTATGCCTAACCTCCAGCAATCTCCTATCCACCCTTTGTGCCTCCATATAAAGGCACATTTTTGTACAGGAGGCACGAATCATAAAAACAAAACAGATATGCAATCTATAAAACATGAATCGTATTTGCACAACAGAACCTTTCTGCTTAAAATCAGCAGTTTCTATACACATGAAAACAAAACCCCTGACTGTTTCTGTAACTCATGTCAATCTAGTGTGTGTATCTCTGAATTTGTCTTATGTAAAAAAAAAAAATATATGTTTTAGCCCCATTGTTGAGACTGTGTCTGATTTTATGAGAGAGAGAGAGAGAGAGAGAGAGAAAGAGAGAGAGAGAGAGAGAGATACTAGCATTTGTGTAAAGAATGAGAAATAGGAAAGCAATGAATGGTGGGAATATAAAGATTTGAATACAAACATACATGCAGAAAGGGAGATTTTTACAACAAAATGACAGCTGGATTGGACTCTGACTCTATGGGGAAATGGCTGTATTCATTCCACTGCTCCCCTTAGCTATTTGCTAACTATGACCCCTCCCCATACTTGACTAGGGGGTCTTAACAGTGCAATCCAGTGTCGTCCATCATTTGTTCATTAAGAACTCGGTATAACATTGACTACATACCTTTTCAACGGACTTTCCTAACTTATAATAGAGAAATGTAAAAATTAACTGTTGATGACTCATCTGAGATACATAAACGATATTTTGGAGCAAGTATGTATATACTTCATTGTTGGATAATGATTCTCAGCCAAACAAATTATCATGAGACACTGCAGCCTAAAACAAAGAGTGTTCCATTCCATTTGTCTATTGTTAATTAGTCTTTCAAGAGTAATTCTTCTATTTCTCTATCTCACCCCTTTTAAACACTAGTCTATACTTCTTTTGTCTGCCTTTATCTGTGAAGAAAAGACAAGATAGTTATCTTTAAACAACAAACAAACCAAGCATTCTCATTCTTTACCATCGGCCAGCGATTAGGAAAACAAGCATTTGACAACATAAAACAAACAAACAAAATCAACAAAGATTACTTTTTAAACTCAGTTTCTTCCTAAAAGTACACACTAATACTTACCATAGGTTAAACTCCCCCTGGTTGTAGGACTGCAATGTCTGACCTGAACTCTAGAGTTGGTTATAGTTCTCCCCCAAAGTATTAATGGCTATGGGGTGTGCAATCAATTGTTGGGGAACCTCTGAAACTTGTGTACATCTCCTTTGTGGGTGTCTATGTGGTTCCCAACCCAGGTATCCCTTTTTTTTCTCTACACAGTTCCTACTCCTGTGTCCCTTCTTAAGGCAGTAAAAACACGTCCTTGTCATGTCTGCACAATCTTTTGCTAGGTGTCCTATTTTAATGCATTGAAAACACTTCCTCAACTCATGTTGTTTCTTTTCCTTAACCCAGGTGTTATTACACTGTGGTCGTGTGTGCAATCCCTCTAATGCTGGGATACTTAACATCATTACCCTATCACTTAGTGCTTTTTCCCTGAGAACACTTACAGTACTTCCTCTCCAGTATGGTAATGAAGTTTGCACCCTTCTTTTCAAGTTTTCCCTGAGGCCATCCATTAGAACTTTAACAGCAACCTCTCTGTAGGGTACACTATCTTTTATGTCTGATACCCCAGTATATTTGGCCATCGCTATTAGAGCCCTGCAAAAATAGTCTGTTGCTTTTTCACTATCTTTTTGCTTGATAGTAAAAATTTTACTCCAGTCCACTATCACAGGAAAATATATGGCCAACCGTTTGATTATTTGTCTAATATTGTCCTGATTATCATCCTCGGTTAAGGGTTCATCCTCCTTCAACATACAATCCTTAATGAACTTTTGTATATCAGTATTGAGAGGAAGACAGGTCTTCAATAATACTCGCCAATCGTTATTAGTTGGCTCGTACACATTACCATAATATCTAATAAACTGCTGACATTTGGTCAAATCTTTCCTAGGATCAGGGAAATCTGACAAAATTTGAAAATGTTTCAGACCTAGTGCATGTATCATGCTTTGCTACATGTTTTAAGGGAACGTCACCATCTCTGTCCGCTTTCCCATTGGGAACTGTTGTAGTGCAGACAGGATGTAAGTCTACCAAATGACTATGTTCTGAACTAGTTGCTGAAATTGCTGCTGCAGTACAATGGATGTCTCCCCCTGTGTTAACCTTTAAATTATTCTCACCACTTTCAGCCGCTGCCCCTGCTGGTGGGATCATTCCTTTTCTTTGTCCTGAAACATTACTTTTAACATTACTTAAAACAACATACAAGTTACTAGTTAAAGTTTTCACATTTTTGGTATTGGCTGTACTATCCGCCCCGACCGAAATTATCGGGGGTGTGTTTGCGCTCAGTTCGCCACGCTTAGCAACGCACACTTCCGGAATGCTTGTTTCCGGTACGCTTACTTCCGCTGAACACGCGTTTTTCGCCACACTCACTTCCGCTGTGCATTCGCTGCTCTGCCACGTGTTACCTTCCATTTGCCATGATTTTAAACAATGATTATGTGCATTTCTCACTTTCATTGACTTAATCAACCGTACTTTATCTTTTACGTTATTTTGTACCTCTGCATTAAAACTCCCTATTGTTGGGAAAGGCCTAACACACTCTTTGGTCATCTCGACCCCTGTGTTGCAATAAGCCGTTGCGTATGCACCATATTTATTACACATGCGAAACCTTGCTGAATCCCTTAGGCCTTCTTTAGGCAGTACATTGACCATCTCTAGCGTATGCTTAGCACCCATGTTGAACAGTGTCTTAGATAGCCTGGCTACCACAACCTTCTATGCGGAACACAGATATACTGATTTCAACAATTGCTACAATCACTCTACCACTAGAGATCTCTTACTGGCCGTACACGTATTCGCTACAAGCCGCGTCCACTCGCTTCCTCTTGTCTTAGACAAGGACCCCTAACACAGAAACTATCACTGTGGAACCCAAAGGCTATCCGCTCCTCGATGCCCTGGCTAAACCACAAAAATCTGTTGAGTTTATTATAACTGGGAGAACAAAGTCGATACAATCAACCAGCCTTTCCAACATAATTCCTCCTAGATGCTTCACCAATTCGCACTGACGGTTGTCATGCGGTTAGATCGCACAGCCTACCAATACTAGTTATTAGCAAACCTTGCATTCTATTGGTAGCGCTTTGCGAAAACCCGGTTTTCGCATTCGGTATACCTGCCCTGTATACCGTCCTTCAGTTGGGCAATCCGCCTCGTCGGACAGTAACTGAGCACAATGAATAATAAACAGTGTATCTACGTTACAAAATCACACACTATACACCTTTTCTGCGCAGAAAATTAAGTTTCCAACAACAGTAATAATGTCTCAGAGGTTTTCACAAGTAATTTATACTATGCATGTATAACTATCAAAACAATTGTTTAACCACGTGGCAAATCTACCGGAAGTTTGCGTACGCACAGCCGGAAATACACATACGCTCAGCAATGCAATACACTTTAAAACGTAAAACGACAATAAAATGTTCTTTCTTGTCCCTAGATTCTAATTAGCGTTCCTTCAGTCTATGCAACAAAGGACATTCGGTCTCTCAACACAAAGTGAACCACAGGTCTTAAACACATTGCGTTCTTTCCTGCTATGCGACGCGTCCGTCAATCCACCCTTTGTTGAGGAACCGAATAACGTAAGCGTTGCATACCTGCCGGTAACGTAACTCACCTTCGAGCCCCCAAATTATTAAAGTAATTCTATCGTTTTCAAATAAGCATTGCCCAATCAATTGTATGTGTTTCCAAAGCACATGGTGGTTTATTTTAGCAGATGTAAATAGTCAACAACAGCAATACATTATTATATTATAATAAAGTACAGTACAGCCAATACCAAAAGATAAGTACATACTAATGCAATCGCTTGCGCACGCTGCGTACCCACGGGACCCGGTGGACAGTATATCTGTTAGAATACTGTGTCAGAGTTGACTGAGGGCCAGGGTGTGTGCAGCAATGATTATATACAGTACAGTGTTACACTTGAACAATAGAGATGACGTAGATTGTTTCTATAGGTCCAGACGTTGGGTGGGTCCAGGGTAAACAGATCATAGGTTGATTCAATCTAAGGGGTCGTCTCTCCAGGAGGTCTGCTCCTTTCATAGCCAGCATCATACAAAGGATTATTCCCTAATATCAATAACTAAAGTATGCAATGTGCGATCTCTTCGCCGACTGCACCGGACAGCTGCTGATGATTAGGGGATCAATATGATATCAGGCATGACACCTTTCCTATAACCTAAACCTTTAATAACACTACAATGTACATATAATCACTATATATATATATATATATATATATATATATATATATATATATATGACTAATAATAAACCAAATACTATCTGCTCCTGAATTACAGTGTAACAGAACCAATATGAAATTATATAAATAACTAAATGTTGTAATGCGAGTGTGTGCGTGCGTATTTTACCGTGCGAACGTGTTACGTGGCTTACAGATCGCATTTGCATGGCTAAACAATATTAAACCAATATACTTTCGTTCATCCAATTATACGACTTCAACAACATATTCTATGTGTTTTATTGATACTTGCATTTATGTCCCATATATATATATATATATATATATATATATACATATTCCTTGTGATTTGCAGTACTGCCCTGTTTAATGCTTAACTATTGTATTGTTATATATGACAGTCTGCTTATCTCTAACATCTCATTACTATTTGCTGCATTGTTTATTATGTGTTGACATGTACTATGCTCATATTCATTGAAGTACTTTAAGCAGACCCATTGCCTTGTGTTCTTATTCTCTAAGCATCATATGACCCTGACTCAGCTAAGTCACGTGCCCAGGCCTTTGTGGGAACCGCCCACTAGGCCTGATATTATTCCAGTCCATAAGAGAGTACCACTGGCCGCAACAATGACACGTGGAAGGTATTATGACATCTCAAAGAAGGAGGCAGTTTCAACCTAAAGCACACAGGATTAATCACTTGCAGGATGATAAACCGTGGAGCTATCTTCATTGAAAAAACCTTTAGTTTCAAGTCACTGGTGGATAGCCACACCTGGTCCCCCACTTTCAGGAGAGGAGAAGACCTCCGATGATGGTCTGCAAAGATTTTGTGGTGCCTTGTGGCCTTGAGTAGAGCTGTTTTGGTCTTGGCCCAAATAAGAGCGAACTCTCGATAGAGGGTGTCCACAGCTGGAACCGATGAGGAGAATACAGGAAAGGGATCCGGAAAGACAAGATGATTTCCAAATACAATGAAAAACGGGGAGTACCCTGTGTAAACGTGAACATGTTGGTTGTGGGAGACAACAGGGAGACCAGAGGGAGAACTCTGCCCAAGGAAGAAATTGAGACCATTTATTGTCAGAATTGAAACACCGTAGAAAAGTCTCAAGATCCTGATTAATTCTGGCCATTGGTTTGAGAATGATACCCCAAAGAGAATTTTAATTCTACACCCAGATTTAGGCAAAAGGTTTTCCAGAACCGGGTGGTGAATTGGACCCCGCGGTCAAGAATAATCTCCTTAGGACAGCCGTGTAGTTTGAAGATTTCTTTGATAAAGATGTTGGCAAGATGACTGGCTGTAGGCAATCCAGTCAAAGGGAAGAAGTGTGCCATCTTGGAGAACCGATCAATAACCACCCTAAAAGTGTTAAACCCTGCACTGAGGGGTAGGTCTGTAATGAAATCCATAGCCATACTCTCCCAGGGAACGTTGGGGATGAGAAGTGAACAGAGCAGTCCCACTGGAGCTCTTCTGGAAGTCTTGTGTTGGGCACAGGTGGTACAGGAAGCAATAACTTTGCATATGTCAGTGCGTACAGTAGGCCCCACGTAGGTCTAATTTGTAAATAAATAGTGATCCACTGATTCTATCAAAGAGATTGGAAATGAGGGGTAATGGATATCGATTTTTGATAGTGATACGGTTAAGAGGGCGGTAGTCGATACATGGACGAAGACACCCGTCTTTCTTTTTGACAAAGAAGAAGCCTGCCCCGGCCGGGGATGTAGACTTACGGATAAATCCTTGTTTTAACTTTTCCGTGATGTATTGGGACATTGCCTACATCTCAGGACGAGACAACGGATAGATCCGCCCCTTAGGAATAGGTTGTTCAGGAGACAGAACAATAGCGCAATCCCAGGGACGATGAGGAGGCAAAGTCTCTCCTTCAATCTTGCTAAATACATCCTGGAACTCCATATATGCAGCAGGAAGAGTGGTTAGCTTAGAGTGAGCTATGATCCGAGACTTGGGAGGCAGAACTTTGGACAGGCATCTATGACGACATCTTGAACCCCATGCTGTAACTTGAGCATGACCCCAATCCATTTGAGGTGAATGCATCCTGAACCACGGTAGCCCCAAGATGAGGGGAATAATGAACTTAGGCAGAACCAGAAATTGAATTGTCATGCAATGAAGAGCTCCTACCATCAACCGGACTGGGGAGGTAACGGAGGAGATGAAGCCGTTTGTGACACGACTGCCGTCAAAGATAACGGTTGAGGTAAGGATTCTAATGGAATTTGGAGCTGCGAGACCAGATTCACAGAAATGAAGTTCCCGGAGGAGCCGGAGTCCACAAAGGCCATGGTGGAGAAGGGACCTTTAGAGGTGCTCAGGATGACAGCCATTAGAAATTCTGGGGAATTTTTGGAGTAGAGAGCAACAATGGATTCTCCTACAGTGGCCTCCCTGCCACCGTTCAAGAGGAAGAGTTTCCTGGTCTCTTGGGGCAAACTTTCAGAAGGTGTCCTGGATATCCACAATATAAACACAGTCGTTGCTTGAAGCGTCTCTCCCTCTCCTTTGGGGACAGTCTAGAACATTATACTTGCATAGGTTCATCCATAGGCAGAATAGGATTCTGAAACTGAGGAGCCAGCCATGGCATGAACCGATTATTAGCGGAGCGTTCTTGCGTGCGCTCTAGATAGCGCAAATCCACCTTGATACACATAGAGATGAGGGAATCAAGATCCGAAGGGAGGTCTCTAGAAATTAGCTCATCTTTAATATGGTCAACCAAACCTTGCCAGAAAGTTGCCACTAGCGCTTCATTGTTAAATTTCTATTCGGAAGCCAATGTCCGGAACTGAACTGCATACTGACACACGGACAGGTCGTCTTGACGGAGGTTCAACAAACTGGTGGCTGCAGAATTGACTCTTCCAGGGTCATCAAAGACGATGAAGGAGGTTGTGTTGCTAAGGAGACGATCCCGTCATTCCCAGAGGGGTGAGGCCCAGGCGAGTGCTTGACCACTGAGGAGGTAGATGATGAACGCCACTTTGGTGCATTCTGACGGAAAGGCCCCTGGGTTACATTCAAATTGAATGGCGCATTAGTAGAAGAAACCCCTGCATCTTTTTGGATCTCCATCAAACTTTTCAGGTGCCGGAATGCGCAGACTGGAGGCAGCTGTAGAGACCGTAACAACACTGGAGGATGCAGCCGCAGAGGAGGTTTAGGCTGGAGTAGTGGACAAGGAGACTTGTAAGGCATCAAAGTGGGTAACGATACCTTGGACACATTGTAGGAGATGTGCCTGGGCTGCTTCCTGTTGTTCAACCCGCTGGGCTAGGTGCAGAAGTAAATCCCGAGCTGAAGGTTCACCAGACCCCTCCATAGTCATGGCCAGAGTATACTGTCATGACTTATACTTGCGTACCTGCTATTGTTGGCACTACTCAGCGGAAGGTGCAGAATCTAACATGCCCCATGTATTCACCAGGGACCCCCGCAAGGAGGTATGGACTCCGCTGCAGGAACACGCAGGTCGCGGTCCTTCCACAAGTCGAGATACAAGAGAAGATTTGTCAGACTGGCCGGGTCAGTAGCGTTCTGGTAAGTAGAGGTACACAAGGTATATCCGGAGGGATGGTGAGACAAGCCGGGTCGGTAACGTTCTGGAGGTGAGGTACAACAGGGAGTTCCAAAAGGGGTGGTCAAACGGTCCGGGTCAAAAGGGTCACAGGCAAACAAGAGAAGTCAGGAACAAGGCTTAGGAACTGGAACACAGGAAACGCTGGAGGCAGGTTAGACCTGATACACAGGAAGCGCCTTATAAAGGTTGAGGAGCCAATAGGATGGTAGTGGGTGGCAGCGCTATTCTCAGCTGCCGCCGAGACCATTGAGTAGCGTACCGTTGCCTAGCAATGGAACGAGCATGCGCAGGTGACCGTGCCGTGCGGCCGGAACTTCCGCGTCTGGTTGCCAGGCTGGGAAGCAAAGCAGGTGGCCGTTCCGAGGAGAGGACAGCGGGACAGCGCCTGACACTTTCCCTCCCATAGAAACAACAGTAGAACATATAAGGGCCATTTTTTCGAGACAAGGAGGATCATTTATTCAACTTTGAGATGCCAATTGAAAAATGAGTTCTATGATTCACTGGGGACTCAGGATATAAAAAAACAAAGACAATATTGTCCGGGAGACTCCGCATTTCTGGGAGACCTCCCGGGAGAGCAGGGCAACCTCCCAGTTCTCGCCCCCCCGCATTAAATAAGTGGCGGGGGCGGGGCTTAATGACGCAAATATCACGTCATGTTAGCCCTTCGATTTATCAACCCCGCCCCCACATGCCCACCTCCCCCGGGATCTCCCTGAAGCCAACGAGGAAAAGTTGGCAAGTATGGTATAATCAGGAGGGTGGACTGGCATCAAAAGCCCCGCCACCAAATTTGCCATAAGGCCCAGCAATGCCATGTTCTGCCCCTGTCCTCAACCTCCAGTTATTTAATATGAAATATCCACCAATACTTTAATTTTATTAGATTTCTGCTCATCATTGACCTTTTCTATGCAGTTCTTGAAAGTACAGCATTTTAAACAAACTTTGAGCTTGTGATTAACAAGAAAAGGGAAAGTCTGTGCATGTCTAGCATCCTGTAGCGTGAGAGAAAGCCATTTAGTATACATATGACAAAATAAAGCATCTCAACACACACATCTTTTTTTTCTCTCTGCTACGCTGGATAACAGCTGAAAGGGATTGTGTTACAGTTCAGATAGAATATTCCAGCAGTGTTAGCCATGCCTATGCTAAGTGCAATGTCTTTATTTTAGTAAATGAGAGACAGGCTGAAGAGGGACAGAGAGAGATGCTGAAGGGGGGTCAGAGTGTGAGCTGATGAAGAGAGACACAGAGTGTGAGATGGCAAAAAGGGGGACACGTTGTGAGATGGCGAAGAGGGTGGACACAGGGTGTGAGATGGTGAAAAGGGGGACACAGGGTGTGAGATGGCGAAAAGGGGGACACAGGGTGTGAGATGGCGAAGAGAGGGGGACACAGGGTGTGAGATGGCGAAGAGGGTGACACAGGGTGTGAGATGGCAAAGAGGGGGACACAGGGTGTGAGATGGCGAAGAGGGTGACACAGGGTGTGAGATGGCAAAGAGGGGGACACAGAGTATGAGCTGATGAAGAGGTGGACACAGTGTGAGATGGCGAAGGGGATACAGAGTGATATGGTGAAGGGGCGCAGTGATATGATAAAAGGGCACAATGTGATGGTGAAGGGGTGTAAATACATCTTGCATCATTTTGACCCAACTACTTAAAAAATGGGACTACCCAGTAATTATTTTTGCTTAGGGGTGCCTTGGAAAAATTATGGTGACCCTAAGGGTGCCTCAAGCTAAGAAAGTTTGGGAACCACTGTCTTAGGATATATGTACCATATATATGTGAGACACCCTCCTCTAGGCAATAGATGTCATTTAGAAAGCTTGGTGCGAATACAATTGTGTGTATATAAATGGGTGCTGGAATAGAACAGATTTGCTAGAATCGTACTCATTCCAAAAATGTACATAAATATTATGTACAATGTCACATAATAGTCTGAAAGAAAAACCTTATTTATGCTGAAAACAACTAAATATTATTTAATAAGGCACATTAATTAATACATTAGGCTATCCCTAGTTTAACCAACTATTGTATGCCTCCAACATGTGTGTTTAGTGAATCGGTTACATCAAGTTTGGTATCCATCAGATTTTGACTTTCATAGCTGTCCCAAACACATTTATAAATCTATCCTCAACACAAACAATGTTTTGGATTAAATCTGAAAGAAAAGAATACTGAGAAGATTTTTTTTTTGGCCATATCTTGCAAATCAACAAATCATATCTGGGGAAAATATTTCTTAAAAAAATGTAGTATACATGTCAGTCCTAATTCACTAAACTAATTATTCAGAACATGACACAGGCAAGTGCTGAAGAAGCATCCCACCAATGTACAGACTGTTTGACCCTTTTTTGGTTCATCAACTTAACTCATGTGTGAAGATCTAGAGACATCCTCATTAAAAAAAGAAACCTTCTGGAAAAAAGAAGGCAAAATAGTCCCGAGGGTTAAAGATAATGACATTATTTAAACTATCTACAAGAGAAATAAACTGTATTATATTCTATGTCTTTCATTAGTTCCTTATAACCCAATTGTCTTCCATGTGGGATGCGATTTGGGCCAAATAAGGTGTAGTTTGAATAGAATGGGGCCATGGTCAAATATATTCCGATATTCAGGAATCTTAGGAAGTGCGTTTTCCTGTTTAAATTTGAGAACCAGTTCCTTGTGGTCCTTAGCAATTAGTTAGTTATTACAAAATAGGTGCCACAGTGGAACATAATGACTTGCTCTCATCTGGCCACATCATGCCACAGAATCAGGCCATGGACATAACAACATTTGAAAGTCCTAGCATAGGTGCTAGCTCTGTGAATGCTGTGGGTGGTTGAGCGCCACCATTTCTCTGTGTCTAGTAAGCATTTTTTAACAAGTTTTGTTCACTCTTCCAGGTACCTGGAAAAGTAACCAACCAAGGAGTCGCTGATGTCACTGTACGACTCCTTAAATGATTACTACCACCAGGAGGTTCTACCCCTGGTAGGATTCAGAGGAATGTGTGCCTGCACAGTTGCATACACTCCTTGCCCTTTTGTTTTATTTTTTTTTCACTCTTCAGTGCCCAGACAAGCACCCAATTTGGGATTAGCTGATATCACTCCTGCAACTCCTTAATCAGATTCTGACACACCCGGGAGCCACCCACTGGTAGAAGGAGTGTCTCTGCACATTGCACACACTCTTCGGCTCTTGCAAATTGGGCCAACTATTTCTCATTGTACAAACTCAGCAGGGACAATATAGCATGACATAAAATATACATATATGATATCCCTAATCCCTTAATATACAGTATTAATTTAATAAAAAAAACAGTGATGTTAAAATAAAAAATACTTGTACAACTTAAAGATATACTTTTTCTGAAATTTTAATATACTAAAGGGTAAAAATATAATAACAAAAACAAAAAATACAAGATCACTATGTGATAAATGTAATAAAAGCATGGCATGATTTTAAAACTGTATAGATATACAGTGCAATGCATACAGTGATATAGTCAGCAAATGTTAACAAAACATGTGCAAATGACAGCTGGTGGGGTATCATGAGGAGGCAGGATGCGGGGAGTGGGTGGGTGTATTAACTTGAGAATCCCCAATTATTTTTGCACTAGAACTTTCAGGTGTTATTATATCATGTCAGTAGCTGAGGGGGAGTACTGGTGCTGAATTGCTCTTTGCAGGCTTCTAGGGTACCTCTTTGGTAAGTTAGCTCTCAATTTTAAAACACATATATGTATGGCCTAAATATATGGGACTCTTACTCTTTAGAGTTAGGACCACCCTATTAGCAAAAGTGCCGTGGAGTGGCGAGTGGCTTTAACATACATTTGCAAATGTGTGCAACTAATACTTTTGCATTTTTATCTACAGTAGAAATGGCAGGGCTTTTGCTGGCTATAGCAGTGTGCTGGGGGAATTTTCTGTGTGTTTGTTCCTTTTAGGATAACCCCACCCTTTCAAGCACCTGCTAGGAGCCTATAAATTGATTGAGCAAAATCCACTTCTGTATATAAATATAAATTAAATGGAATTAATTTAGGAGAATCTATAATGGAAAAGGATTTGGGAGTGCTCGTAGACAGTAGACTTAGCAATAGTGCTCAATGTCAAGCAGCAGCTGCAAGGGCAAACAAAGTATTGGCATGCATAAAAAGGGGCATAGATGCAAGGGACGACAGTGTAATTTTGCCACTGTATAAATAGTTGGTAAGACCTCATCTTGAATATGCAGTACAGTTCTGGGCACCACTCTATAAAAAGATAATTTGGAACTAGAAAGGGTTCAGAGAAGGGCGACAAAATTGATAAAGGGTATGGAGTCATTAAGTTATGAGGAAAGGTTAGCCAGTTTAGGCATGTTTATTTTAGAAAAGAGGCGTCTAAGGGGAGATATGATTACTATGTACAAATACATTAGGGGTCAATACAGAGAGCTTTCATGGAAACTTTTTACCCCAAGGACCATACACAGGACACGTGGTCATCCCCTAAGGTTAGAGGAGAGGAAATTTCACAACCAGCAAAAAAAGGGGTTCTTTACAGTAAGGGCAGTCAAGATATGGAATTCATTGCCAGGGAAGGTTGTGATGGCAGATTCAATAGATATGTTTAAGAAAGGGTTAGACAAATTTTTAGCAGAAAGGTGTATCCAGGGATACGACCGTTAATTTAAAATGAAGGATGGTAGTGGATATAGGGTAAAAATAGGACTGCAATATTGAGTCTGGGGGGATTTTCACAATTGAAACAGATTGGCGATTGCTTACTCTGGATTAATTTCAAATATAAGTGCAGGATCGCAGGAGATCCAAAATAGGTTGAACTTGATGGACTGGTGTCTTTTTTCAACCTCAGCAACTATGTTACTATGTTACTATATGTAGGTGTTGTTATATGACACTTAGGAGACCTGACAATACACACTGCGCATCAGTTCTGCTTTGTGGAGGTCCAATTTTATTAGGAGTCACAAGTGCAGAGGAGGAAATCAGGTATTCGGGAGTGGGAAGATAATTTATTTTAAAAATTACATTTTGGTAAATGGTGTTGTCCTTTAAAACCTTGCCTAGTGTTTAGGAACCTCAAGAGACCATAAAGTATTAGACTAACAATAACAATCAAAAGATACGGATATAAGCAAGTACTAAAGATAGCACAGCCAGAGGAGCCTTATGGCATCCTTTTTCATACACCATGGCTTATCAGAAAGCAGGTAAACATAGATATTGATTCTGCAAAAGTAGAATAGTTTATTAATATCCCTTGTTATAGTGAATCAGCCACAAAATAAACAAGGTTGCAAGAAAAACATGATTTGTTCCAAAGTAGTGATAGATAACATTTAGGACTAGCAAATAAAATAGAATTAATTACTATTGCTCCTTTATGTACAGTTGTTATTTCTGTCTTAGTAACCCTATGATTAGATAATACTAAAAATAATAACAGCTGCTCAGTAATCATCAGTGTATGCTGCTGTGTAGGCAATTACCTGCTGATGTATTATATGCAATTGACAAACATACTGCATTTAATTTACTTAACTAAGCAATTAAACATCTGCTGGTTTATGAAATCTTAAAATGAATACTTCTATTCACTTGAAATGAACAGGACACTCATTTCTTCTACCCAGTCTTAAAGAGGCAGCCCTGTACTTTCTAATATGTGCAAAATGTAAATGGCTATTACATTTGCTGTTACAATTGCAAGTGTTTCACAATTCTTTCAAAGAACCATTTTATAAATTTTTTTGTTTGTTTTCTGAATTGTAAATGTAAGTGTTGGTTTTTAAACCCAGTCAAAACATTGCATAAAGTCAAACAGCATTGCTGAGATAAGGTATAGGACCATAACCCCAATGAGATCACTTTGAATCTCAGTGCACAGCGAGCATCAATCCACTCCAGACTGTGGTAAGGACTTTTTTCGGTGAGTTTGTGATGGCCCAGAAGCAGTATAGAACAGTGTGACTGGATCACTGATAAATAACTTTTGGTATAAATTTATTTAAAGGACATAGCGCAGGGCGCTTATTTATTTAATTGCACGTGCACTTAGTTTTGATATTATGTATATTTTTGAGATAGGAAATCGTTATTTCTGAGACCAGGGTAGAAAATGTGTTTTTTCTGTTTAGCCTTGCTAGAGGGAATGCATTCATGTCCAAGGTATATTTTTGATTTCTGAAAAGCATTTGTAAATCTACTGTGTAGTCTAGAGGATGTGCTCATAAGGCTAATTAAGTCTATTCAATGTGAGTGACCAACAATTGAATGCACAACAGGAGGCCGTTACCTGAATGCAGGTCCTGTTCGGCAGACAGGAACTCTAAACAATGGAGACAGAACATCTGAAGAAATCAGGGAGGTGTGGAAGTTAAATTGTGTTAGATGCAAAACTAGATTACATCCTGAGATCTGATGGAAATCAAGTTGATATGGAAGTTCAATTTTTAGATGCAAAATTAGATTACATCCTGAGATCTGAGAGAATATCCTAGATGGGTTGGAGCCAGCTAGGTCCAAGGGGCTGGCTTACCTCTGCTAGGAGTTATGTCAGAACTGTATAAAACGTGAGCTGTGTGAGCATGTAATGTATCATTCTGATGTTCCATCTGACCTGACCACTGATACTTCTAATCAGTGGAACTGTCCTTGTCAGGATACTTGAGCAATAAACATCACTCTGCTTCAAAGACCTGCTTGACAACTTTTTCAATATTGCTGTAATCCTGTGACCTGCAGATTAGACCCTAAATCTAATTCGTTCTCCGGCTGTCTGAGGTTTGGACCCAAGCTTTTCCAGTACCACCGCTCTGCCTACTACCCATGCAGCCCTGGTCAGTGTGATAGGCCAGGGGGATCCATCCACAGCAACCCTGATCTATAGTGAGAGGTCAGGAGTACCAGCCCAAGTACACTAGCAACGAGGTACGCTAGCAGCGTCAGTTACCCAGAAGGAACGTGGTTCTGAGTGCTATAAAGGAGCTCCGTGGTGGCAGCAGGCCCCTCCCACTGCGGCAGGAGGGGCGTATTCGGAATAACGAAAGGGGATGGTGGCAAAGTAAGCCCAGCTGGTTCCCAGCAACAACAGACAGGGTGGCATAGGCGGTCCATCCTGTCACAAACAGTAATACAAACTCTCTCCCTTTCTGCTCACATCTTAGTGAGCGTTAAATGTGCTGAGAATATAATCTGTTATGACATTGATAGTGTTGGTGCAGGGATGTCAACGAATGCAACCAACATTTAGCCATGACAATTATAAAAGTCCATTTGCCCTATTACATTTACAAATGTGGTATATGAAAACATCATTTTGCATGAATATGTTAAAGGAAACCTGTAAGTTGTCATGTACTGTGTATTATTTAAAGCATTTAATTTATTTTTATTTTGCTTAAATAAAGTTTTATTGAGGTTTTTTTTTAAATAAGGAAAAAAGTGGGAAAGGGAGGTACAGAAGAAAAAAATAAATAAAAAATAATGGACAAGAACCCAGATAAGAGAGTAAAGGCATCATGTACAATACAAACACTTCTAAATTACAATCTTACTTGAAACAAAAGATAAACAATGAGGGGAGTCCTTGAAGATTGAGGTAGGATGGATGGCATTTATGATGCCTAGTGGGATAAGAGGAAAGATCAGGGGGAGAGAAAGACGAAAGGTGCAGGGGGGGGGGGATAGGCATATCAAAGGAAGAGTGATTAATCAGAGAGGGTTGAGTTCTATAAACATGTGTGCTTTATATGATATAAAAGAGGTAGGAGGTTAAGAGGCAAAATAGTCACGCTAGGAATGCCAGGTTGATCAAAATTGATTGGGTCAGTTGTTTATGATACTAGTCAAATGCTCTAGATTATAGATCTGTCAAACATTCTGAATCAACGCTGGAATAGTGGGACACTCTGCCTGCTTCCAGTTATGGGCAACTAAACATCTAGCAGCAGTGAGAATGTGGCTTGGGAATTTCTAGATTAGTCTGTGGATTCCAGGAGGGAGGCGCGGGAACAGGAAATAGGAAAGGTGGAATTGGAATTGTAAATGAGTGATCTTATGGATAAGGTCAGCAACTTCTCAACAAAAAGGAATACTTTTAGGGTAGTTCCACCAAACGTGGGACAGGGAACCCTGTTGGCCACAATTACGCCAGCATAGATCTGTAGTTGTTGAATAAATAGTCTTCAGTCTGGAAGGGACTAAATACTAGCAAAAAAATAGTTTATAAGACTTTCCTTTAATCTGAGTGCAGATTGAGGATTTAGAAACTGATTCTCGAATTTCTTTCCACTCATCAACGTCCAGAGTCTCGGCCATATCTTCTTCCCAGCGTAGCTCATGTGATTCTTTAGAAGATAAATTGTTGTTCGTCAGTAGAGAATAAAAGATGGATATGAGACCTCTAGAGGATGATCTGTTAAGACAAAAAGTTTCTAGGAGGGATGAACAGCAAGGTGAGTGCGGGTCAATATTCTTATTAAAGAGGTGTTGGATTTGTAAATATTGATAGAAAGCAGAGGATGGAAGATTAAGACGATCACAGAGTTCAGGGAAGGTCAAGAAGAATCCCATCGGAACTACATCAGGCAGAAAAATTTAATTATGCTATGTCCAATGTGCGACTATTTGGGATTGAGTCCAGACCGAAAAGAGGGATTATTCCAAAGGGGAACAATCTTTCGGATTGTCAACAATTTTAAAAGTACAATGCAATATTTTCATATTGAGAGGGAAAAGTGCATTGTGGGAGGGAGAGTGTGTGGGAGGAGAAAACATTCGAAGGAGATCTGCCTCTGTGTCCATAATCTGGCATGAGGGCTAGCATAAACTTGGACATCTTGAGCAAGTTGGGTCGATAAATAGTATTTGTGGAGACATCCCCTGCAATACCTCAACTCAGGACAAAGAGTGCTGCTACCTCTGTGCTCATGGCTTTATAGAGATACTCTCTAGCTGTCTCACACTACAGACACGCTTTCGGGCTGTCTCTTTTAATTCACCACCAGTTTTAGCATTATGGTATAAAACTTTGAGATGAACTTGCGGACGTCTACCAGATCAAATTTACTGGGAAATACTGGATTGATCAACTTTGTAAGCATTGGATGGGACTCGGACTGGCAGAGTTTTAAAGAAATAGAATAGTATGGGGAGGATATTTTACCAGCCACAATTCTGAAAATCCAGGTTATAAATTGAGGATTCCAAGAGTAGAGATCTTGTTTTAAGGAGGCTACTAAAGGGGAAAAGTTAGCTGCAAATAATTTGTCATAACGTTTGGTTAGATTGATCCCTAGGTATTTAATCTGATATGCTTGCCAATTAAACTTAAAGGTATTTTGTAGGTGTTTTTGGATGTTAGGTGAGAAGTTAAGGGCTAGGGCGTCAGTTTTATCTGAATTAATCTTAAAATTTGAAAGAAAACCATAATTTCTCATTTCAGATAGGAGGAATGTAATGGAGGTATGGGAGTTTGTGAGGATGAGAAGCACATCATCTGCATAGAGTGCTATTTTAAATGATATTGGGCCAGTGGAGATACCGGAGATGTTTCGATTGAGCCTGATTCTGGTAACAAGAGATTCCATCAATAGTGTAAAGAGGAGGGGGGAGAGGGGAAAACCCTGCCTTGTACCATGGCAAATTGAGAATGGGGGGGAAGAACAGCCATTAGCTAAAACTATTGCTGTGGGATTGAAATATAATGAAGCAATTCTCTTAAGAAAGGGGCCTTGCACACTGACAGAGCTAAGAACTTTACGCATGATCAAATGCTTTTTTAGGGTCAAGGACCACCACCAGAGCAGGAGTCTTTAGTATATTAGCAGCTTAAATTAGATCAATGACTTTTCTAGTGGCATCAGCAGCTTCACGATTAGGGATAAAACCCACCTGGTCTGGATCGACCAAAACGGGGAAAACCCGAGCTAGTCGGTTAGCTAATATTTTGGCAAATATTTTCAGATCAACATTTAGTAGGGAATTGAGATGATAACTCGGACATTGGATGGGATCTTTCCTCTCTTTAGGAATTACAACTATATTCGCACTGGTGGTAGCCCCATCGAACTTCCTGACAAGGAGTATAGAATTAAATCATTCTAAGAACATGGGAGAGAAGGCTGAAAGCATCTTTTTATAGTATATTTCTGTAAAGCTGTGAGTTTCAGTTCCTTGGATGGTATTACCTTGTTTAGAAATGTGAGATAAAAATCAGTTAGAGTAGGAAGTCCAGAAATTGTCTAATTTTGAGTCAAAGGTCTTGGGGAGGGAGGATTGTCTGCATGTAAATCGTACAATTTGGAATGAAAATGGTCACCAATTTTTTGTGGGTCGTAAAGCTTACTGGAGGTTGCGTCTTGTATTGAGACTATTCTATTGTGTGTTCTCTTAGAGAGTAAGTTATGGGATAATAGAGAGAATGCTTTGTTTCCTTTCTCATAATACGTTTGTCGCAACCACTTCAGGGTGTGGCGGCTTTGAACAACAGAATTTGTTGCAGTTGGCCATTGAGAGCCAAGATTTTTAGATAAATCTTACGTTTTGGATGTCATCAGTGCTTTTCTGTGAAGAAAGATATCGCTGATTCAAGGTCATGAATACGGGTTAAATGGGCTTTCTTTGCAGCTGAGGACATGCTAATTAATAGCCCGAAAATAGTATTTTTATGAACCTCCTAAATTACGGCATGAGGGATGTCTGGGGATGAGTTGTGCTCCCTGAATGCCACAATAGCCTGCATTATTTTTTGTTTGTCTTTTTTTTAAATAGGTGATCATGAAGACGCCAAGAATGACGAGGAGGGACAATAGAACAAATATCTAAATGGAAGGAAACCACTGAGTGATCAGACCAAGAAATAGGGAGAATGTCATAGGAATAGAGGAGTATTTGATTTTTTAGTGAGGATCATGTTTATATGAGTATGCGTGTTGTGGGAACAGAGAAGTGTGTAAAGGCACGTGTGGTTGAGTTTAAAACCTGCTAGGTGTCATAGAAGTCATGTAGTTTAAGTAGAGGTTTAAGTTAACGAGAATCACTGGAGGGACGCATGGAGGAAATGGCAAGCGATCCAAATTGCAATCCAATGTGGTGTTAAAATCCCCACCTAGTATGACATGGCCCTTGGCAGACTGATGGAGTTTCGCAAAAAATAAAATCTGTAAAAAACTAAACATGTCCCACATTTGATTTTACTTTATGCATTAACTATTTCTAATAATGTGTTGTCTGTGAAATGTTTTTAGTTTTGTAAAAAAAAAAAATTCTCCTCTACAGAAATCAGGTACATTTAGCTTTCGACACCTCCATTCTGCACAAGGTCTGCGTCTCTCTTCCACTCTCATCACATCCTCCCATTCCCGGTTACAGGACTTTTTTTTGGGTTGTACTCACTTTGTGGAATTCCCTCCCTTGCACAATAAGACTTTTCTCTAGTCTTCAAACCTTCAAGCGTTCTCTGAAAACCCACCTCTTCAGACAAGCTTATAATATTCCTCAACCATCATCTTAATCTCCTTAGGTTACCCTATTATCACACTCTATACAGCTAACACAAGACAACAACCTTCTGACCAACATTGCTGTGTGACTGATCACACAGCCCACTCAATACTTTTTACCTTTGCATTCTAGCTGGACCGATGTGCAATATGATGTAGCATGTGCCCTTGTGATTCAAGCTCCCATTGTCCCATAGATTGTAAGCTTGCGAGCAGGTTCCTGTTACCTCTCTATCTATATGTATTACCGAGTATTGTTTTATTAATGTTTGTTCCCAATTGTGAAGCGCTACGGAATTTGCTGGCGGTATATAATAAATGATGATGATGATGATTTAAAGATGTTGTTACTTTGTGAAGACCGTGCCCAGTAGATATATTCCACTCCCATGTGGATGATACCTTGATCTAGATTCATAATGCACTGGCTGACATATTGGGTCTATTGAACAAAACAAATTTTAATGGATGGCCCCAATAACTCAACAGTGATCTTCTGAAAGTGATGCAGTGTACACAAAATAAATCCTCAGGTTACTATTTAGGGATGTTTCCAGTTGCCCAGAACATAACCGTCCCCCCCCCCCCCCATCCGAGCACGTAAATGTGGTGGGGCACAGAATACTTCCTGGTGACTGGTCCTTTCCCTACCTTACAGCAGGCAATCGCTGATTGTCGCAATTCTCTATTCAACTATCGACACTGCTGTGTGCCTGGTCATCTTTCCCCCATCTCGGATAGCATGAGTGAAGATTACAAACAGTGCCAGCAGCAAACTCCAGCTCCGCAAGGTAGAAGGTAAGTGTCAGGGGAAGAGGATTTCAATATAACTGTGGTGGGACGGTAGTAAGGGGGTTTTTAATGAAGTGGGGGTGTGAGATATAAGTTTAATGATAGAGTGAGAGTGGGTACTATTCATTTAATTGTGGTGGAAGCTATTAATTTATTTGTGGGGGGAATTTATTTGATGGTGGGAAATATTTAATTTAATACTGGGGTTATAGGGGAGCCTATTAATATAAAGTGGGATAATGGGACTATTAATAAAATGCTGGGATGTTTTGAGGGCTTTTAATTGAACATGGGTCTGCGGTTAGAGAGTAGGGCTATTTATTAAATGTGAATATTAATTATTTAAATGGTGGGCTATTGTGGGATGAAATATGCTTATTTATTGAATGTCAATGCTATTAATTTAATGTTGGAGCAGGTAGGGAAATATAGGTGTTGTTACTAAATGTGAATACTAATGATTTAATTTTGGGGCTAGTTGATAAGATACAGGCATATTTACTAAATGTGAATGCTATTAATGTTATGTTGGGCTAGTTACAGAGAGGGAAACTATTTGTGAAACATGGGTGTTTTTTATTTAATGCTGGGGCTTGCTAGGGAGAGGGAGGCTTAAAGTGTTCGCTCATTGCTAGGCTCTAGGCTTTCCATATTTCGTGTACCTATTCTTTTTTTAAACAGGGCCCGACAATCCACAATCCAGACAAGCAGCAACAAATTAGCTGAAGAAACAAACAAAAGCCTCAGGTAGTTAAAACTGCAAGAACAGGTAGGAGTTAGCAGGAACACTAACTCAGTTCTGAGGGGACAGTCCCAATTCTAGGTGACTGTTGTTCTAAGTCAGGACTTTGTCCCCACTGGAAGGATAGTTAGCAAGTATGTCCCACTTCACACTGCTCTGCTCGTGAAGGAGGAGCTGCTTACACCCAACAGCAGTGCACACAGCACTGTCAGTTGATTTTAAGGGGGTGGGAGGAGGTGGAAGAGCAGCCTAGCACTGTCTAAAATAATAGCCACTTACATGCTGGTCATGCCCACTCTGATGGCGTGGTAATCCCCCTCTAGAAAATCATGCATTTGCCCTTGACCTACTAAATGTTTTAGGCAATTAACATCCCTTGATCTGCTACATATTTTAGAGCCAAAAACAGAAACATATATATCATATTCAAAATTCAAATGACAGTACACAGCAATGTGTAATGATTAAAACTGCTGAAGTGCAAAATCGTAAGTAAATAGAGGGTATACAAAAAAACAGAATAAACAACTAGCCTCATACTTCTCACTTGTCAAGGTACGCACAAGGGCCCTACATTTATGTACGCATTAAAACTTTTTATTTTTTTCATGATTTTAATATTCTATTTTACTTATTCCCATGGGTCACCCATTAGTGCTACAATGGTTCAAAGTAATAATTTATCACCTGCTCTTGCACAATGTTACATGCACATCTGGTCATTGCCAGCAGCAGTAGATAGTTGACAGCATTGGAGAGTGCACCCTATCATATGATGACTGATGATGATGGTTACAACTTTTATCAGGTTAATGACCAATTGTATAAGATAGGACATTTGGATGGGTAGAAATAATTAACTAATTAACTAACTATATTAAATGAGAGTATAACTATATGTTCTTCAAATTATGCACCTAAACAAGGGATGTGCAGTAGGCTGCTCATGGGCCACCAGCTGCCTGCCAAGCCTTCATCTGCAGCCCCCAACTTCTACTTACTTTATGCTCCATTGGTCAGTTGGCACAAGTTATTTTTTTCTGCATTATCCCGCACATAGTTTCTCCGGCAGTCTCAGTTCTAATTGAATAAGAGTGGGAACCGTAGTTGTAGCTTGATGGGTCAAAAAGCTCTAGTGGAAGATATGAGAGGTGTTTGGGGGTAAATGGGATTGCAAAGGACATATGGGGTAATTTGAGACATGGGTGAGTTTGAGATTAAGGGTAATGTGCAGCTCTTTTGAAAGTTAGAGGGCCACATGAGGCCTTTGAAATGTAACAGGTTATCTTTCACTGACCTAAACAAACCTAGCAATTGTTAACGTGGTGTTAGCATAAGGGGCCCATGCATGTTTTCTTTCCAGCAGATATGAATATTCTACCTGTAATGTAATGTTTCAATTACAGTGTCTAATCTGGTGCAGAGTTGTGACTATCTCGCTATCTATAAAGTACATCCACTTCCCCTTATTCCACCCATTAACCAAGCAAACAAAAGCACCTAAGAAAATTCTATTCCACTAAGTAACACTATGGACATCAGCATAAAAACGGATGCAACAGGTAGAAATGCAAAAATGTAACATCACAAACAGCCTTTTGGGGATCTTGCAATGCACCATTGGATTGTGAATGCAACATCGGCAGCAAGCTCCTAAGACTTCTTTTCTCCAATCAAGACCATTGTCCATTCATGTATTAACGTCAAATATAACGGGATGACCAAGGCTCATCTGATGTCAACGCTCTGTGTATCATGGATGCAGAGGGAGTACAGGAGTGTTCAGTAAATTAAAGGTAAGTTAAATATTCTGAAACTTTTAAATGTAAACAAAGACTATTTCGCCTGAGTTGGGATTAAAAAAACAAGTGGTAGACAATGCAAAAACACAATTAAAACACGTTTATACAAATGTACACTGAATATATATCCATCTACATATTGCTCCACCACCAGGGGGTAAATGTATTAACATGCGGGTTCTTCAACACCCGCGAGTTCAGCGTCTTCGGCGATTAAATTTAAAGTGGCGCTGCATTGTAAAGGGAAGTTTTCCTTTACAATGCAGCACCGCTTTAAATTTAATCGCCGAAGACGCTGAACTCGTGGGTGTTGAAGAACCCGCATGTTAATACATTTACCCCCATGTGTTTAATATTTGATATGTTTTTTCTATTTTTTAAGTAAAAATATGGGATACATGCATGCCAAATAAAACAAAAAGGTAGCTGGAACACTGAGTATTGCATTAATTAACTCTCAAAACTATGAACCTCTCTGTCAGTTTCACCAGTCTGACACTGGAGATCAATAGCATGCCAAGAAACAACAATTTGGTTTAGATCAAATAAACATTTGACCAATATTCACTTTACATTAAACTAAATTCAGTCTCTATTATGTATTTCCCTAATGCAGTACATACAGTGGTACAGTGGCGGATCCAGGGGGGCGGCTGCTCTGATTGTGTTTTAAACACAATCAGAGCAGCGGGGCAGCACACTGTCACTGCCGAGCGGACCTGCACATACTGTGCAGCCGCCGGCAGCCTTAGAAATTAGAAGGGGGCGGGGCCTAAATCCCCCCCCCCCCCCTAAAATCGCCCGGGGTATAGCAAAAGTCTGGATCCGCCCCTGCAGTGGTACTACTAGTTCTGTGTCCTAGATATGAGTTACTGTCTGGGCTCCTGCACTTGGCCTGTAGTAATGCCATTTGGTTCCTGTCCCTGTTTAGGCTCCTGTGCTTGGCCCTGTAATCACTGCATCCAGGAATTATACAGTGCTGAGTTAGAAGTGCTGGTCTGTTCTATGATGTTTACATGGGGACGTTATCTAGACAAATCCTACTACATACAAGATGCTGGTGCCATGGGCCCTGGCTGAACTATACATTCTGCTGCTAATGCTACAACTGGCTTACAAAGTTGTACTATTCATCAGACTTTGTTTGTTCTGTAAATATGTACATGCAATACCCATAAAACAGTTCTTAGATTGTCCTTCAATGTGTATATATATATATATATATATATACCACAGAGTTATATGCAGCTAAAAGTCTTATGGTTTACCTATAGGTGCACTTATGTTTACATTTATGACACACAATGTCTTTTGAACACTATTGTGCTATCAGTAGTGTAGTATAGTGTAATATGAAGAGGGAGGAGGGGAGAGGGGGAGGATTGGGAGTTTATGGGCTGGTAAAACTGCAGGATATTTAACCCATTTCAGGCACCACTCTGAGCATGCACTAGGACAAGTCAGCCTGTACATCTTACATCGCCTCAGAGAGAGGGAGAACTCATCATGAGCACAGTTGGGCAAGTAAGGAAACATGCTTGTTCACCTCCATTATTTGTATTATATTTTATTTCGTCTTCTCAATTCTGTATATCACCTCAACTTTTCTGCCAGATATACCAATGACCTGTTGTACAGTATGCAAATAATACAAGCTTCTTTTAGGAACTATCATGATGTAGGTAATAAAGTATATTTAATGAAAATGTGATTCAAAATTTGAGAGCAAAGTGTTAATTGCTAAAAAGGGAAATGCCGTTTTTTTTATTGATTTTCAATCAAAGCATTGAGCATTTTAGAAACAAATTTAGTAAATTGTACATTAATATTTACCCGCATTGATCAAAAATGGTGCAACATTATCTATGTTTTTATAAAGACATTGGGTAGTCTTAATTTGTTGTTTATCATCACCTTTGTACTAAAGACATTTTATGAAAAAGTTGATATTAAGTGTTATGTGTTGTTTGGAGTGTGTATCATAAGTTTATTATTATTAAATAGCTCCACCTTAGTTTGTATCTCTGTACAGAGAATATTAATCGACAGTAACTCCCTATTGTAACTTACAGTCTAAATTCCCTAACACAAAAACACATACACAAACTAGGGTACATTTTAGTCATCAGTCAATAAACCTACCTGTATGATTTTGTACTGTCGGAGGAAACCAGAGCACCCAGAATAAAATCACAAACACAAGGAGAGCATACACAGCTCTAGTATATACAAACATATTTTGTTATAACAGTGGTAAGAGCTGGGGGAATACAGTTCTTTTGAAAATAAAAACTGAAAGGCTGATTTAATAGCAATTGTGTGTCCATTAACAGGACTGCATGTCGTCATTTCTGTTTCCTCTTTACAGTTCGGTGTGAAAATTTCAGAAATAGGGCTTTTCCACCAAATACAACTTTTGTGACTCCAAATGAATCCAAGATATAAAAGTACTAAAGAACACAAGAGCTGTCAAAGCAACAAATAATCTACATGTGACAGCGAGAGTAGCAATAGCACAAGGGGTGTGGCAGATTAATATAAATGACTACAAAGTTTAATCCTTACCAGGCACAAACGCGTACAAATGTGGGAAAAATATATATGATGATTGTGCACTGAATGAGTATTTAGTTCATTACTCTACTTGATCTGTCACTAGGAAGCCAACAAGTATGTGGACAATTGAAATAATATGTAATGTAATAAAAAATGTCACCACGTTAACAAAGAAATAATGTTAAAATTGAATTGATGTCTATTAAACAATAATATTAGAAACATTAATAACATAATAAGGGATTCAATTATTACAAATGTGTCACTAATTCTGCACTGTTACATACTGAGCAGTTTCACAATAACATTAACTAGTGAGAGTAAAGCCAGTTCTGTAACAAAGGAATGTATTCTGTGGGCAGGGGCATTACACTGAGAGTTGTACACAAGTTCTTTACCAGCTTCACTGTATATAAACTCAGAAAGCATCCTGCACACTTTGAAGTAGGACAACCATCAAGTGACCAACTTGCTATCAGTGTATATTTTTTTCTGAGTTTTTTTTACCATAAGCTTAAATGAAGAAGTACATACATTGTCATGCCTATTTTTTGGATCTCCCCTCTGTGAGCAACACGGGAAAAGTGCAGGGGACATGAACTTGCGTCCTCAAGGCCCCGCCCCCGCTGTGCTATGATGGTTCACATCAGTGCACAGCAGGGTGCAGGGCTATGAAGATGAAATTCACACTCAACGCATGAATCGCATGAGGGCTCTGCTCCGCCAAGTTCAGAAGAAAGTCATGCGGGATCTGGGATGGTGGCCTACTGTCCCGGGAGTCCGGGAGAACTGCCTGAAATGTTGAGCCTCCTGGACATTCCAGGAGCGTAGGCAAGTATGCATACATATTAAAAAATGGATCTTATTCTCTTATACTAATAATAGTATGGAATACGTAGAAGGTACAATTATTTAAATATGTAGATAACCTATTTACACTGAACATAATTTAACAGATGCACAGTATCTGTACACTATAGCTTCACTACATCTTTAAAAATAATTTTACTTATACAAGAGGTAAATATACTACTGGAGTCTTCTATGAAATGGCTTAATAAATAATGAATAACTTAAATAAAAATGGCAAACACTGTGGTGCTAGAATAATACTTTTAGTTAAGTTCAGTTCAAATTCTGAACATACTAAAAGATTGTACATGGATGAGTGATGTTAACTTAGATATATACTTGCATATATCCAATTTCCAATTGGATATTCAGGAAAAATTAGGTTACACCCTAAACTTTTGAAAAAACATGCATATCTGACTGAGACCACAAGCAGTTCTGTTGAAGCCGTGCCTCCTCTCTGGGTGGCCACACTCCTTTGGACCAGTGATAGCTCCAGGAACATCTGGTTTGTTGATAATAGGAACTTGATTGCTGAAATGCTACAGAAACTAAATTACTATGTATGTATGCAGGTATTTTTAGAGGGTTACAAGTGTCTGAAATGGACAATGAAAAACTGCTTTGAATGTTGAAAAATAAACTGTAGTTGCTGGAATACCAATTGTGGTGAACTGGGATTAATTACTTAACTTGTTCAATGGTGCAAAGCTGCAATAAATTTTAGCAACCAATAAGCATTTGCTTCATTGTCTAACCTGCTCTAAATAGATAAAACGTAATTGTCGATTAAAGACCAATGTTAGTAAATAACCATTATTAAACAAATCTGCCTGTTTATATTTGCAAATGATCTTACATTTCCCAGTCACTGGAAACACCCTCATTAAAGCAATCTGCCCCTAATTTTGTAAAAAGCGTGAATGACGGAAACAGTAAAAATATCACATCAAAGACCAACCTGATACTACTGTCCTAAAACACTGCTCAGGTTAGCTTCATTTATGTCTTAAATGAATCATGTCAGAAAGGGGATATCAGATCACATTACATTTGGCTCTTTTCTGTGTTTAAATATGTTTCATTTATTGGTGGATGGGTGTCTAAAAAAAATGTGTTTACTCATAGAAGTGCAACTGGAAGGTACAAAGTATGTCCCATTATTAGTATATAAACAAGACCTGACCCCCGGGTGGAGAATTTTTGCAGAGATAAAAAAGCAAGAAATGCCCTTGATCTGCCCAACTCCTCCCATCAGTCAGTGCAAACTCCCTTCTCCACTTAGATGGTACCCCATAAAACAAAGCATGCCTGCACAAAATAGGTGCATGACATAATAAAACAGTATTTTTTGTTGCAGTTCTACAATTCAGTACTTCATAACTAACTCTTAGTAAGCCTTTCCATGGTTAATGAGTGCTATTAGTTGAAACGGCTTATCCCAAAATGTTAACTCTGTTTGTATCAACCATTCCTATATGGCTCAGATATCCCTTCTGGGAGAAGTCTGAAAATTCCATGCACTCTTTGGGCTAGATTTACTAAGCTGCGGGTTTGAAAAAGTGGGGATGTTGTCTATAGCAACCAATCAGATTCTAGCTGTCATTTTGTAGAAGGTACTAAATAAATGAAAGCTAGAATCTGATTGATTGCTATAGGCAACATTCCCACTTTTTCAAACCCGCAGCTTAGTAAATCTAGCCCTTTGTCTTAGAAAATTACCCAGGACATAGAGGCGACAGGTTTGCTAATTATTTCATATGTAAAACAGGACATATAAAGAAAACACATGTAGGCAATTATATTATGTTCTTTAATAACAGTAAATAATACCTGATATACTAATTTTGTTGCTTGACACACAGTAGTGTAGTGTAGTTTATAAATTTGAGTCTCATTTGATTTTACAGTGTTAAAATGATCTACATCTGGCAAAAAGCTAGAGGATATTTATGCATGCCATTAAAGTTTCAAATGATTTCTTGCTAATTAATGCAACATGCCTTGCAAAACATAGGCAGAATCTTAAGAGAGAAAGCTGCTAAAAGCAGGATTATGGTTGGTTGTGACAGTCAGCTACCATGACAACCAGGAGCATAAGTAGCAGTAAATGGGTTCCATAGCAAAAAGAGTTTGTAGGGGAGATTCCAAGTGAAGCATATTTACAAACAGAAACCCCCACCCTGCTTTTGTTAGTAAGCACAGGAGCCTACAAATGTACAGTGCAGCCCCATCAGTTCCATCACAGTACACAACCACAGAATCCCACTCACACACCTCCCAACATTTCAGTTCCCAGCATTGGGATGGGATAGGTCAGGGGTGTGGTTAGGTCAGGTTGGACATGCTCCCAGAGGGGCTACCAAGTGATTAGGCTGCCCATTAGAAATCTCCATACCCTCCAAACACTGCTGCACCTGGTATTCTGCACCCATTCAACGCTATACAGAGCAGCAGTGAAAGGAAGATACCTCTCAATGCTCCCATCCACAGGACAAGCATGTCTCCGGGCGGGACAGCGAGACATACCCCCAAAATTGGGACTGTCAAACACTGGACAGTTGGGAGAGCAGAGCTGGGGCCCGTGTAGCATATGGATAGCCAGTGCTAGGCCCCATAACAGATTTTACTGCAGTGGCACTAATATGCATTTTACTAGGATGTTTCAAATACTTTAAAAAGATCATTCTTTTAGATATCAATTTGACCTGTTCAAAGTTGAGGTTCTTTCTGTATGAAAGAATTGTCACTCACAGAATTCTAAAAGTACTTTAAAGGACCACTTATCATAAGATACTGTAATAATAATGTTTAAAAATATGTATTTAAAAAATTCAAGAGCATGTCAGAAATTAAGATATTTGAATAAATATGTAATCGTGGAGGGAGACATTTTCTTAGACACAACACACTGAATCTTGAAAATGGAAGATACCAGTGGTCAATAGTTGCTGCTGAAATATAGAAGAGCTTGACAAACATAAGCCTCCGCGTCCTAGGCATAGTTGACAACTGTCCATAATCTCCTCAGGGGCAAATTAAGGATTTATAAAGGGAAGTTTCCAAATGATTGCACAGGGATGCCTATTTTCAAGTATCGCAGCAGTACATATACCACTGCAATACATGCTCTATTACCACCATCGCAGGATAGCAGTAACAGGTTAAGATGATTTGATCATTAAAAAGCTTTTTTTGTTATGAATGAATGTTTTAAATATTTTTTCAATAAATGTCTGCACTTGTGCATTTCTTGATAATCAGGATGTGGTGATTTTGGCACAAGGGGCAACTGGAAGCACCCCCAAGTATGCTTCTAGGCAGGGCCGGTGCTAGGGTTCTCAGCGCCCTAGGCAAAATTTCAAAATACCGCCCCCCCCCACCCACCCCAGAACACACCAAATACCCACTTCCCAGACACTCACACACTTCACTTTCGGTAAAAAAAAATAAAAAAATAAGCCTTACCTCCTACAGCGGTCTGGCTGCCGTGATGTTTCATAGAGAACGTTGTCCAGACTCCACTGCTGTCCAGGGGCAATCACAGGATTTCTAGAGGGGAAGTATCCAAGTATTAGATATGGGAACAAAAACTTGTGAAAATGACCCATCACACTCTGCTCCCCCTGCAGCATACTGCCCCACCCCACTGCTTGACAATGTGCTCTCTCCCCCCCCCCCGCAGCACCATGTCCTCTGATCCCGCCCCTGCAGCACCATGTCCTCTGTCCCCCCCCTGCAGCACCATGTCCTCTGTCCCCCCCCTGCAGCACCATGTCCTCTGTCCACCCCCTGCAGCACCGTGTCCTCTGTCCCCCCCCCTGCAGCACCGTGTCCTCTGTCCACCCCCCTGCAGCACCATGTCCTCTGTCCCCCCCCCCCCTGCAGCACCATGATTTTATTTGCACGTCATGCTCTATATTTGACTTGCAGCAAGTCAATAATAGAGCATGAGGTGCCAATAAAATAATTATTTTATCCACCATAATGTTTAAATCAAAGATAGAGCATGAAGTACAAAATAGTCATTTTTCCAACGCATATTTTGCAAATCAAATATAGAGTATGACGTGGAAAATAGTAATTTTTATACCATTGAAAAAATACTTTTTTCCACCTCATGCTCTATATTTAATTTTCAAGCTATGTGGGAGAAAAATTAATATTATTTGCAACTTCATGCTCTATCTTTGATTTAAAAACTATGGTGGATAAAATAATTATTTTATTGGCACGTCATGCTCTATTATTGACTTTAAGCAAGTCAAATATAGAGCATGAGGTGCAATAAAATAATTATTTTATCCACCATAGTTTTTAAATTAAATATAGACCATAATGTGTGACATAATAATAAAAAATCCCACCCCCAACATTTTTTGGGCCTCCACACTTCCCCTTTGGGTACCCCATTTTTTATAAAATGAAATTAGTAATACAAAAAAAAATAAAAGATAAAGATACTTACTGTTTTTGATGCTGAAGGCTGTTCAGATGCAGAGAGGCTCTTCTGTAATGGCTGCCCACTGCTCCTCAGCTTCTTTACACCAGAGGAGAGGGGTGGAGCAGCCGTGGCATGCTGGGAAGAGAGGGGGGCGCTGGGTAGCAAACTTTATTCACACTGTCTGTCACTGACAGACAGTGTGATATACTACACAGGCGCCGCGGAAGAGTGACCCAGTGTCACCTGATCACTGATGTCAGTGATCAGGTGTGTGACAGATAGTGGGAGCGACGCGCCGGGCAGCCTGAGCGGACATTGAAGAAACAGCGGCGGCACCCCGCCGCCGCCGCTGCACCACCTCTCCCACTTCTCACCGCTGACTAGATTTTCAAATCTAGTCAGCGGCAGCGGCGCCCTGCAGGTCCCGGCGCCCTAGGCAACTGCCTAAGGTTGCCTAATGGGAGCGCCGGGCCTGCTTCTAGGGCAAAAATGGGATGCGAGGGCAAAAGGAGCACACAAGGTGATAGAAACAAAGGAATAGACACACACAATAAGGGGGGCAGAGGCATACATGGGGACACAGAGGGTGAAAGCTACACATACAAAAACAAACCTACTTCTTTTGGAAGGACAAGTGCTCAAGAGCCCCTCATAAGTCATCAGCTTCCTATGTCTAAAGTCTAATCCTAGAGCCTCTGAGAATATTTGGAACAACCAGAACACCCCATTATTTCTGGAATACAGTATGTTACATAAATGAACAGACAGACCGCAGAATCAGTCAAAAACATGGAACAGACTGATGACTGAATATGATGACTTAAGTTGCCAGACAGATAAGTAGAAGATGATATGGAGAGAGTAAGCTGTAATTGCTGATGATTAATTGGAGTTAAGCAATTTGCAAAGTTTTAAATATATGAAGTATGATAGGGCTACTATATGTTCAAGTTTGTACTCTGTTGTGTATAACTACAGTCACTTTATTACCAATGTAGTAATATAGTAATACACATACACACACAATCACATAAAAACCTACATCTATTGGTAGGAGCAGAAGGGTTCAAGTGTCCATCACCCGTGGAAAGGTGGTCTGCACTCTGCTATGTGGGCGCAAGCTGTTACTCAATGGAATAGACAGCATGTGGTCAATGGTATGGAGAAAGAGGGTTTGCCATGACCAGGGCTGCCAAGAGCAATTCAGGGCCCCGGTACAACAAATCATGTGGCCCCCCTTATAGTTGAGCATTAAAAAAAAAATGCGCCGCAAATTTTTTCGGGGATGTGGTCATGCGTTTGGGGGCGTGGCAAATGTGCCATTGGGGCGTGGCTAACATCAAAATCACTAGGCTCTCAATTCGCTGCAGCGTGACATATGTTCAAGAACTCCTGACTTTCAGGACATCTAGCACCACAGTGTAGTATACAAATAATGCAGTGTGTACACAAAGAGTTCAATCTTGGCCTGCACCTTACATTGGGCACAACACTCACCAAAAACTGGTATTGTCCTTACTAGAATCACAACATTTCACACACTGTGCTGCTCTCTCCTACCTGTTCTTCTCACTTTCTCCACCTGTGGCTGCTGGTTTCTTTTGTTGCGGCTTGTCCGGATCCTGCAATGTTGAAGGGCCTATTCCTACTCCCTCTTCTTTATAGTACTGTCCCCTTCTGTTTTCCTCCCCTTGCCTCTCCGTTTCTTTCCTTACCTTTTGTCAGCTTCTTTCTTTCTTTCCTTCTCTTCTCTTCTGTCTCCTTTTCTTCTTTCTTCTGGTCTTGTCTGGCTGCGGCGCTCCTCACTGACTGCCGGGCGTGACTTGATGACGTCACGCCCGGCAGTCGGTGTGAATGGAGCAGAGAAGAGAGGAGGGATGCGGCGCCGATCACGCGAGTATGATTCTTTTTACCCTGGCAAGCCCGGGTAAAATGTACCCATTCCCCCCCCCTCTCGGCGGCCCTGGCCATGACCAGTTAGAAGGTGGGACATGCGCTGCAGTAGTAGGCTGCACAGCCCCTACAGTGACAGCAGGGAAAGGAATAAAGGGGCAGCCCATCTTTTTTTGTTTTAGTTAACCAACACAATCCTTTCACTGGTGGGCAGCATCGGGGAGTGGGTGATTTGAACGAAGTGGGGGGGGGGGGGGCTCCTGTGTGCGCCTGCTCCTGGGAAATTACCAAGCTTTTAAGATTTATTCCTGAAATGTATATACTTGGGAATGTTGCTACTTTTCAATATTGACCAACTAATGAAATTCCTTTTTTTCTGCAGGCTAGTTGCAAATCTTACCATTGGTTCTTATCACCTAAGCTTTATAATTTGATATTTATTTAAAACAGCACCGCCGCGGACGCTTCTTTGACAGCGCTGCGGTTGCTGTATAGTACAAGGTTGCTGAAACGGAGCTGCTGCGTGTGCCCCTGTAAAAGGAGTATTTTAAAAGCAAAATACTTTATAATCAAGTAGTGCTCCATAGTTCACCGAGACTAGTATTCTACGTGCTTAGATGCAATGTGTCTCTGGAAACTATTTTAGAAAATTGGCAACTATGTTTAATCATTTCACTTATGCATGATTGGAATGTGTGTCTGTGTACCAGAGACAGATTATATAAATGCACATAAAACTAAGCTACCCTTTAGCATATAAATTATATTAAGCAGAAGGTTGTTAGCAACTAAAAGTCAAAATATGAGGCCATCTCCAGAGCTTGATCTATAGAGGTACAGTTGTTTAAAGTAGATAACTGTTTTCATTCTAGTTAGTTGTGATAATAAAGGAATGTGAAACGTGCTTAGATGGTGCTTCACAATGATATACATGTTTTTCCACTAACACAGTGCTTATGTTACCCTTTGTTCTATATAAACTCTAAAGAATCATACTGCCTTTCTTAACAACATGAAGCATAATAAATCATAATGTGTTTCCTTGGCAGGTTATCAAATGCAAAGCAGCGATAGCATGGGAGGCAGGCAAGCCTTTTAGTGTGGAAGAAATAGAAGTTGCTCCCCCAAGAGACCATGAAGTCCGGATAAAGGTAGCAATGATTTATATATTTTTTTTCCACATGGAATTTTCTTGGACTTGGCAAAATAGCAGTGACTGTCTATTGCTTAAATCACTAAGTTATGAACAAAAAAGCCAGCTATTATAATATTAGCTAGTTACTGGTTCCGGCTAGTGAATAGTCATACATATGCACTTGTGGGTAGGCTCAATTAGTATTAACAATTTATAATCTCAGTAATGTAGGAGGAGGTGAGGTGCAGGGCCGTAACTAGGGCTGGGCGATAAGGGCGACCGCCCAAGGCGCAACGTTGAAGGGGGGCACAGTTTCTGAAGATTTTAGGTTCATTTGGTTAAAATTGATGGCTAGGGGGGCAGCATTTTTTTTTCTTGCCCTATGTGCTAATATTTTAAATTACGGCTCTGGTGAGATGACAAAGCAGGGATCTGTTAATAGGAACTATGGCAGGGTTAGGTGGGTGACAAAATTGGATATAGCCAGTTCTGAGCTGGACTGGAGAGTCTGTTTTTATGACCCCTTAAAAATATTAGTAAAAGTAGCTGCTGAACCGTTTACTTCTGAGCTCATGTGCATAGCACAAAATATGACAATTGGGCACATGATATAAACACATTTCTTAGATCACACTCCTAAAATCTACCTCTGTGGAACTATACAATATTTCACATATACTACACTACAAGGGTGAATATGTAGATGTGCTTGGACGTGTCCATCTACATGACTATGTATTTAGGCAAATTACACTTTTTATATTATATTTTATTACAAAATGACAAACAGCAATGGCTGCCTTCCTCTTGAGCTTGTGAAATGGCAATATAGGGAACAGCAGACAGCTAGTGGAAAGAGTTTGTACACAACCAATGGATACAGGGCTAACATTCTTTATGTAATGCCAGTACACTGAGAGATGGGTGGGGTTTCCTTCAGTAATTCAATTAGTATACGTAGCTTTACTTACTTGATCTAATTGGCAATGCACTTACACAGTAGAAAAGGTGTGTATTTGGTTTGCAACAATGTTTAGGTGGGTGGTACATGTCAAATTAACATCAAGATGAATTCCAGGACCCAAGGTTCCCCAGCACTACATTGCCCAGAGCATCACACTGCTAACGCCGGTTTGCCTTCTTCCCATAGTGCGTCCTGGTGCCATATCTTCCCAAAGTAAATGACACATACGCAGCTGGCCATCCACATAATGTAAAAGAAAATGTGATTCATCAGACCAAGTCACTTTCTTCCATTGTTCCATTGTACCATTCTGGTACTCACATGCCTTTTGAAGGCACTTTCGGTGGTGAACAGGGGTCAGCATGGTCACTTGGACCGGTCTGTGGTTATGCAGCCTTATATGCAGCAAGCTGAGATGCACTGTGTGTTCTGACACCTTTCTATCATAGTCCGCATTAACTTTTTCAGCAATTTACGCAGAAACAGTAGCACTTCTGTGGGATCTAACCACACGGGGTAGCTTTCGCCCCTAACAGACATCAATGAGACCTGGGCGCCCATGATCCTATTGCCATGATCCTGTTCTTCCTTGATCCACCTTTGGTAGATACTACTGCATACCAGGAACTCAAAGACCTGCCATTTTGGATACTCTGACCCAGTCATCTAGTCATCACAATTTGGCCCTTGTCAAAAGTCACTCAAGTCCTTACACTTGGCCAGTTTTACTGTTTCCCACACATCAACTTCAAGAACTGACTGTTCACTTGCTGCCTAATGTATCCCCACCCCTTGACAGGTGCCATTGTAATGAGATAATAAATGTTATTCACTTCACATGTCATTGGTTTTAATGTTGTGGCTGATCGGTGTATATATTATATATCATCCCAGTTTATTATGCATTGCTATTTCTATTTGTGTTACTACTTATCCTTGCACCCAAAGTCAAACATTGCCAGCACTCTCTAAGCTTTTACTCTCTAGAATTATTCTAATCTTTCACATGCATTATGTTTTAAGATTGTTGCCACGGGAGTCTGTCGCACTGATGCTCATGCTGTGAGTGTTCATTTTAAAGAAGGTCTGTTCCCTGTCATTCTCGGTCATGAAGGAGCTGGAATTGTGGAAAGTGTTGGACCCGGTGTCACAAAGTTTAAGCCAGGTATCAAAATATACTTACAGAGAAATAGTTGTTTCATAATTACTAACATCCTGCAATATCAAGATTGTTCAGAGATTGTTTAGTCTTGTTCTTGTTAATGCCGACTAGCCACTGGCATTACATTTGTGGCAAAATAACAAGTGCGGGCTGCTTGTGAAAATGCATATAAACACAATGCAAAGTTGTTAGCAAAATGGGCATCAATTACTCTAAAAAGCATGTAAAACTAGCATATTTCCATCCATACTGTATACTGTAAACTGTATACATCTTGAGATGTATCCGCCTCTGCAGCGTCATCATATGTGCCACCACCATCAGCTTGTATTTGCAGTTTCTGCAGGACTGCATGAGATGCATAAGCGCAATCACGCCTTTACTGTACTCAGCCTACATTAAAATGCCTTTTCCTGGCTCTTTCCCACCTCTGCAGGTGGATGTAAGTGCCAGAATCACGAAGTCTACATAGGCACATATGTGCACCTACTTTCTGGGCAATGGCAGAGCGATTTTACGCAAGATATACTATGTAAGCTAGTGACTGTACCCCTATGCTTCTTATTCTTTTAATTCACTGGAAATAAAAATAAAAAGGTAATAAGAGATGATGCATGTGTTCCGCTCAGAGTCCTGCTACAGAATGAAAGACTGAGAGTGCCAATAGCTGCTCAGCCAATCATAAGCGATTACCATCTATTGATGTGGGAAAAATCAATTAATCAGTCCTGTACTCATGTCTATTGGCCATTAATTGCAATGGTGTTTCCATATGTAGTACACAAACCTACTGAAATACATGGGCGATAGGAATGAATAGACATGAAAGGGAAAATTGAAGCAGTGCTGGCTAAACCACTGAAGTTAACCTCTAGTGGGTATGAACACAATGCTTTCCTAAAGAAATCAATTAACTTTTTTAAGTACAGGGACAAGATTTAAACGTATTGAAATTGGACAATCATTGCAAAAACAATGCGCCACAACACAAACAAATTTAAGTGGCTATGGACTAGAATAGAATGGGTTTAATTTGACATGTGTTTTTTAAATATAGGTCAGGCTCAGCATTTAAACACCAGTGGATAATGGCCCTAAATTATACAAGAAACTAATACAGAGAAAATGATTATGTAACATTTTTTTCACATTTTCTATTCTAATTTTATTTTATTTTTTTAAAACTCTTTATTTTAAAACTGTATCAAAAATGTTTTACAACATGAGATCTCATAGGGAAGAAGAAAAAAACAGTTTTGAAATCACGTGCAACATAGATAAGTAAACGGCTAAAACATAGTCTGAGAGGTGTGGGATAGACAGGAGGTGGTTTGTGGAGATAACTACTATTACATTACAAGGGACCTCTAGTTACTCAGACAGGTTCCACAGTGTGAACGGGTAAAGATGGGGGCGACTATTGAGGTAGCTGAGTAGATACAGGGGTTTTATATTTTACAGGATTCAGTGCTAACCAAGAGTGACACTGGCCAATCAGAGGTGCGAAGCCTAACGAGTTCCCCGGTATTCACCAATCCCGCTGCAAGGCGGGATGGGCTTAGCTGCCGAGGGCTAACAGGTCACACTGGCATGACGCAAAATGTAGCACTGCGGATGGAAGTGTCACAGCAGAGTTTAAATACCCACCGAGATTCAAATCCCCCGTCCCGACACGAAGCGCCATCTGAGATACAGAGCGCGGGGATGGCGCTAAAGCGAAGAGAGGTAAGTTCATAACATCAGGCTATACCAGGAACAGGTTAAAGGTGGAGGTTAAACCAGTGGGTCCAAATTGAGTGATACAAAGCTAGGGTGTTAATGAGGAGGGCAGTGATGTATTCAATGGAGGAAATATACCAAATACGACTGAGTAGCTCAGTTTTCGAGGGTGGTTTGCTTCCAGAGTTTGGCTATAAGCAATTTGGAGGCTTGGTAAATGTACATGAGCAATCTGTCAGCGGGTTTAATGAGGTGGGGGTCAGGCTGGTTGAGAAGAAGTTGGTCCAGGTTTAAGACTAAATAAATCCACTGATTTTAAAAAATTTAAATTGCATAGATGCAGGGAGATGGTATTTGGTTTAAATATCTACATACGAACTAGAGGCTGATTCGCCCATAATATGGACAAAACGATCAAACTTACAGGATTTCCATTGGCGGAGTACCATTGGGGAAGAGCCCAGAGGAAACAATGGATAGTTCCAAATATAGGTCAAGGGAGAGGGATAAGTAGCTAGGTGAAAACGGCGGCTGGCCCAGTCCAAAGATGTCAGAGTGAACGATATGATCGGACATGAGTGGACCAAGGCAGGCCTATGGATCGCAGGTAGCCAAGGAAAGTAGTGAAGGGGCATGTCCAAAGCCAGGGCGCTTTCAATGTCTACCCATTTTTTGTGGCCAGAGTTAATATGACAGGATATAATGTGGCTAAGTTTGGAGACATAATAGTATTTCGAGATGAGGGGAAGTATTTGGGCTAGGGTAGTAATTCTTTACCAAGCCTAGGCTTTTTACCCTCCCCCCCTCCAAATAAATTTGTTACACAATGATTGGAGACTCGCGAGGACATGGAACGGTACATGGACTGGGAGTGTTTGGAACAGGTACAGGAGGCGTGAGAGTACACTAATATTAATTGCGTGGATATTCCGGATCCATGAGCTGTTAATGGGCGGCCATTTAGGAAGGTCCTATTGGAAGCAGGCTAGTAGAGGTTTTAATTTGAGTGATAAATCCTGGATTAGTGCGTAATGATGGTCACACCTCGGTATCAAATGGAGTGGGAATGCCATTGAAACATAAAGGACTGTAAACTTTCCTGGCTTAAGTGGAGGACATGCAGCGTTAAGGCCTCAGATTTAGAATTATTGACTCTGTATCCTGAGAGGGTTCCATATCGTGAGAGTTCTGTCATAAGTTTTGGGAGGAAAATTACAGGGTTAGTCAACATCAGAAGCACATCGTCAGTGAATAGTGAAAGTGTATAGTGGTTGGGTCCAAGTTGTACATTGGCAGATACTGGCCACCAGAGGTTCAATAGAGAGGGCAAAATGGAGTAGGGATAATGGACAGCCCTGTCAGGTGCCGTTCTGCAAACTAAAGCGACTGGAGAACTGGCCATTTGTCACGACCCACGAGGTGGGTTTCGAATATAGCGCTCGAGTGGCTTGTAGAAATCACCCCTGAAAGCCATAGGACTCCAACACGGAGAACATGAAAGGCTATGAAACCCTGTTGACTACTTTCTCTGTGTCTAGCATGAGTATGACTAAGGGGAGGTTTTTTAAATTAGATTAATCACTCTACAAGTATTGTCCGAGGCCTGTCTGTTTGAGATGAACCTCACCTGGTCCAGGTCAGTGAGGTCAGCCAGAATCCCGTTCATTCTGTTTGACATAATTTTGGCGAAAAGTTTAATGTCTGCATTGAGGAGTGAGATGGGTCGAAAGTTAGAACATAAGGTCTTTATCAGGTTTTGGGATAACAATGATAGGGGAGTTCGTCACATGAGGGTGGAAATCGTCACCATGTAGGATGGAGTTGAAAAGTTGGTTAAGTCGGAGAAGCAATTTAGGGGCAAAAACCATATAATATGCCATTGGGAGGCCGTTGGGACCCGGAGCTTTGAAGGCTTTTGGGAGCCAAGAGCAAGTTTCATTATCCTCCTTGGAGATATCCTCACACAGAGGAAGTAAATTTAGGCTGGGTAGATTACAGAATTTCAAGCAAGGCCAGATTAAGATAATGTGGACCCCTGGGATACAGGTACTGTGAGGCCCCCCCTGCTCCCAATTCATCAGACAGTCTCATCACATTCAAAACAGTCTATTTCCTACCTGTTCTTGCAGTTTACACTATCTGCTGGTTTTTTAAATTCAGCTGCTGCTAGGCCAGATCCTGGAATGTTGTGCCCTGTTTGGAAAAAGCATAGTTACTATTGATCTCCTGAAAAGCTGAGCAAATAATATACAGCCTAACCAGCTCCAGCATTAAATTTACATAGCATTCACATTTAAAAAATTGGGCCTATTTCTCCTAGCTAGCAGTGATACACTCCCCCACAATCCAGCCCCTTCACATTACAGTAACCCAGCTCCCAGATTACAGAAATATGGTATACCAGTCCCACACTATAGCAATACTACCCTCACTATATCACTGCAAACTGCACTAATACCACTCCTATCCACACAGTGCTCCAATACCACCCCTCTCCTCACACTGCTCCAGTACCACCCCTCTCCCCACACTGCCCCAATACCACCCCTCTCCCCACACTGCCCCAATACCACCCTGCTGCGTACACTGCCCCAATACCACCCCTCTCCCCACACTGCCCCCCCCCCCGCATCACACTGTACCCCAAAAACATCTCAATGCCTCCCCAGCATCACCCACTCCTCCAGCATCTCAATGTCCCCAGCAGCTTCACACTGTCCAGCCCAGCATCTCAGTGCCCCCAGCTTCATCCTCCCACAAGCATCTCAATGTTCCCAGCATCATCACACTGTCCAGCCCATCATCTCAGTCCCCCCCCAGCATCTCAGTGCCACGCCGCAGCTTCATCTGCCCCGCCAGCATCTCAATGTCCGCAGAGGCATCTCAGTGCCCCCCCCCCAGCTTTATCCGTCCCCCGCAGCATCTCAATGTCCCCCCGAATATCACACCGTTATTTACTTACCTTACTTATCTCCTCTTGACTGTGCGGCTCGTTACAGCGTCTGGACAGTGAGGAGGAGGGAGAGGCACAGCGCATCCCATCTGCACTGTACCTGAGGTCTGCACGGCATGGTTGTTAAGTTGGCTGGTCCACCAGGAAGTAGATCAAAGTGCAGCTGAGCTCAGCTTGTCTGCTCGTCTGCCAGCAAGAAATATATAAATAATTTATTTCAAATAAAAAAAAAACATAACTCAAAAAATCTTTGTTAGGGCCCACCAGGTCCCTAGGCTGTAGCCCCTTTAGCCTAGCATTAATACGGCTCTGATTTCAAGTAGTCAGTAATGTCAGGTTGGGGCAAGGTGACATCACTGGGTGGGGAGAAAATATATAGCATAGAATAAGGAGCAGAAGGTCTTATTAATAACCCAGGGGTCATAGGACAGAGCACCTTGGGGTCTCGTATGACAGTAATCAGTTGTGAGGCCCTTTTGGTCTTAAGACTATTGGCTAAAATGGAGAGTGCCTTGTTGCTCTTTTTATAAAACCTTTGCCCCAACCAGTGTGAAATCTTTTCATTTTTTTTCAGCTAGTAAGTGGTTTAAGTCATCTCTAAGCTGGGTCAGCTGGTCGAGAATAGTCTTGGATTGAGTGCGTTTGTTTTGCAGTTCCAGGGAGTTCATTTGGGAAAAGACTGAAGTGATGCGCTCGATCTGTTTGCTCTTATGATTAGTGACATATTTGATCATTTCTCCACGTATGACTGCCTTGTGTGCTTCCCAGATAGTGGAATAGGGAACATATCCCGTGGTGTTGAGCTCAAAGTATTCAGATAGCTTGTCGCTTACCATGTCCCAAAAGCAGGAGTGTTTTATGTAATCTCTATGAAAAGTCAAATAATACCTCAACAGCCAAATGGTCAGACCAGGGGTTGGTGTAAATTGAAGCAGACAAGAGAGAAGAGACCAGTGAGAGACAGCAGAGGAGCATGTCGATGCAAGAGTAGGAATCATGGGGGTGGGAATAGAAAGTGTAATCCCTAACGGTGGAATACAGTGCTCTCAACGTATCAAATAAGCCTGTCTCAGTTACATGTCTACTGAGCGTTCTGGAACCAGGGGAGTAAGCACTCGTTGTGGATGTGCCTGAACGGCTAAAAAGGAGTGGGTAAGGACTGTATTAAAGTCCCCCCTTAACAATACTTTACCAATACTTTACCTGAGCGATGGAAGTGTAGTTCACGAAAAAGGCAAGAAAAATAGAGATATGGCCCGTGTTAGGTGCGTAGACATTTGCCAAGGTAATTGAGGAGGGGTCTACTTTACCTTGGAGAATGATAAATGACTCTCAGGGTCGGGATTACGGACCACCCTAAAGGCTAAGATGCACAAAGATAAATTGATAGTGGTAGTCCCTTTGTGGTGGGGGTGTGAGTGTGTACAACCACCAATGTGTGCAGTCATCGTCCAGAGCATTGTGGAGAAAGAGGTGTGTCTGTACAATGATGCAAGTAAATAAAGCATGAGCATTGACCTTGGGGCGGGAGAGAAACTGAGTGACAGAAGGTATGTTTAAAATATAATACAATACAGTGTGTGTACCATCTAAGGCCCGAAATCGGAAGTGACAACCGAGCAGCCCAGAGAGAACAGGGGCCAAGGCGGCACACACCCCTAGAATACTAATCAGTAGACCTGAGAAACAAAGAATGCTCAATAGACAGCAGGAAACATGTAAAGGAACATTTAGCAAAATATCCATCAGGAACTGGACCAAGGGATGATTGGAGACGGAGTTGGCGCAGAACTTCCTGCCCTTATCCAACAATGTAATAGAGTGCTGACGGCAGCCAGCATCCACCACCAACAGAAGGGGAATCCCCATTGATATTTATATCCCTGGTCTCTGACAGCTGCTGTGATCTCTTGCAGGTCTCGCCATTTGGCAATGGTAGATGGAGCAAAATCTTGAAATATTTGCAGCTTAGAACCCTCAAAGAAAATTAAATTAGAGTTTCTAGAGACAAGTACAATCTGGTTGTCACTCACCGGACTGTGAGTACCCTTTCTCCTGTATTCAGGAACCGTGGCCGTCAGCCATCCTGAGGGTCTGCGCATGTGCAGCCCTTATGAAACCTTCAGTACCTGTTGCTTTTATTTAATTGGATGATCAGGCAACCCTCCCTATTTAAACCACCTGTGATCATTACCTAGTTGCCTGATCTTGGAGTCTCATTCCCCATGAGCCTCTGAAGGTGTTCCTGTGTTTCCTCGTGTATTCTGTTCCAGCTGATTCCTATCTGCTACTACTGTCGGTTCCCAGACCGTCTCCACTCTCCTGTGTTCATCGTGTCTGCACTCAGCTGATTCCTATCTGCTACTGCTGCCGGATCCGAGACCGCCTCAACTCTCCTGTGTTCATCGTGTCTGCACTCAGCTGATTCCTGTCTGCTACTGTTGCTGGATCCCAGACCGCCTCAACTCTCCTGTGTTCAGTGTGTCTGCTCTCCGCTGCCTCCGTTACTACTGCCGGATTCCAGACCGTCTCAACTCTCCTGTGTTCATCATGTCTCCAGTTTTATTTACTACTGCTTCCAGAGTATTGCTCCTTTGATTACCGGTTACCTTTCGTGCGCTGCACCAACCTGATTACCGCTTCCATCCTCCAGTGGTCTCTCCTCCTGCCGGCGTTCAGCCGTTCAGGTATCTCTGCACTTCTCCGTGACAGCCTGCTCTCCTGAACCGGGGTATGCATACTTTCCATTGACTTTGCTATTATATTGCATATCCGCCTGGACTGTGTTGTGTTCATCTCCAGAGTTCTCCATCTATTGAAGCTATTGTTACTATTGACTTTGTTTCCAATTACCTGGATCTCTATAGTGACTTTGTATACTTCAAGCAGCGCTTGTCAGTTATTATTGTATTGTGGTTATCATCGTGGGATCAAATTCCTCGTGCCTCCTGTGTATCTTCTGTGTTCCATTCATCACCTCCTGCCCATCCTCACATATATATAGCAGTGGTACAACTTGCTGAACGCAGACCACTGACTTCTGTTTCCATTGGCACCTGTTACAAGTATCCTCTCACATAAGCAGTGGTACAACTTGCTATACGCAGACCACTGACTTCCCCGTTACCTACTTGCACCTGGAATCCATCCCTTCACTATAGACAGTGGTACAACTTGCTATACGCAGACCACTGACTTCACTACCTCCTTTCTACTCCTGGACATTCCTTCTCACTATAGCAGTGGTACAACTTGCTGTACTCAGACCACTGACTCTCCTCATGTCTACTCGTCCATCTGGTTCCTCGTGTTAATTCAGCCAAGTCATTACCAGTTGCTGCTAGTCATAGACTTTCCTTGAGCATTCTCTCACCATCTGCTGATTCTCCTGTTCCGTTAGTCACCCTGCTACCAGAGGACCATAGTACCAGCTTTATTACTCTGGTAAGAATATCATCTGGCGATATCCTGGGCAAAGACTCCTAGTGCCCGTGACACTGGTCTTTAATTTTAACAGAGATAAAATGTTGTGGGGGAGAGGCAGAGTCTTTTAGTTTGGGACGAAGAGTCCTATGGGTGTGCTCAATAGTGATCTGAAAGTCAGAGAGGGAGGGCACCAGTTGTACAAAAAGTCACAATAAGTATGACTCCATGGACTGCGCATCAACGTCCTCTGGTATGTTCCGGATATGAAGGTAGTTTCAGCTCTCTCGGTTCTCGAGGTCTTAATTTTTATCCCTTTAAAATTCCAATTTCATACTGAAATATTCAAGGTCCCTTTAGTCTCTGTTTCAAAAGTCTGGTGTTGAACACAGGATTGTTCCAGAATGGAGGTGAATTGATTCAGATCGGAAATGTCCTGTTTCAATTCGACCATGTTTTTTGGGAGTTCGTTGGTGAGAGATTGTTTAAGGTTGACAAGGAGTGTTCGAGTCTGAGATGTCTTTCTTGGTCGCTGGAATGTCCTCGGTGTCAGGGTCCTCATCTTGTACAATTTGAGATCAGGCAGAATGGGGTCCACTGTCTGAGGTCTGTCTTGCTGGAGGGAATGGTGTGTGATTTTGACCGCAGTTCCTCTTTATTGTCTCGAAGATTTTTTATTCATGGTCGACATGATGAGAAGTTCAATGTACAAGGTGAGTAGAGAATAGTACTAATAATGAGGATGAGGCACTGGATGGACGAGAATTGGGTTTACATCTGCAACAATGTGGTGGCGAGAGGGAAAAGTTGGTAAACAAATGGTAGCGAGAGACACGTTGGGGAGCCTCAAAGTCAGGGATCCGGCAACCGTCAGTGTTCAGTGTCAATGGCGGAGCAAGGTCCCCTTTATTGTGGATAGAGTAACTGTGTTACTCAAGATGGTAAGCAGGTATTGCTTTTACCAGGTAGCGGTGGAGCGTGCTCATGGAAGTTCAACCAGTGCCTTGCTGACAAGGCAGGAGAGACTGCCCGCTTAGAGAGACACGGCAAAGTCAATTGGCCTGTGGGCTCCCGGAGAGGAGGTCCAGTGGGCCGGCACAGCAAAGTGTCCTCTTTAGGTAGTGATGGGTCAGTAGGGTACAAAAGTAATTGGGATGAATAGTACACAGTCAGCCAAACACCTTAGGTGAGAGGAAGAGAAATGGCAGATGTCTTGCTATGTGATAAGCATTCCTTATCCTTATCAGCAAATTCCCGATTGTGTGTGTGTGTGTGTGTGTGTGTGTGTGTGGCGGGGGGAGGGGGGGGAGCTGAAGACGTCAAGGGGAAGGAAGGTCGCCACACCAGAAGCCCTGATTCTGGGAACGAGTTTGCCTGCTTTGCAGAGTGGGCGGATCGCCCCTTTCATATTTGTTTTTTAACTCCAAACAAGTCAACAAAATAAAACAATCATAGAATTGTTGCCTAGTTCCATTGGGACAGTTTTAGGGCAGGGCAAAGAGGACATATGCCCTGGGTCTACAATTTTAGATGAGTCGCTGATACAGGATTTGACCAATCTATAAGGCTTAATTATTTTTGTTAATTTGAGAGTTTATTTTATATAAATTAATTATTGTGTTTATCAAAATGTCTGAAGGGCCAACTTCTGCTTTTGGTTCCACTATTTCTAAACCTGTTTCTGCAAGTTTGTTTATTTTTCATGTACTAACATGTGTTATGCTAACGTCATATATCATGGAATGTGTTGGTAAACCTAAATTGCCTTAAAAATACATGAAAAAAAATAAAGCATGCATTTTCCAAGCACATATGGGTGAATATAATATGTAAAATTAGCAACATTTGAAATGTATCTACAGGTGTTAACATGTACAAGTCATATATAGAACATTGAATACAGATATTGGACACTACACTTACTGGACATGATCATAATACAATTTTATTGTATATAACAACCAAAACAATGGATGTAATGTTATTTACTAATATATGTGGAAAATGTATTAAGCTATACTGACCAATAAGCAAAAGGCTTTGACAAGTCAGGCACAAATTAGACTATAAAAGCAGATTTGTTTTACCTTTAACTCTTGGGACCATGGATAAAAATTTCTAAAACTTCTGGATATTGGGGACAGCTAGTAATGTGTATATATTGCAGCCTAATTTAGCAAGGCACGTATCTACCGATTTTGACCATATAATCCACAAAAGTTAGCAACGTTCATTTCATCTTCTTACGCAAAGGACACTTAAAAATATATATAAAAAAACGTTTTTTTACATTGTTTTAGCTGTTTTATCACTAATACCTATATTATTAACAGGTGACATTACTTGTTTTTTTTTCTGTACATTCTTATGCAAATTTATACTTCACATAAGTATTGGACGTATCTTTCAGTGTCTTGAGCTGAGCAGACCAACACCCGAATTCATCAGTGCACATATCTTCAGATCCGCTACTTGTTGAATCCGGGCATGCGTATGCCCGAATCCCGTGCATTTTAAAACAAACGCAGGTTGCGCTCAGTATGTATGCCTTGATGAATCAGGTCCTGTATGTTAAATGAATAGATGATATAGAGAACACTGGTAAATTCATCCTGATGCTAATTTTTACTAATTATCAGAGTCTCTAAAATGAGAACATTTTATTTATGTATACAACATACAGCACACCTCACTGTTCCACAGCAAACAAAAATATTTTTTTTTATTTCACAATAGCAGTTAATATATACTGTGTTTTCTAGGTGACAAAGTTATCCCTCTATACATCCCACAATGTGGTGAATGCAAGTTCTGCCTGAATCCCAAAACCAACCTTTGTGAAAAGATCAGGTAAGATCAATCAATTGGTGCTGAATATCCCTTAAGATACTTTACTGGCCCTGATCTAAGCATATGTATGAAACCAGAAGTTATGCTTTTTATACAGATCTTTATCCTCTATTCAGAGATGGAGGATTTAGATAAAGGCTGCTTTAATAAAGAGCATTTTATGAATGGTCCTGTCTGTTATGTGTGTCTATATGTCGGATGACAGGAAACATCTCTATACTCCCTTCATTAGGGTATGTCCTAATTACAATTTAGCTTGATTTTATATGTAGCTTCTCAGTTTCACAGTCAATACCCACTGATATTTGTTTTATGCTCTGTCTGAACCAGAATGCTGTTTGTAGCGCTTGGGCTTGTACACACAAGTGCTTTCTCTACACCTGTGGTACATTAAGGCTAGGTACACACTGAGGAATTTTCAGTGTTATCTACAAAGATTTTACTAATGACTGAAGGTCCGATCGCCGGGGCAATTCCTGCATACACACATTTTAAATGATTAACGAAAGAAAGACCATCCAGGCAGCAACTTTTCACAGCCATATTGTTGTGTTAAAAGATTTGGGGCTAGATTTTCTAAGCTGCGGGTTTGAAAAAGTGGGGATGTTGCCTATAGGAACCAATCAGATTTTAGCTAGCTTTCATTTATTTAGTACCTTCTACAAAATGACAGCTAGAATCTGATTGGTTGTGTTATGTGCGTATTGTCGCTAACCAATAACGATTGTCGAACCTCGAGTTGTGTTTCCAAAGCACAGAGATTTATTCGCAAATCATAGAATATATATATATATATTAAGCGAAGTAATAGTAAATACAGCCGTTACTTATCGCAGGCGCTCTGGATCCAGTGCAGTCATTCAATCCTGAAGTCTGGGGACAAGATGTCTGCACACTGGATCACAAGCTGCTGCTTATATACACAATCACATACAGTAATACAATGAAGATTGAATAGCTTGCATCTATTGGTCCAGGTCTCAGGAAGGTCCAAGGGGTCGTCATCATTGGCCAGTTCATACAAAGGAATCCAAAGGAGGGGGTCATCTCTGCAGGGGGTATGCTCTGCTCTTCCCGCCAAGATTCCTTAGTCTTAAGTAGTTCATAATTCCCTATCATTCATAACTTGCGTATGCACTCTGCGATTCCCTCGCAGAGTGAACCAAACAGTAGGATATGTGACAAGGTTCATTATGATACCACTCATGATGTTATTCCTTCAACCCGTTCTGTGTATTTCACTAATATGCATGTAACTCTGATATAACATATAAATACTACTATATTTCGACATAACTGACTATGTGTTGCAACTACCATTAATGTGTACTATTTTATAAGTATGCGTGTTTGTGCGAATGTATGGTAAAAGACCAATTACTGTTGCTGCCACATGTAGTGGATGCGTACGCCTTTTCACGCCGTAGCGTGCCCTTGTACGCCGTAGCGTACCGTACGCATCTTTTCAGACAAAGACAACCAAGTTTGCTAGACTTTAATTGAAATGACTTTATCTTATTTACTGACTTCGACAGTTCCACACTTTGATAGTGTAATAAACTATCACCCAATCACCATTTCAAGTTCAGGATTATACAATACTTCTTCACAGACCATGATCTCGGTATCTGGTACCACCCTTTCGGTCTCTTTCTCAGTGTTACCCTTATGAGACCATTTTCCACACTTCAACACAGTAGGAACACATTTGACAACTAAACCAATTGCTAAGATGACACCCAGTATAAGGAGAAGGAGCTTACCTACACTCGCAATCATTTCCTGTATCCACTCCCCCAGACCGGAGAACCATTTTGCAGGGTTCAACCACGAGAACCAACCCGCCACCTTTTCCCCGGCCTCATATAACGAAGAATTATGGCTCTTTCGAAATTCCCATTTCAGCTGCAAAATTTCATCCATCTTCCGGTCTATAACTTCTTTAGGGTCATCCGTATTATTAGTAATGTACGTGCAACATTTGACACCGAACTGGGTGGCCAGTGTCACACAGTACCCACCAGTAATAGAGGTGAGATAATTTAGTACCAGTCTATGCTGCACCAACTCCTTCTTGTACGCTTGTAGCTCCCTTCCAGTATACCTGAAAGTGTCATCATACATCTCGGTGATATTATCTATTAATTTAGCTAGGTCTTGGATATATTTAAAGTTTAATGTTCCCCGAGCGGTCCTGGTGAGTTCTAGAGCAACCATAACTTGGAAACCAGCAGTTTCACTAATCAATTTTGTAGCTATGGGTTCCTCACCAGGAATCATATTTCTCTTGCCACGGTGTTCATACTGTGTGTGTATGTATGGTGGTGATGTAGTCTTGTGAATACCAACCATTTCTTCATGAGTAACAGTCATGATTTCAGGAACCAGTTTAGCTAAGAAACACAAGCCCTTGGAACTCGGAGTCACCCAGGAATAAGCTTTTCTTCCACAAACAAAATACACATCCTCAGGGAGAACATAAGGAACAGTATGCCCATGAATTATATCACACAGTGTTTTGATAAAACTACCCATGCCTAGTGTCTCCATCTGCTCTAGACACGTGTCGGCATTAATGATATTTTCACATTTATCTGTAGAGACTTTTCCAATGGATACCTTCTTGTGTTTGGTTATACGCCCTAATTTGTGACTTCCATCAACATTCCTGCCTAGTAGTGACCTTGTGAGTCTCCCTCTAAAATGAGTGTGGCGAGCCATTGTCTGATCTGATAGGTCAGCCTCCCAATTCTCCAGGCACTTTGCATGAGATATGTTTAGGCACAGCAAAGATCTGCCTATGGAGTATTGTCGAAGCGTCAGACTAGGGGACCTAGTGTTATTGTACCTCCCTTCTATGGGCCTCCCACCCCTCAATTTGAGTACTTAGGATATGTTTAGAGGGAATGGCACTAGTCCTATGTTATGCTGCCCTTGAGGCACGTGAGAGCACACCCAACACTCATCATCATCATCATTTATTTATATAGCGCCAACATATTCCGTAGCGCTTTACAATTGGGGACAAACGTAATAAACTAATAAATAAACTGGGTAAAACAGACAAAGAGGTGAGAAGGCCCTGCTCGCAAGCTTACAATCTATGGGACAATGGGAGATTGACACATGAGGTTAAGTATACATTTTGCATCTTGGCCCAGCCAGACTGCAAAGGTAGGGTGACTCATAAGCTAAATGATCCTGTCACACAACAATGTTATTCCGGGGGTAGTTGTCTTGTGTGAAATTGTGTAACAGGCTAAAGGTAGTGAGGTTAAGATGGTGGTTGAGGAATATTATAAGCTTGTCTGAATAGGTAGGTTTTCAGAGAACGCTTGAAAGTTTGTAGAACAGAGGAGAGTCTTATTGTGCGAGGGAGAGAGTTCCATAGAGTGGGTGCAGCCCGAAAAAAGTCCTGTAACCGGGAATGGGAGGATGTAATGAGGGTGGATGAGAGACGCAGATCTTTTGCAGAACGGAGTTGCCGAGTTGGGAGATATTTTGAGACAAGAGAGGAGATGTATGTTGGTGCAGCTTTGTTGATGGCCTTGTAGGTTAGTAAAAGTATTTTATATTGGATTCGGTAGAAGACAGGCAGCCAGTGTAGAGACATACAGAGTGATTCAACAGAGGAATAGCTATTTGCAAGGAAAATCAGTCTTGCCGAAGCATGTAAAATAGATTTTAGGGGTTTGAGTCTGTTTTTGGGAAGACCAGTAAGGAGGGAATTGCAATAGTCAATGCGGGAGATGATTAGTGCATGAATTAAGGTTTTAGCAGTGTCTTGTGTGAGATATGTGCGGATTCTGGAAATGTTCTTTAGATGTATGTAACATGATTTAGATATAGAGTCAATGTGGGGAACAAAGGATAGGCGTGAATCAAGGATTACACCTAGGCAGCGAGCTTGTGGGGTGGGATTTATGGTCATGTTATCAACAGAGATAGAAATGTCAGGTATGCTCTTGTTGGCGGGTGGGAATATTATTAACTCTGTTTTAGAAAGATTAAGTTTGAGTTGACGAGAGGCCATCCAAGATGAAATGGCAGAAAGACAGTCAGTTACACGGGACAACACAGATGTCGAGATATCAGGAGAGGATAGATAGATTTGGGTATCATCCGCATAGAGATGATACTGAAAGCCAAAGGAACTTATTAGATTTCCAAGAGAAGCGGTATAGATAGAGAACAGCAGAGGACCTAGCACCGAGCCTTGTGGTACTCCAACTGATAGGGGAAGCGGAGCAGAGGTGGCTCCAGAGAAATTAACAGTGAAAGAGCGATTAGAGAGGTAAGATGAGAACCAGGATAGAACTGTGTCTTGAAGACCTAGGGATTGCAGTGTTTGTATGAGAAGAGAGTGGTCAACGGTGTCAAATGCAGCCGAGAGATCAAGGAGAATTAGGAGAGAGTAATGGCGTTCAGTCTTAGCAGTGATCAGATCATTAACAACCTTGGTCAGCGCAGTCTCTGTGGAGTGTTGAGAACGAAAGCCAGACTGAAGAGGATCCAACAGGTTGTTTGCGGAAAGAAAGCGTGTGAGGCGAGTGTAGGCAAGTCTCTCTAGAAGCTTGGAGGGGCAAGGGAGCTGAGAGATGGGACGGTAATTTGAGAGAGAGTTTGGGTCGGAGTTTTGTTTTTTTAGAATAGGAGTAATCACTGCATGCTTGTATAGTGATGGAAAGATGCCAGTAGAGAGTGAGAGATTACAGATTTGAGTTAGAGGTGAAATGAGCACAGAAGACAGGGATCTACCAATTTGCGAGGGAATAGGATCAAGAGGACAGGAGGTAGAGTAGGAAGATAAGAAGAGCGTAGAAATTTCCTCTTCATTTGTGGGGTCAAATGAAGAAAGGGTGTCAGAGGGTAGTGGGAAGGAAATGAGCTGATGGCTTGTTGAGGAAGAGGATACCATTTCTAGTCTGATCTTGTCAATCTTGTCCTTGAAGTAGGAAGCAAGATCCTGAGCACTGATAGTAGATGGAGGGTTCGGGGTGGGAGGATTGAGAAGATGATTAAATGTATTGAAAAGGCGTTTGGGGTTAGAAGCCTGAGCATAGATAAGAGATTGAAAGTATGTTTGTTTTGCAGTGTCCAGAGCATTTCGATAGGAGTGGTAGACAGAAGTATATGTGAAGAAGTCATTAGAGCTTCGAGATTTACGCCAGTGACGTTCTGCTTTACGGGACAGTTTTTGAAGATTTCGTGTTGCTTTGGTGTGCCACGGTTGACATCGAAGTCGACGTGTAGTATGAAGTGTCGCTGGAGCCACTTGATCAAGGGCCGTTGCTAAGGTTAGGTGAAAATGAGGTACTGCCATCTCAGGGGATGAGAATGTAGAGATAGGGGAGAGAAGGTGTTGGAGAGAGGTGGAAAATTGTTGAAGATTAATAGAATTAAGATTTCTACGAGTATGAGGAGGCTTGGTTGAGTCAGACAGTAGAGAGGTTAGAGCAGTGGGGGTGAGAGTGTAGCTGATAAGGTGATGATCCGAGAGGGGGAAGGGTGTATTAATAAAATTAGAAACTGAGCATAGTCTAGAGAAAACAAGATCAAGGCAGTGGCCATCCTTATGAGTAGATGATTCAATCCACTGGGAGAGGTCAAGTGAGGATGTTAGAGAGAGTAGTTTGGAAGCAGCTTTGGAAGGTGGGTTATCAATGGGGATGTTGAAGTCACCCATGATGATGGTGGGGATGTCTGAAGATAAGAAGTGAGGGAGCCATGCAGAGAAATCCTCAATAAATTGTTGGTGTGCTCCAGGGGGACGATAGATCACCGCAACAAGTAGGGAGAATGGATTAAAAATGCGAATAGCATGTACTTCAAAAGATGTGAACGTGAGTGATGGGACATTTGGTAGAACTGTGTATGTGCACTGTGGGGAGAGAAGTAGTCCAACCCCACCTCCTTGTCTGCCTTCAGGTCTGGAGGTGTGGGTGAGATGGAGGCCACCATGTGAAAGTGCTGCAGGTGAGGCAGTGTCTGATTGCATAAGCCATGTTTCTGTTATTGCCAGAAGGTTGAGGTTTTTTGAGAGGAAGAGATCATGAACGGAGGTAAGTTTGTTACAAACAGAGCGTGCATTCCAAAGGGCACATTTAAAGGACTTGGGAAGAGAGGGGAGACAGGTGATGTGTTTGAGGTTTGCTATAGAACGGTAGTGTTCTGATGTATGTGTGTGTGAGGAGTGTGGGGGACCTGGATTAGGTGATATATCACCAGCTAATAGAAGCAGAGTGAGCGAAAGATAGGCAAGGGGATTGTAAGATGTGTGGCCTTTTATTTTCTGGCGACAGGTGGAGGCTGTACTTGTTAGAGATAATAAATAGGACAACAGTTCATGGGTGTTAAATAGAGGTGAGTGGAGTAATGCAGGTGCAATATGAACAAATTTGTGTGTTGGTGGAGGGGTGAAAGATGACACAGTCCTAAAGATCATGCCATGAAATGAGACTAAGAAAAGCAATTTGTGAAACATTGTGATAAAAGGGGTAAAAGCAAAAAGCAAGGGTATTTTAAGAATTACCTCTTAGCAGTATTCCATATAAATAGACAAGTAGTGCTGAAATAGGCTGTGGCAGATGTTGCTTATTGATGGGAGTTAAATCAAGTCAAATGTAGTCCAATGTTTGTCTAACTGTGCATTTTCGTCCACTTTGTGAGAAAATCCCACTTAGTGCAGAAATCACACACGTCTAACCCCACATACGTCTCCCCATAGAATGAAGCTAAGATGTAGTCAGTCTAATTTAGGAATACACTACAGATGTGCTAATTGGTCAGCTAATCAAAGGAAAAGAAAACATTTGTGGGAAAGGATAGAGGCCAGATACCTATCATAAATTAGGCAGCAATAAAAGACTGTGCCAACCTAAGTTTAAACAGATAACAGTTTCCTATAACATACTTAAACACAGATTGCAGGGATGAAATTCACAGAATAATGATCAGAGCAGTAGTAGCAGCATGGATGAACATACTTAAACACAGATTGCAGGGATGAAATTCACAGAATAATGATCAGAGCAGTAGTAGCAGCATGGATGAACATACTTAAACACAGATTGCAGGGATGAAATTCACAGAATAATGATCAGAGCAGTAGTAGCAGCATGGATGAACATACTTAAACACAGATTGCAGGGATGAAATTCACAGAATAATGATCAGAGCAGTAGTAGCAGCATGGATGAACATACTTAAACACAGATTGCAGGGATGAAATTCACAGAATAATGATCAGAGCAGTAGTAGCAGCATGGATGAACATACTTAAACACAGATTGCAGGGATGAAATTCACAGAATAATGATCAGAGCAGTAGTAGCAGCATGGATGAACACACTCGGTTTGGTTTAGCACCTTACCCACCAGGGAGTGATAATCCTCCAAAGGATGCCCGCCTATATTCAGAGTACTGGGGGACTGGCATCGTTGGATGCATCTCTCTTCAACTAGGGAGTCGCAGAACTTGCAGATACAATACTCATCAGACAATAGCCCCTCACACTGCCTCCGAGTTCCTGAGCTAGCAGACCTTTTCATAACCCCTGGACCAAGTTTGATAATGGGCTGCTCAGAGTATCCTATTAACTTTTCTTCGGCCTCCATTTCATCCGTATCACTCCCAGAACTCTCCTCCGTCCTCCATCCTCCTTCACAAAAATAGAATGTCCTAGAAAAAGTAAAAACAAGGAAAATCCTGGAACAAAAGAAAAACAAAAACCGCCACTCCATCGCTGGAAAGATAGTTCTGAGGCAACGTCTCTGGTTCAGGTGTCTCAACTCCCGGAACAGGCTCACAAGTGACAGCTCTATGTCGTCGGTCTGAGTTTTGTCTTGCACTTTCTCCGGATTATGGACTCTCCTGCAGTGGGTGGAATGGACCCAAGTGTCTCTCTCTGCAACCTTCAGTGATGTGGTACTGGTCAGCAGCACTTAGTACGGGCCTTCCCAACGGTCTGTTAAACAACCTGAACGTAAGAAATTGCGGATCATAACATAGTCTCCAGGTTCAACATCATGACAGTTCGTTTCTGGCATACCAGGTGACATCATTTTTAGTTTTTGTTGTTGTTGTTTTAGCTGTCTACTCATTCTTATAAGATATTGTACAGTCACTTCATTATTACACTTCAAGTCATCTTGTGGACTCACGATGAAATGAGGTTGTCGTCCGAACAGTATCTCAAAGGGGGACAGATTAAGAGGAGGTCTAGGAGTGGTTCGAATGCTATGGAGGACCAACGGCAAAGCCTCAGGCCATGCCAACCCAGTTTCAGCCATTATCTTACCCAGCTTGTTCTTTATAGTACCGTTTACTCTCTCCACCTTACCACTGGCTTGTGGTCGGTAAGGGGTGTGAAGTCTGCTACTGATTCCCATGAGTTTACACATATTTTGGAAGATATCACCAGTAAAATGGGTACCCCTATCACTTTCAATGATTCTAGGGATACCGAACCTACACACAAAGTCTTGTACAATTTTCTTTGCAGTGAACACAGCAGTATTAGTGGCTGCCGGATATGCTTCTACCCAACCGGAAAACACATCAATACACACTAACACATACTTTAAATTCCTGCACGGTGGTAATTGGATATAGTCAATTTGTATTACCTGAAAAGGTCCGTCTGTAGGAGGGATGTGGGATGGCTCAGTTGGAATAGTTTTCCCAACATTTTTCCTCAAATAAGTAAGACATGACATTGCTTTCTTACCAGCCTGAGAGGAAAATCTGGGAGCACACCAGTATGCTCTCACCAGTTTGAACATACCTTCTTTACCCAGGTGAGTCAGGCCGTGTGCTGCTTCAGCCAGGCTTGGATAGTATGTTCGGGGAGCTACAGGCTTACCTTGTCCATTCCTCCAGAGTCCTGAGGACTCTTGACCACATCCCTTCGCCTTCCAGACCGCCTTTTCCTGCAGGGAACACAAATCTTGCATTTCAATTAATATCTGCATGTCTAATGTCTGAAAAACCATCATAGTCTCGGTCGATACAGTCATAGGTTGCCCTGCTGCCCATTTAGCAGCTTCGTCTGCCCTGTTGTTGCCCAATGACACTGGGTCTTCTTCAAAGGTATGGGCTTTGCACTTTATGACGGCTACTGTTCTGGGTAACTGTATCGCTGTCAGAAGTCCTTTTATGTGTTGTGAGTGTGCCACTGGTGTACCTGCTGCTGTCGTAAAGTTTCTAAGACGCCAAAGGGCCCCAAAATCGTGCACTACCTCGAAGGCGTACCTAGAGTCAGTATATATATTGGCTGATTTACCCTCTGCCAATTCACACGCTCTCCTTAGTGCTACTAGTTCCGCCACCTGGGCTGAGTGAGGTGGACCAAGGGGTTCAGCTTCTACCACATCCTGGTCATCTATGACAGCGTAACCAGTACATAGCTCTCCTGTCTCTGTCTGTCTATGGCAACTTCGTCTGTATAAAACGTAAAATCTACATTTTCTAAGGGGGTGTCACGTATGTCGGGCCTTGCAGTAAAGGTCTGATTCAGGTGTTCCATACAGTCATGCGTGTCAGTATTCTTGCCTAACTCATCATCAACCAGGGTCTCCTCACCTCCCACCCTTTGTGTCTCTAGAGACACATACGGAAGGTATGTAGCTGGTTTTAAGGTGCTACATCGTTTGATGGTGATGTTTGAGGGTGCCATCAGGGCTAGTTCCCACTTTGTGAATCTAGCTGAAGAAACATGTCTGGTTTGGGCTGAATTTAACAGAGCTGATACAGCATGGGGTGTATAGATGGTTGAATTATGTCCTAATACTACATCCTCACTCTTACTTACTAGAAGGGCCGTTACTGCTACACTTCTGAGACATGTTGGGAGTGATCTTGCCACAGTCTAATTGTGCACTGTAGTATGCTACCGGTCTGCTAGCGTCACCATGTTTCTGTGCGAGGACACCTGCTGCACAGCCATCAGCTTCTGTACAAAATAGCTCAAAAGGCTTTTCATAATCAGGTATTCCCAATGCAGGTGCTCTGGTCAGACTATCTTTAAGATTAAAGAACGCTTGCTCTGACTCATCTGTGTGTACAACACGTTCTGGTTTTGAGGAAGAGACTAGCTCCTGCAATGGTAATGCCAGAATAGAAAAACCTGGAATCCAGGACCTACAGTATCCACACATCCCCAAGAAAGTACGAATCTGCTTCTGGCTCTAAGGCAGTGTCATGTGTTGTATGGCCTCAATTCTGTCGGTTGTCAGGTGTCTTAGCCCCTTAGTGAGGCAGTGTCCTAAGTATTTGACCTTAGTCTGACATTGCTGTAATTTATCCTTTGCCACCTTGTGCCCTGTTTGTGAAAGATGAAGCAACAACAATTTAGTATCATGTAAACATGACATAAAAGAATCAGAGCACAACAACAAATCGTCCACATATTGAATTAGAACAGACCCATTGTGGGGTTGAAAGGATTGCAAACAGTCATGTAAGGCTTGGGAGAAAATACTGGGGCTGTCAATGAACCCCTGGGGTAGTCTGGTCCATGTGTATTGCACTCCCCTGTAGGAGAATGCAAAAAGGTATTGGCAGTCAGGGTGAAGGGGGACTGAAAAGAAAGCAGAACATAGATCAATGACAGTAAAATGACTGGCAGACGGTGGAATCTGCATGAGGATGACAGCTGGATTCGGCACTACGGGGAATTGGCTCTCAACAACTTTGTTAATTCCCCTTAAATCCTGGACTAATCTATAGCCCCTCCCCCCACTCTTCTTCACAGGGAAAATGGGACTATTTGCTGTACTGGCTGTACGAATTAAAATCCCTTGTTGTAACAGCCTCTCAATAACAGGATATACCCCTAGTTCCACCTCCGGTTTTAATGGAAACTGTGGGATTTTTGGAGCTATCCTACCACTTTTTAGATTGACCATGACAGGGGCTACGTTTGCCATCAGTCCAGTGTCCTGTCCATCTCTGGTCCATAAGGAACCTGGTATTTCCAGCAACATCCCCTTTACTTGAGATGGACTTTGTTCTATAACAGGAGAGTGTAACATTAACCTTTGAGGGGTGTCCAATATGTCCTGTACCTCATGTGCAACCTTTTCGGGTATATCTAGGAACACACCATCTGAAGTACAGTATATGACACATCCCATTTTACATAACAAGTCTCTCCCTAGCAAGTTAGTAGGAGCCGCTGCAGCTAAGAGAAACGAATGCTTAGTATGCAGAGGGCCGATAGTAACTTCAGCGGGTTTAGTTAGAGGATAATGTAACACTTTTCCCGTTACCCCCATAGCTGGAATAGTTTTACTGGTCACCTGTAGATTGAAAGGAGAGGTTATCACAGATCGGGCCGCCCCTGTATCTACAAGAAAAGTATGTTTCCTACCAGCTATGTCAACTATCATTGTTGGTTCTTCACTCTGACTCTCAGTTAACCTCACTGGCTGTAGACTACAGGTATGACCTGACCCCTAGCGCTGACTATTGATTTCCCGCGCAGCATTTGCTGCCATAATATGCGCGGGTAGATGTGAGTCTTCTAGTCTATGTGAATCCCTCCTTGGAGTATATCTATGTGACCCACCCCTCTGTGTATTGAGTCTTTCCTTTTTACAATCTCTCATGTAATGTCCTTCCTCGTTACAGTTGAAACACCTGATCACTTTAGGTTTCTTGTTATATGGGTTGTATGCTGGTGGTCGTGTATGCACCCTTTCTAGAGCCTGTATACTTACCGTCATTAACCTATCACTTCTCTCCTCCCTTTTTCTAAAAAGGTTTTTGTCATGCTCCACAGCAGACTCCCTAAGAGAGTCTACCGTGACGCCTCTCCAATTAGGTAATGTGGTTTGTACTCTCGTCTTTAAATTTTCTCTAAGGCCATCCATCAGTACTCCTACAGCTACCTCTCTGTGATGTGGGTCTTCACTTATGTTGGATATCCCAGTAAACCGTGTTATCGCTGCTATAGCTCTAGTGAAGTAATCTGCTGCTGTTTCACTATCCTTTTGTTTAATGGTGAAAATCTTACTCCAATTTACTACTACTGGAAAATAGATGGCTAAGTGTTTGACAATTTGTTCTATATTCCTTTGGTTAATCTCATCAGTCAAGGTGTCATCTTCCTCTAACAAACAATCTTCAATAAATTTTTGTATGTTAGTATTGGGAGGAAGACACGCCCTCAACACTACACGCCAATCCTTACTGGTTGGTTCGTGAGCATTTCCTAAGTCTTTAACAAATTTCTGACATTTAGCTAACTCCTTTCTAGGATCTGGGAATTCAGTTATAATTGAACGTAATTCTGATCTAGTCCAGGGACAATGCATTGTAACATTTCTTAAAGGAACTACACCATCCTTATCCGGTTTCCCATTGGCAACTGATATTGTGCGGACTGGGAACGCACCCTCTGGTACCCTGACTTCAGGGGACACTACAGGATTTGCTGGTTCTAGATTTAGAACGCTTTCACTCCTAGTGATCACGCTACTCTCACCTATCTCAGCCATTTTCTCATACTTGTGCTGAGCCTCTAGTACACTAACAGCATGGGCAATGGCTGAAATCACAGTGGGTTCATCTTCATTTTCAGATACACTTGATTGAAACTGGTTTAAAACAGGGTACAACTTAGCAATTTTTCTAGTTTCAGTTTTAACAACGGCTGTACTTACCCCTCCCGCCACATAAGGTGGCGGGGCCGCCCTTGCGCTGAGTTCGCCACGCTTCGCAACGGTTACATCTGCCTTGCGCGCGCTTTTCGTCACGCCTACTTCCGGTTTGCATTCGCTGCTCTGCCACGTGTTACCTTCCATTTGCCACAATTTTAAACAATCATTATGTTTATTCCTCACTTTCGTTGAGGTAATATACCATACTTTATCTTTGACAGTATTTAGTACCTCTGCATTAAAACTTCCTATTGTTGGGAAAGGCCTATCACAAGTTTTGGTCATCTTGACCCACGTGTCACAATACACAGTTGCGTATGCACCATATTTCTTACACATGAGAAACCTAGCTGAACCAATAGGGCCTTCCTTAGGCAGTACACTGACCATCTCTAGCATATGCTTAGCACCCATGTTGAACAATATACCAACTCTGTTGCTACAATCACAGCTAGAGATCTCTAATGCTCGGTGAACGTATTTCCTTTAGCCGCGTTCACTCGCTTTTCTCGCACCCGGCGAGGATCCCTAATACAGAAATATCACTGTGGGCCCCAAGGGCTATCAGCTCCTCGATACCCTGGCTCAACCACAAAATCTGCTGAGTTTATTATAACTGGGAGAACAAAGTCAATACAATCAACCAGCCTTTCCAATATAATTCATCCTAGCTGCTTCACCAATCCGCACTCAAGATGCGGTTAGATCGCACTGCCTACCAATACTAATTATTAGCAAACTTTGCGATCTATTGGTAGCGCTTTTGCGAAAAACACGTTTTCGCATTCGGTATACCTGCCCTGTATACCGTCCTTCAGTTGGGCAATCCGCCTCGTCAGACAGCAACTGAGTATAATGAATAATGAACAGTGTATCTACGTTACAACATCACACACTATACACCTTTTCTGCGCAGAAAATCAAAAAGTTCCCAAAAACAGTAATAATATCTCAGAGGCTTTCACAAGTAATTATACTATGCACATATAATAACTATCAAAACGATTGTTTAACCACGTGGCAAATCACAGCAGGAAATACACATACGCTAAGCAATGCAATACAGTTAAAACGCACAATGACAGAAAAAAGAAACAGTTTTCTCCTTTGTCCCTAGGTTCTAGTTAGCGTGCCCTAGATAATGCAAAACGAACATTCGGTTTCGCAACACAGAATAAAATTCAGGTTTTGAACACCATGCATTCTTACCCGTTTATGACGCGTTTCCACCCTTTGTTGAGGAATCGAAATCCGTTGGTCTTGCGTATCATCGGCAACGAAACCTCCAAAGCTCACGAGCCCCCAAATTGTTATGTGCGTATTGTCGCTAACCAATAACGATTGTCGAACCTCGAGTTGTGTTTCCAAAGCACAGAGATTTATTCGCAAATCATAGAATATATATATGCTTAAGCGAAGTAATAGTAAATACAGCCGTTACTTATCACAGGCGCTCTGGATCCAGTGCGGTCATTCAATCCTAAAGTCTGGGGACAAGATGTCTGCACACTGGATCACAAGCTGCTGCTTATATACAATATACACAATCACATACAGTAATACAATGAAGATGGAATAGCTTGCATCTATTGGTCCAGGTCTCAGGAAGGTCCAAGGGGTCGTCATCATTGGCCAGTTCATACAAAGGAATCCAAAGGAGGGGGTCATCTCTGCAGGGGGTATGCTCTGCTCTTCCCGCCAAGATTCCTTAGTCTTAAGTAGTTCATAATTCCCTATCATTCATAACTTGCGTATGCACTCTGCGATTCCCTCGCAGAGTGAACCAAACAGTAGGATATGTGACAAGGTTCATTATGATACCACTCATGATGTTAATCCTTCAACCCGTTCTGTGTATTTCACTAATATGCATGTAACTCTGATATAACATATAAATACTACTATATTTCGACATAACTGAATATGTGTTGCAACTACCATTAATGTGTACTATTTTATAAGTATGCGTGTTTGTGCGAATGTATAGTAAAAGACCAATTACTGTTGCTGCCACGTGTAGTGGATGCGTACACCCTTTCACGCCGTAGAGTACCCTTGTACGCTGTAGCGTACCGTACGCATCTTTTCAGACAAAGACAACCAAGTTTGCTAGACTTTAATTGAAATGACTTTATCCAATTTACTGACTTTGACAGTTGCTATAGGCAACATCCCCACTTTTTCAAACCCGCAGCTTAGTAAATCTAGCCCTTGGATTTCATACACACTGAAACGACATATGTGGTCGCTGTAGCAATATCCCCAAGAAATGTAAATAATAGGCAGAGCATGTTCATTAAGAACCACCCAAAAACTCTTAAAAGTAGAAGAACACGCGTCTTCTTCACTCATTCACATAGTTGTGAACGGTGTACGTTCATTCGTAACCGCACAGCAACAAATAATTTTACAATTATGGATACTGATGAAGAACAGCAAGCAACGGCTCTTTTGCTACTCGCTCCATTTGGATTTGCATAGACCTACTTGCAGTTTTCATTTTACTTGCTAGCATTGCTGTATGTGTGTTGTGGTGATTTTTTGGCCATCAAACTGTTTGCGCTTTCCACCATCTTTTCAGTTAGAGCATCACTTTACATCACTTTTACATACACACGCCCCCAAAGGAGTCGCAGCTCGAGGAACTATAGCCAGTTGGTCGTAGATCGATCGAAAATTCATACACGTTACATGATCGTAAGGTGATTGGAATGAAATTATTAAACAGTACGACCAACTAAATGAACTGACAATCAGCACTTTAGCGCAACTTTCAACCATCGTGTAATTATACACATTCACACTCATTCAAACAAACAGCTGTATGTTGCCTGTTTTACACGATGATTGGACAAAAAAAGCTCCAGTGTGTACTTAGCATTAATCTGAGCTCAATTCATCACTTAGTGAATGTAGCTTGACTGACACTGCAAACAAGGTTCATTAAAATGTACACATAAGTGTTCCCAGTGAACACTGGATGGATATAGATGTGACTTCCGTTTCTATAATCAGGTAGTAAGCAATCATAAACATGTATGTATCACAGAAACCAATACTATAAATATAACCGTTTTATTATTATAGTAGTACTAGTTAAAAAATATATAATCATACATTTATCACTGGCAGCTTGACATCTTTAAAGCATTTATGTAGCAATTCAAGTGGAAATACACAATATAAATATTAACACTGTCCCATAGTATTAAAAGTATTAAAAGTAAAGATAAAAATCATCTGGTTAAATGTGGTTAATCTCTCTCTTGTTATTTAGCTGTTATAGCCATAAAACAAGTCAGCCTTTATTCTGACCATTTCTACATGTCTCCCAATGGAACAGGGTTAAAATAAGGTCCAGTCAAGTTCTTTAAGCCACAGAATTCTGTGTTATTGAAAGAAATTGTTGAAATGTTGTAACAATAATGTAGCGTGAAGTGTTCTGTTAAATTAGCAGAGCAGTTTTAGTGAAAAGCTTTTACTTTATGTGTTTCTATGCAAGCTGCACTTTCATCAGAAGGATAAGCAAGGCCGTTCAATACAAGTATTTAAATATATAACAATAAGTGTAGGTCATCTATTAAAGACCAACTAAATCAATCAAACATTTCATACAAAACTCAAAAAGTATAATAAACATAAAATATACAATCATGGTGTTTGTGTTATTAATTTACATTATTTTAAAAAGGTATATATATGTATATGCTATCAGAAATATATAATCTGATCTGACTTGTTATATATCTATGGAAATATAAATAACTTTGCATATTGTGCTATAGTACATTTCAAAATATTGGATATCGCACTATAGTACATTTAAAAATAAGAGCATTATAATTACCACACACCTGTGGCTGGCCTTTAAGAGCCTGCCTTTCCCTGCAATCTGACCCAGTTCATCAAGTGTCTTTGCTGTTCCTTTTGAGATACTCTTGTGTACTGATCCTCTGATCATCTCACATGCCTGGCATTCAGCTACAAGCTACTCAACTTACCTGTACCTTCGTGCTACCTGTGTCTGCAGACTATCACTACCACATGGTATCCAGCTCCATGCTTTCTGTCAGGCACCATCTCCGCACTGTCATGAGGTGCAGGAAGCGGCCGCCTGTCTCTCCCCGGCAATCGCGTCTTGTTGCCTTCTTCCTGGTAGCCATGCACTGTGCACGCATGCGCAGATTGACTGGACCTCCGTGCTACCTGTGCCTGCAGACTATCGCTACCTCCTGGTATTCAGCTCACAAACCTTCCAGCTTAACCTGAACATTTGGAAAAAGATCACCTCATCTGCCTGGAAAGTCTTCAGTGTACTCTATCTAGTACTTGTGCTATCTGCCTTTTTATTTGCTACATCCCAGTTTTACCTGTCTGTTCCATGCTTAAATACAGCACCTCATTTCATTTATATTTCTCTCCATGGTGTTCATACTAGGAATTCTGACATCCCTCATTGCTAATAATTAGTGATGAATTTCCCCAGTTTGGTGACCAAAAATATATCTGCAGTACAGTTAGCAATGTACCCAATTTGAAATTCCAGTTTGAAATTTATAGCTCGCGTTCTGTGTTCATAGTTAGCATTCAGCATTTGCGGATCACGTTCAGGGTTTCACGTTCATCATTCTAAGTAAATTATTGGGTTTAAAACAATATATATATATATATATCATATATTAAGTAACATAAAAGTATTTTTAACATTATTTTTAAATCAAACTGCAAACAGTTCGCTGTTCACAATACAAAAATGGCCAAGTTATTCAAATTTAACTTTAACATGTCCACGATGTAAATAATAATAATAATAATAATAATAACAACAACAAATCTCACATGAGTGCAAACTAGGTTGTACATTATCAAACTGGCTTGAAATTCCCTCAAATTTTTAAATTTCGGAGCCAATTCTACGAAAAATGAACATATCTACTAATGACTGACAAGCCTGTATTTACTTCACTGGAACTTGTTGGAATGACTTCTGCAAGTATCTGTGAGCCTCCAGTGGTGACAAACATTATTACAACCATTATAATGAGTAAAGGTCGAAAAACAGTCGAAATGTTCATAAAAATAGAGCAGGACAGGTAACAAGGAAGAAATATACAGTAGAGTACCTATCATATTATTGTATTGTATATGTATGTATAAGATTTACTTACTAATTTATATTTACAAACTGTTTATGATGTGGTAACAAAAAGATATTTTGCAAATGGTCATGATTTATTTTTAATCTTTAAAGTTAAGTTACTATTCGTATATATTGTACATATTTTGATAATTAGAAAAGATTAGTAAACTAGAACCAATGCCTCTCACCCATAAAACAAAACATATTTTTCATGTATTGAAGAGGTTGCTTCAGATTCGCCCAATTTTTGCTGAACAAATTACACCCTCTCGAGAATCAGGCCAATCACAGTGCATAGAAGACAAATAGCAAGGATGAAGACATGTGATGTGTCTATAGCTTTATAAAATAAATGTATAGCCCCACTGACAATTACTGTTCCTGGAGTAATCTCAAGGATTATCTGCACAGCCTTGTAAAAAGGAGTTGTTGTCAGAATAGGGTTTTTCCTTTAATAAAATCGCTGTTTTAAATAATGACGACAAACCACAGAGAATTTATGGAACTGCCGATTGATTTACCCCTAAATATGTGGCAATGCAGAGAATAATACGTATAAACTGTCTAAGGTACAGTAAGTGCAAATGCAAGGCACACCTAAAGAAAGAGACTTATCGTATGTGCAAAGGTTAATAAGAGAAGAAATAAATGTATAAGCGGGTAACAAACTTATTTGTACTGGGATGCAGTAAGTAGACCGTCTCCTAAAGTTGATTCAGCTGCGGGATTTGGACACCACCACTGCAGAGCTTGCTCAGGAATGGCAGCAGGCAGTTGTGAGTGCATCTGTGTCAAGAAGGCCAGCAAAGAAGCCACTTTTCTCCAGGCAAAACATCAGGGACAGACTGATATTCTGCAAAAGGTACAGGGATTGTATTGCTGAGGTCTGGGGTAAAGTCCTTTTCTCTGATGAATCCCCTTTCAGATTGTTTGTGGCATCTGGAAAAAGGCTTGTCCGAAGAAGGAAAGGTGAGCACTACCATCAGTCCTGTGTCATGTCAACAGTAAAGCATCCTGAGACCATTCATGTGTGGGGTTGCTTCTCAGCCAAGGGAGTGGGCTCACTCACAATACAACCATGAATAAAGAATGGTACCAAAACATCCTACAAGAGCAACTTCTTCCAACCATCCAAGAACAGTTTGGTGACGAACAATGCCTTTTCCAGCATGATGGAGCAACTTGCCATAAGGCAAAAGTGATAACTAAGTGGCTCAGGGATCAAAACATCGAAATTTTGGGTCATTGCCCAGGAAACTCCCCAGACCTTAATCCCATTGAGAACTTGTGGTCAATCTTCAAGAGGGGAGGGGGGAGGTGGACAAACAAAACCCACAAATTCTGACAAACTTCAAGCATTGATTAGGCAAGAATGGACGGCCATCAGTCAATATGTGGCCAGAAGTTGATTGACAGCATGCTTGGACGAGTTAGAGGTCTTCAAATATTGATATTTTTTTTTGCATTAACTAAATGTAATTGTCAATAAAAGCCTTTGACACTTATGAAATGCTTGTAATTGTACTTTAGTAACATCTGACAAAAACTTCTAAAAACACTGAATCAGCAAACTTTGTGAAAAACAATACTTGTATTATTCTCAAAACTTTTGTACATGACTGTATGTTAGAATAAAATACCTCTCTCTTGTATGAATGCAAGAATCTTATTCACACTCAGATATGCCACATGCTAGATGGTATGGCCCTGGAGTTTCAGTGGGTTTCTATTCTGGCGCATTTTTTAGCTCTCTGTCTAGGATAACTTAAGGATGTAGAGATGCGAATGAAAGATGGAAACTAACCAGTTCCTGCCATGTCATCCCACCAGTATTGTTAGATTTAAAACTCCAAATATGGTTAACAATTTGTTCTGCAACATTAAAATCAGGTGATATTGGCAGGTAAAGTGGCAGGAGGTCTGTCTCCCTGAAAAAATCAAGTGGTCACAACAGATAACCAACATTTAACAGATACAACCTAATGCAGAGAAAGGTGGACGTCCCTGTTAAATATATTTCTCTTAATATAAATATATACAGTGTATATGTGTGTGTGTGTGTGTGTGTGTGTGTGTGTGTGTATATATATATATAGATCTATATAGGTATAATTTTGTATAATTAGCCTTTATAATATATAAATACCACAAAATAATCTAAACACTGTATTTGCTCTCTATCTACTATGTATTGTGAAGTCTAAAAGTAAATCTGCCAATACAATAGAATTTTTAAATCCTGTATAATTAAATTGATGCCCATATTTTGAACCTGAAATGTTGAGAGCACTTTTAAATCTAATTAAACTAAATGGAAACTATTTTAGATCTTACTTTGTGTCTTTTCTTTTATTTAGTAAAATTAAAACTGCCATTTCCGATCAAGACCTGATGGCGGATAACACCAGCCGTTTCAGCAGCAATGGGAAACAACTATATCACTTTATGGGCACCAGCACCTTTTCTGAATACACAGTTTGTGCTGACACATCAGTTGCTAAGATTGATGATGCGGCTCCTCTGGATAAAGTTTGTCTGATTGGTTGTGGGTTCTCAACTGGGTATGGTGCTGCTATCAACACTGCTAAGGTAACATATTAGAATATAAACAGTTTACAGTAAACTGATGCTTGACATTTGTAAAACACAAGGGGGTAAATGTATTAACCTCTGGATTGTTGAACTCCCGCGGATTGTTGAACTCCCGCGAGTTCACTCTTTTGTAAATGGAAATGTTGGTATAGATGATACACTGCTACAAGTCCTAAGGGGGTAAATGTATTAACCTCCGGATTGTTGAACTCCCGCGAGTTCGCCGTCTTCAGCGCTTAAATTTAAAGCGGCGCTGCCTTGTAAATTCTACTAATTACTCATGCGTAAAAATTTAGGATCTCATTTTGAGTTAGGAGCAAATCCAGATAAAGGGTGTACCTGTCCTAACCATTTGAAAATACTACCTGCTTTTGCATGTTGCACACATTTAGACATCACTGATCAGGAGGTGTTTTGCTACACTCTTATTATATAAATTGGGAATGAATAGTCAAAGGACCCTAATTGTCTTTTTTCTTTTTATTTTTTTTCTTGCTTACTAATTATACATTTCACAGAACTGGTGTGTATCACTTTTATCAATCTTCATCTTCTGCCTTCATCTTCAACACTTGTGTCTCCTGTTTTAAAGTGGGAGAGTATTTCATGAGATGAGTGTGCTGATATTGATGGAGGTAGCAACCTGTCTAGACTTGTGATTGTGTAAAAGAGGGTTCCCTGTGACAGTAGTGAGCAGTCACACTGAACCCTGGCAAACTGATTTGATGACATTATGGGCTCCAATGCACCTATGCAAAAACAAATTTTCAACATCTAGCTTGTTATTTTTCACAAAGAAGCACATTATGATTATACATTCCATAAAATATGATATGTTGTGCTATATTTTATAATTGAATACTTTGTTATAGTTTAGTCTTTATTTTACTGCAGGTTGAAGCTGGCTCCACATGTGCTGTCTTTGGTTTGGGAGGAGTTGGGCTCTCAGCTGTCATGGGATGTAAAGCAGCTGGTGCAACTCGCATCATTGGCATTGACATAAACAAAGACAAATTTCCTAAAGCTCTGGAGTTGGGAGCCACTGAATGCATCAATCCAACGGACCACGAAAAACCCATCCAGCAAGTCATAGCTGAAATGACCAATGGTGGTGTGGACTTCTCCATTGAGTGCATTGGAATTATTGAGGTCATGGTATGTAGTTCTACTGATTACTATTATCCATACAATCAATTCATAAAAGCACGTACAATAGAAAACATGCATTAAAAGATTAATATGAAGCATGAATATGGTAAATATTCTAAAACTTCTACTTTTATATTAATTCTATTATGAAAAAATTATGATTTCATCAGATAATTTTTTTTTTTTTTAAATTCTAATCTACCATTTTTAGCACCATCCTTATTATCTAAGAAATTTAGTTGTAATATAGAAAAGTGCTAAAATAAAAACATACAGCAACCCTCATTTTATTATCGGACACAATATTTTTTTTAACCTTTTTAGATACAAAAAAAACGTTTGTTTAGTATGTAAAAATGTTGAGATTTGTTAAAAAGTGTGAGAAAAAAATAGAAAAAAAAATATTAAAGGTAAAATACTAAAAATAAAGACTAATGTAAAGCTGCCAAACATAAAATAATTTTATAGTAAAGATAAACACATTGCAGGTCACTTACAAAGTGTAAAATGTCTGTCACGCAGGCCAAAACCAGTTCTGGAACTGGTGAGCACCTCAAGTTAGCGGCTTTTACAGATATTCAGTGATTTTCACAGGCATAGAGGATGGGTAGGGCGGAGTGAGGATGTTCCTTGCAAAGTACAGAGTAGGCACACCAATGTACCTCCTTTTGCAGAGTACTACAGAAACAAGATTTCTTTTTTGCAGAGGAAGATTATTGAAATTAAGTAAATGGATGGAGAGGATGAACTTTTAGGGGTAATCCTTGCTATGTGGACAGGTGTAGTGTCGTTATCACGCCTTTAAAAATCTTTATGTCCCAGAACTGAACTGGCAGTCATTGATTCTCATCCTAAAATTTTAATAGGACATATTTTACGTCATCCAATTGCGCTACAGAGTGCAGTGGAGAAGTTCATTTGTAGGTGCACTGTGCCCAATGCAAACAAAGTTTTAAACATACAAAAGTGCCACATGTAGTAATAAATGTCAGTTCAGATGTCACCTCACACTCTTGATTAATTTAAGACTTAATTGAGGATAAACTGAACAGTATTAATTAAAAGGGAGGCAAAACTATTGTTTAGACTTTAATGTGGCGCTTACACTTTTGCACACTGAGCCTTTAGTGATATTTTCCACATCCCACTACACACACCTACGTTTGGAGGTGTTTCTCAAGATCAGAGGGTAGGCATGAGCGCTGGGTGGACCCTCCAGATGCACTAGTGTAAAAGCAGGGTGTTTTATAGTGCCCATCGACTGCTTCATAAGATAACCTCTGATACTACAATAAACTGTCTATATTGAGAAAGCTAGGGGTATAACAAGTCCCAGGCCTTTTCACCTTACGTCCATACACGTCCACACTCCATGTTTTCAAATCTGTGGCAAAAACAAGTGATTTAATTTCCTTTCTAGAAAGCTGCTCTAGAATGCACCACAGTGGGCTGGGGAACGTGTGCAATTGTTGGAGTCTCACTGGCAGAAGAGGGGGTGCCTGTTGCTCCATTCCAGCTGATAATGGGACGCACCTTAAAAGCCACATTTTTTGGAGGTGAGTTTTCATCTTGGGGAGCTGAAAATTAAATAATGTAAAAATATGAATATGGAAATATTTTAAGAATGAAATATCCTTACATTTATTTCTATAGGTGCCCGCATACAGTTATTAGCTTATTATTGTATCTCTAAAATAGCACAGAATTCTAAATGATATATAGACCTAATGTTTCCAACTAAACACATGCTTTTCCATCAGGCTGGAAGAGTGTGGATAACGTTCCAAAGCTGGTCTCTGACTATCTGTCCAAAAAGTTTGACCTGGATGCATTGGTGACCTACACTTTGCCATTTGATGAAATTAACAAAGCTTTTGATCTCATGCGTGAAGGGAAGAGGTGAGTAGAATTTTTTTGTCTCTATTGTTACACGCAGAATAATATACTAATAGCTCCAAACTCAACAATATGGCAACTATGTTACCAAAATTAGTCTTTTAGACCGAAGGTTTTCAAACTTTTTGTATACTTCTTTATGATATTAAATGTTTGCCAAGTATCCTAACTTGTGTGCAAATAAAATTGGACCAAGCAACTCCTTATGTCTTTAAATGTTTAAATACACCCCTTGCAATATGTTTTGAATATTTGAATTACTATTGCATTACATTGTTTCGAGTTTAACCCTTAGATTCTGTATGTTGTAGCCACAGGTTGAGAAATCTTGGTTTAAATTTGGTTGCAATTGTCATACATGTGGGTCTGAAACGAACTGATATGACCAAAATACAATCAGATTAGACAAAATTTAGGGCTGCATTTGTGTATCCAGTCACCAGGCTAACAGGAAACATTGTGTACCTGCGATCCAGACATTCGACTTCACATTCACCATACAACTGGTTCTCCCACACACAGCCCTATTACTGCACATCCAAATTTATAAATAGATTGGCTTTGACCGTTTTATAGCTGCTATCAATCAAAAATTATTAGTGTATGTGAAAGTTAAAAAAAAAATAGCTAGGACAAAATAGCTGAATTAACAAGGTCAATTATTAAATATCAGTTTGTACTGTACAAGTGATATACACATAAAGGGACTGATTCATGTTTGGACGTACGTCCATTTGCGTAGCGTATTTTGCATGAAAAAGCTCTGACCATGCTCGGAAACGGTCCTTACACCAATGAACGCAATTGCATGCAATCCATAAATGAACGCAAATGACTCTTACTACTGCTTTTGCCTTATTCTGCCACTTCCCTCCCTGGTTCTGCCTGCATGCAGATTGAGATGTATTCCTTTGTACTGCGCATGCACAATAAGGAAAAGTGATTTTTGGGCTTCAGTGTTGGACTTACGGCCAATTCTACTTTAGCCCCAAACAGTTCATATTTATTATCATAACAATAACTAAAATATTGGTTGAATCGGTGGTTGTGATCATCAGGAATCATCGCAACAGAAGCCAGGTATATTGTTATGATGAATTTTACTTGCATTTAACAATCTCATCAATATAACTTATGTAACCAGTGTATATGATTCAAAATCAACAACACAGTCTTAACTTAAAACTTCAAACACCACAGTATAACTAGCCTACTCATATACAGCATAAGTCAGAGATTTTTTTCCATAAGTATGAACAGATATATATTCATGACAATAGATGTAATAATTATTTGGGGAAGCAGGGTAAATGCACTGTGGCAGCCACTAAAAACTATTTTGTACCCTGAATGAAGGTACATATTCTGTACCTCCCAGAAAAAAAGTTAGGTTTTATTTGTATTAATATAAAGTAAAAAAAATAAATGCAATAAAATGAAATAAATTATTTGTATTTGCACATTTTTGTACTCATTCTTTTGTTTTCTTTGCAGCATCCGAACAGTGCTGGTGTTTTAAATGAAAGAATTTTGGGACCCACCGAAAATTTCTATTACATGTAAAGCAAAACTCAAAACGACTAGAGCTTCAACATGAAAATTACAATGTATACTGCAAAATATATCTAGTGTAATCACTGCAGAAATGGGCAATTTAAGATATGTATGCAATAAATCTGTGCGCTTCAATGCAGATAAGTCTGCTATAATGTGAGCGTAATTTTTCTGCATGATTTGCTGTAATGTTGTTAAATAAACTATATCAAAACTATGTCACTCATACAAAAAAAATTATACATTGTTACAAATTAATCTCAGACAATAGATACTTAACTGTGATTATCTGTTTCTTTTATCCTCCATGAATTTCTTCTCTTGATGCATGGTGATTTTTCCAGAACCACTTACTGCCATGAAAGCTTGCAATTAACTTTTGCTGAGTTTAGTTCTACATAAAACGTTATGGTTTTATATTTATTGGATGAGAGCATCACAGGGGAAAATTCAGGGTTTTTCTGTCTGAGGCTACACTGGGTGAGTCATAGAACATTCAAGAAATTGAATTCAAGAGACTTCCATTTGAAAGGCAATGACCTTTCCTCACAATAGATCACCACCACATCAAACATTTTTTATCCAAACTAGTAATTAAAATATTAAAAGACACAATAAAACAGTTGTCCAGGAAGAATCATATTAGAACATAATAGTGAGAAATACGATCTAAAGCCTACAGTCATGGGCAAAAGTTTTGAGAACGACGACAAGTATTGGTTTACACAAAGTCTGCTGCTTCAATGTTTTTAGACCTTTTTGTCTGATGTTGCTATGGTACACTAAAGTAAAATTATAAGCATTTCATAAGTGTCAAAGGCTTTTATTGACAATTACATTAAGTTTATGCAAAGAGTCAATATTTACAGTGTTGCTTTGAAGACCTCTGCAATTCGCCCTGGCATGCTGTCAATCAACTTCTGGGTCACATACTGACTGATGGCAACCCATTCTTGCCTATCAATGCTTGGAGTTCGTCAGAATTTGTTGGGGTTTTTTTGTCCACCCTCCTCTTGAGGATTGAACACAATTTCTCAATGGGATTAAAGTCTGGGGAGTTTCCTACCCATGGATCCAAAATTTCAATGTTTTGATCCCTGAGCCACTTACTTATCACTTTTGCCTTATGGCAAGGTGCTCCATCATGTTGGAAAAGGCATTGTTCTTCACCAAACTGTACTTGGATGGTTGGGAGAAGCTGCTCTTGGAGGATGTTTTGGTATCATTCTTTTTTCATGGCTGTGTTCCTAGGCAAACTTGTGAGTGAGCCCACTCCTATCACTGAGAAGCAACCCCACACATAAATGGTCTCAGGATGCTTTACTGTTGGCATGACACAGGTCTGATGGTAGCGCTCACCTTTCCTTCTCCGGAAAAGAGTTTTTCCAGATGCCCCAAACAATCTGAAAGGGGTTCATCAGAAAAAATTACTTTACCCCAGTCCTCAGCAGTCCAATCCCTGTACCTTTTGCAGAATATCAGACTGTCCCTGATGTTTTTCGTGGAGAGAAGTGTCTTCTTTGTTGGCCTTCTTGACACCAGTCCATCCTCCTAAAGTCTTCACCTCACTGTGCGTGCAGATGGCTGCTGCCATTCCTGAGCAAGCTGGGCACTGGTGGTGCCCTGATCCCTCAGCTGAATCAACTTCAGGAGATGGTCCTGGCGCTTGCTATACGATCTTAGGCACCCTGAAGCCTTCTTCCCAACTATTGAACCTCTCTCCTTGAAGTTCTTGATTATACTATAAATAGTTGCAATCTTACAAGCAGCAATATCCTTGCCTGTGAAGCCCTTTTTGTGCAAAGCAATAATGACTGCATGTGTTCGCTTTTAGCTCACCATGGTTAACAGAGGAAGAACAATGTTTTCAAGCACCACCCTCCTTTTAAAGCTTCCGGTCTGTTATTCTAACTCAATCAGCAAAACAGAGTGATCTCCAGCCTTGTCCTCATCAACACTCTAACCTGTGTTAACGAGAGAAACACTGACTTGATGTCAGCTGGTCCATTAGTGGCAGGGCTGAAATGCAGTGGAAATGTTGTTTTTGGGATAAAGTTCATTGTCATGGCAAAGAGGAATTTTGAAATTAATTACAATTCATCTGATCACTCTTCATGATATTCTGGAGTATATGCAAATTGCCATCATAAAAACTGAGACAGCAGACTCTGTGAAAAATAATATTTGTGTCAATCTCAAAACTTTTGGCCATGACTGTAGATTAGGGAGCTATATATAACCAGAACACAGTAACAAAGGAAGGAGAGATATGGTAATGAAGCAGGGCAAAATAAGTTTATATAGATATTGTAAGGAGGCAGGGAACTTTATAGGGATAACATGAAAGACGGGGCACCGATCGTTGTGGCTGCCATACTTTCTAAATGAACCCATTAATGTCAATAAAGTAGCTATTCAATTCAGGAGCAATGAAACATAGACTGGATGCAAGAACACCTTCCTCCAAAAGCCAATGGACACTCCCACCAAAAACTAAACAAGTTTCCTAATTGTGGGAAGCATGTGTAGCAATTAGGGTATACTGTACTATCAAAGTTATCAAGCATACTGAAATGTTGTACCATGCAGTATTTTAAAAGCATTTTGTCAATGAAATGCATTGGACATTTTAGCCAGATTAGGCCAACCATCTGACCAGTCTCCAATTATATATTGTTTTCAATGTCTTCCTCCCTGGACAGAGTTTTATAAATTTTCCCGCCCAGTAGAGTATAAACATGTAACTTCAAATTCAAGTGAGAATAGATCAGATGTCAGAGCCAAACTTGGGTCTAACAAAATGAATGTTAAAAGTTATGATAATATTCTCTCAGGCTTAATTGCTTGTCTGAGCAAAAAGCATCCCAGATCCACTATGGATATAGAAGTACTTATGTGACATCCAAGAAGAGAATGTTCTAGAAGAGATAACGCTGGGCAAGAATGAGAACCCCATTGAGAAGTTATCTGCTTGGATTCAATGGAAGTCATACAGACACACTTGAGCTCGGAATCTCTTACAGATACAGAGAGAATGTGTTTTGAAGTGATTAGTTGGCCCTAAAATCAACTTCAAATAGTCACAAACCCAGATAAGTGTACTAGAATTAACTAAATATTCAATACCACCTAAAATATCCCATTGGGAAATGTTAATGAGTTATTTGGGGTGGTGAGCCACCTTATATTGGCAACCAGATCCCAGGCCCCCAGAAAACCTAGCATAAAACATGGCAGACGCTTTGATCTGAGGATAAATAACACCCAGTTAAATTTAGACGCTTTTTGTTGTATACTATGAGATCCTGCAGTGGGACTTATATGCAAAGGCAACAGAACTTGTAGTGTGTCCCACTTATAAAAGTCAAGTAATTGGAATATAGTTAACCCTCCAGATATCTGTAATCAGAGGGGAGATTTAAATCCCTAGGTATTCCTTTGAGGGCTACGTCAACTTAAAAAGGAAATAGGGATACCAGGAGTAGAGGATACAAGTTAAGCCAGTTGTTCCCAAACTGTGCACCTAGGCTCCCTGGGGTGCCTTAGAGATCTCACAGGGGTGCCTCGGCCAGGGCCAGTGGTAAGCAAGGCGGGGGACTACTTGGTAATTATTTTTGCTTATTGGTGCCTTGAAAAAAATTTGGAGACCATAAGGGTGCCTTGAACTGAAAAAGTTTGGAATCCACTGAGTTAAGGGATACTTGGCAACATTAATTTGCAACCTAGGTAAAGATGCTAATCAGGAAAGCAAATTCATTAAATAGACTGTGGACTCAAGTATGCTAAGCACAAGGTCAGCCGCAAATAAAGCACATTTAAAAGATTCAAGATTCACCACTGTCCTCTTAATCCTTTTAAATTTGTTATTGAGATGACAAATACTGGAGGTTCAACCGCTAACGCAAGTAGTAATGGTGAAAGTGGCAACACCATTCAAAATTATGTATGAAAAATATTAACCAATTTTAAATTGTTCCAGCGGTGAAGAATACTGTACACAGATAAATAGTGGGGTGGAAGGACAAAACTGAATTATGACACTAAACAAGTAGGTTCAATCAATATTACAGATATTATCAGTGGCTTCCCTATTGCCCTAATAAACCTAACCTGGTCAAGATGGACAGAACTCCAGGGGTTCGGCATGTTAGACAAGAATATGGGCCTAAACTAACTCTCTGTATTATTTACCTACTACCTTAACAGTTTTGAAATGGTTACTGGCCAGAAAAGGTAGAAATGTATGCCTTTGACACCTTGTTATTTATATGCATAGCCTTTGTAATACTTTGGAGCTACTAAGAGTACTTTGGATATTTTTCTAGTTTAATAATTATCTGGTCTAACTGAACTATTTTGCCATTAAATCATTTTCATATACAAATTCAATGGACAATACCATAAACAGTATATGAATACTGTCAAATTAAGCTTAAATTACAGGCATTGTGCAAATAAACTTTGTCAGCAGCAGGAAATGTTACTCTATGAAAATATATGGATGCCTAAAATGTTATACAGGCCATTTAAAACAGAGATAAACAGAGCAGATTTTATTTTGCTAAATTACAACACCTCAAGTATTATGGTGTCACTACAATGTTCTGTATTTTTTAGCTAGTCAGTTATATTACCCTAGTTTGCAAACCTTCTCATGGAGATTTTCCCTAGAATTCTGTTCTGCTATCTCTGTACCTCAAGGTTAATCTCATTCTTGGAGAGAAGCATGTTAATAAGGTCAACAGACAGGCGTCTTAGACTACTCATGATATGCAAGGTTTGAGATGAGTGCATTGGTTTGGCATATACACCTTATCTTACTATCATCACATCACATACTATCATACTTCACCACATTTTGACATAATTCCCATCATACTAATATTTCTAAATTAAACAGACCTGGTTTAATTTTGGCATGCCATAGTCTAACAATATTATCAAATCCTTCTCTGAGGCAACATTTTTTGAATATTTACAGCCAGGGGAGGGCTTAGCAGCCTATTTGAAAGGAATAAAATGCAGGTGGTCCAGTGACCCAGCCAAAGGAGGACTGGCCCGTGGGGCTAATGCGCCCCTACCCCTGCTTACAGCTCTGACATGCACTGCGGGCACAGACCACAGCCAGGATGTATTAAGGTTTAAATTTGAATAATCACAAATCAATGATTACACTTCTGAATATTGCAACGTGCATGTTTTTCAAATGAAAGTGACACAAAACGTCAATTTATTAAGAGGCAGCTTGTGTTTTCGTTTCCAAAATAAAAAGGGGTTTAGAAAAAGATGATACCTATAAAAAGTGCATATTTACATCAGAAATTAACTCTTCCAAGATGGGGAGTTGGAAGCATGTATGTGGATATTCTATATATATTTGACTTTGCCTTTTTCCTCCTGCCTTTGACCACTGCTTTTTATCTGGATTCGTTTTTGACCTCCTCCTGCCCTAACCTCGGCCTGATGAAATTTTGTACTGAATTCTGCCAGCCCTGACCACAGCTTGTATTACTGGTATTACTACTGAACGTAGCCAACCTTGACCACAGCTTGTTTATAGAATGCACTATAGATCTCTGCCTGCCATGACTTTTAGCCAGTATTTTGAACTGTATCTTGCTGCTCTAAATTAACATCTATTAACTCCTATCATATCCTGTCCACCTCATTTAGCAATATCATATTTATTAAGCCCATCATACCACAAGTTAAAACCTAGGGACAATCGAGTACTCTGGAACATATTCTTTGGAAAGAGCGTTGCTATAGACGAAGACCTCGTGAAGAAGTTCTAGGGTTTTATTATCTCATCCAATATTGCTGTAACACCATGTTGTTTATATGCTGCCTGCCTAGCGCTGCTGAATTTATAGCAACCTAGAAATAAACAATGATTTTTGATTTAGGGCAACGACCTTAGCTATGTAGTAAAGTGTTTTGTGTGACTGTTGAGGAGGTACATCTGTTTCCCAAGCCAGGAAGTTCAGTGGCATGAATTTAAGATTATCTTCCATAGATGCATCTTTGTCCATGCGATGGCTTTTTTGCACTAATAACGCTGGGTTCTGACACAGAATCTTTACTGTGCATGCGTGGCCTTATGTCATGGTTCACTTTGCTGCTTTCCAAGGCTTGTTTTGCAAGAAAATACCTGTGGCAACATATGAAGAAATGTAAGCTAAACCTGACACATCCAAACCTCTCTGTGTGCCATTGCTCAGCCTGTTCCACCTGACATCAACTGTGGCTTTTGGAAACTTTTAAACCACATGATGCAAGGTGAAATTTTATTCACAATTAAAAATGAAAGCAATGCATCATGCAGATGGGGCTGCATCTCTCAACTGTCAGCAAACACAAGTACATCCATCAGAAACTTTGAGAAACAAGAAGGCTACTGTTACATGAAGAAAATGGAAGGATTTTCCATTCTATCAAACTTTCTGCATGTGGTAAACGGGGTGAAGCTGGTAGCTGGCTATGACAATGAAACCGGTACATTCAAGACTCCCTTGCTGGCACTGTATATTGGTGTCGCGGTTGTCTCGGCCGAACTATGGATTCCCGGACTCTGCTGAATATGACTGAGCTCTCTCACGGGTGTGGAGTCTAACGGGTAGGTGGTTTTCACCAGGAACCCCCGCAAGTTAGTATGGACTTAGCGGCACCTATTCTGCAGGTCGCGGCCCCGAGAGAGAGTATACAGCAGAGAGGTGAGGAGGAGCCAGAAGGAGGTAGGAGACTCACTGGAACAGCAGTGGTTCAATGCTGGAAGAGAGCAGGCTGATACCACAGAGGTAACTCGTGACGGCTGCAGAGGAGTCACGGAACAGTGGTAGGTCTGAGAAGCAGCGGAGTGAGAGAACCGAAGCTGACACGATACAGGTAACTCAGATAGTTGTGGAGGAGTCACTGGAACAGCAGTGGTTCAATGCTGAAGGAGAGCAGGCTGATACCACAGAGGTAACTCGGGACGGCTGCAGAGGAGTCATGGAACAGCGGTAGCTCTGAGAGCCAGCAGCGTGAGAGAACCGAAGCTGTCACAATACAGGTAACTCAGGTAGTGGTAGAGGAGTCACTGGTCACTGGAACAACAGAGTTCAATGCTGGAGGAGAGCAGGCTGGTACCTCAGAGGTAACTCGGGATGGCTGCAGAGGAGTCACGGAACAGCGGTAGCTCTGAGAGGCAGCGGAATGAGAGAACCGGAGCTGACACGATACAGGTAACTCAGGTAGTGGTGGAGGAGTCACTGGAACAGCGGAGTTCAATGCTGGAGGAGAGCAGGCTGATACCACAGAGGTAACTCGAGACGGCTGCAGAGGAGTCACGGAACAGCGGTAGCTCTGAGAGCCAGCAGCATGAGAGAAACAGCAGGAGTACCACAACAATTTATCCACCAAGCCTTCACTTGAGAACTAGGCATTGCTTGCTAAGGTCACACGGGCAAGATGAACATTGATCCAGATGGTATGTTTGAAATGTTTGAAATTTCATATTCAATATTGGGTTTTGATTTTTCATTAGAACTGGTCCAGCTAGAGTAATGAGTCAGAGGATGAGCAGTTCCCTGAAGCAGAAAGACAAGTGGGCATCAATTCTGTCAACCCTTTCCTTACAGAAAGGCAGACGAAGCAAGGATCCAGCAACACGGAACCAAAGTACATCCAAGGCTTCCAAAGTTTGGTGTAGCACACTGTTCTTACTCAATGCATGTTGTTTTCTCTGTGTTTCACAGAATCATCTGTATAGAGAATCCTACTTCCTTTCAGATCATAAAGAAGTGTGGGAAAAAAACCTGGGACAAAGAGGAGGCCAAAGTTGTGGAGATGAGCATGGTGAAGTTTATTCAGGCATGCAGGTTGCCCTGAAAGCATGACTGCCATGCAAGTAGCATGGCTGAGCCATCCACACTGAGATATCGTAACTGGTTAGCTCTGAAATTCTACATAAAGAACTGGATAACAGCTATAAAGAGAAATAAAAATAATTGAATCAATACATAGTGGTTGGCCATGATTATTATTTGACTAGGAAATTGGCTAGGTGTCAGTGTAATGCGGGCATATGGATGTCCTGAGACAAACGGAATACATGAATATGTACCTATAAAGCAGTGAAATTTCAATATTTTGGTCTAGATCAAACTGAAATTCTCAAGTGATAACTACTGTGACAAACAGATCCTACGCATACCTATTTGTTTAGATCTCCTAACATGGCAAAGAAAATCTACCCAAAATGGGCAATTTATTCAAATTGCAAGAAAGTGAACTAAAAGCAAATGTGTTTATTTTTTATCTAAATATCACCAAGGGGTCTATGCATCAAGCTTATTTGACACTTAAAATATGCAGAAACTAATGTTTCCGCATCTTTTAAGTATTTTGCTATGCATTAACTGCCTAACGGATGTCATTTCACAGAAATCTCCTCCGTTTAAGCAAATACCGTGCAGCATCAGTCTCCATAGATTACTATGGGGACTGCTATGTTCTGCAATGCATCAAGCTTTGATAAGCTTTGCATTGCGCAGACAGGTAACGCCATCTCAGGATCATTTCCTATGGGAATCTGCTGAAGCCTCTTCGGCTTCGCAGAATCTGATAGAGTTAGGGCTGTGGTTCTCTATTTGGCATCAACCCGCCTTAACATAATAGCAAACAGCAGGATTCTACACATAGGTCTTTAAAATAAAATCTGCACTTGAAAATGCTTGCTTTTGTCTTGAATGAAATAAACAAAATGTGCTGGATTCCAATGGGTTGCTCAGAACATATTCAGTAGCCCAGGTAAAGGGGAGGAGTGTTATAATGTCAAGATCTCCCACATCCTGGATCCAAGAAACTTTCAAATGAGCAGTTATTGTCTGGTGATCTTATGTTTTATTTATGTTGTTTATCTGCCTTAATTTTATAAGGTCTATATCTGCTGGGATGCAATCCATGACTCCCACATTCCTGACCTCTTTGCAACTCCAGAGTCAAGAAATACTCTAGCTACGGGTACCTCCTGCTGGCCTCCATTGCCATGGTAAAATTGGCAGTAAAACAGGAGCAGGGGACTTACCACAGAGTCCCTCAGTCTTTCTCTCCACAGAGATCTCCCTTGGACCAACCTCAGTAGACTACACAAGTTTTGTGTTGGTGACTTTCCCACATAAGTGTCTCCACTCAGTCACTCACTTGCTAATGGCAACCCGCTGGACTGCCTAAAGAGTATCTGTATGCTCACCTCTATTGGTCAGACAAGCAACTCAGGTTGGTAACAAAAATGTAACTACTGTACTGAACCTGACTAGACCACATGGTAAGCATTTTTAATATATCTATCTATACATATTTCTTCATGTAGAACTATCATTGACTGAAACACTATTATAATAAGCTCTGAATCTGTCACACTAGTTTCATGTAAAAAAAAATCATAAAACTTACTTATGCCACATAGCATAGAACTATTGTAAAATAGAAATATTGTAGGCTAGTAGTTACAGTGGAGTCATGCAGGACTACAACATCCTTTAATAAATCAAGTGTATAGGAAAATGTGTGAAAATATATCATACCATTTCTTTTTAGGTATATAGTATCCCTGGGTAAAACGGTGACATATCAAAATAAGTTATCTAGCTTCTGCAAATAAATGTTTTAATTTCTAGAAACCATAATACCATTTATCGCAGTGAATTACAATACTTAGATTTGTTTATGTTGAAAGGATGTTAAAGACAGACGCATCCTGTAAAAAAACAACACGTATTGGTGCATAGAAATGTGGGTGGCCAAAATACTCTGATTTCAGCAACTTGTCAATAATGTCTAGGGTCCTTCTGTGCTGTAGGTGGCGCATATGACAACGTCTAATGCAGGTGCTGGGCGTGCAAGGCGCCTTTTAGTCGGCAAGGAGTGGGAGTGGAAATCTAGTGTACGGTAGTGTGAGCTTCGCAGTACAACGTGGATCATGGACACAGCGGGGAAGGTGAGCTGTCAGCGGAGAGAGGGATTACTGCTGTACTGTGGGCTGTGGCTGGACGAATTGTGGGGCCCTCGGTATTGTGACGAGTGGGATCGTGTGTTAGCAGCTGTGAACTTGAACTACTGCTCAGTGTGCTCAACAGTAATGACACTCCAGGAATAGGCTGTTTTCTTAGACTGCAAGTGTCACTATCTTATTTGTGTATTATCTATTGGCAAAGTCTTTAGCATGGGTTACTGATGATACAACCTTATTTTCAGTAAAAGTGCATTCCACCTACTGACGTTTGTACATATAACGTACAGTTACCAAAGGAGTGTCGGGGTAGTAATCATCGCGAATGTAGATACATAGAAAAAGGAGTTGTGATCACTACTGCTGCTTACTAGTGATATCATAGTAGTTTATAGGTTGCTGTGTCACATCTACCAACTGACCTTAAATTGTATATATTGTATGGTTTTTTTTTTACAGATGTGCTCTGCTCATACTTATACCCCATTCATACTGCACCAAAATACCGGGTTTTTGCCAGGGCGAGCTCAAACGACCCGGGTCTTGGTGCAGTATGAATGGAACAACTCAAAAATCCCGGGTCTTCAACCTGAGATTTATCAAGGGGTAATTCCCGGGTCGCCTGCACTATGAATGGTGCAACCCGGGTTTTTTAACCCGGGTTGCACAGAAAACAATCTGATTGGCTGTCTGACTGTCTCTGGAGGATGATGTCATCGGTTGGAGCCCCTGGAAGATTCTAGAAGGAGTTTAGGAGAAATGGTGGAGTGCAGATAAAGCTGAAGCAGAATAGGAGTTTATTGGAGAAAATTGCTTTTATTTCACTGAAAAAGTGTGTATTAACAGCAATAATGACACACTGGATGGAGGAAGAGGTGCGTGAGCTGCAGAATGTCAGAGAGGAGGAAGAAATTAGAAGGCAAGTGACTGGGACTGTGAAGGATGCCATAGTGTACTACAACATCGCCAAAATACTCACACAACATGGCATAAAGAGGACACAGCAACAAGTCCTGAACACATTGCAGTCCCTGAAGAAGCAGCACACTAAAGTCCATGACCACAACAGGCGCAAAAGTGGCGCTGCAAGAATGGACTGGCCCTTTTATGACCAGTGCAATATGGTCTTTGGACATTCTCCTCTGACAAATCCAATTGCACTGTCATCTTCTAGCAATGTGGATGCGGCTATACCAACACCACCAGAGAGCACACAGACAAGCGGGGCCGCAACGGTAATAATAGAAGATTCTGCAACAGATGACACCAACGTTTCTTGTGACGAACTAAAAGTTTCACAGCCATTCCCTGCTGCGCAAGTCGTTACAGATACTTCGCAAGAAACGCAGCCAGAACCAGTGCAGGTGTCAGAGTCTACGCCAGGTCCCAGTTTACGCTCCAACAGTAAGTATCTTTAATAATCTCACATAACAACCAACTATATATACATACCAATATATCTACATAATTGGCAAAAAAAAATTAACTGTATAAACATAACTGCCAAAAACAGAGAACTATATCAACAGAAATGCAAGCCAAATACCAATATATCTACATAACTTAAAAAATAGAACTATATCAACAAAAAGCCCAAAAGACAAATATAATACACTTCAAAGTATTAAAACATTAACACGCATATGTTGCAGTGCAAAACTACTGGGCAAGAGGGAGGAGGCCTCACGCACATATCAGCGTACAACACTGCTTTTTTGTTCTGCCACATTATATATTCTAATGTATGTTTTACTGTGTTTTTTTTCTACGTACAGTTTACAACGTTCCTGAAAAACGCAAAAGGCCCAACAAAATGGAACAAGCAACTAAAACAATGACAACTGTCATGATGGATCAACTGCGGGAGATGGACAGCACCATGAGGGAACACGAGAATACACAACTACAGCGTTTCATGGACAATGAGCGGGATCTCCAGGACTCTTTCCTCATGCAAATCATGAACATGCAGGAACGCGTGTTACGCGAAAATCGTGACTGTATGATGGGATTCATGGACAGACTCCTCTCACGGGTGCAGGCACCTCCTCCAAGTCCTTACTATTATGACGGACATTATCCTATGTACCAGCGGGGGCAACCCATGTTAGGCAACAATAACCCTCCAAACCCGGTACACAATACACAACATGCTCAACCTATGGGTAACCCCAACATAGAATACCCACCTGGTAACCAAACCACTCCACAACCAGAAATGCCACAATATCGGCAATTGTGATAATCATGTTTTATGGACAAATGTTTAACAGTTAATTGTTATCATGTATGTTACGTGTGATCTGGAAACACGCCGTTCGCTTCACATATTACGTGAAAAGCAAATTTGCACTTACTGTTTTTGCACATTTGTGTCTTCTGTTTACTACTTGTGTATATATTTTTTTGCATCCTGCCTATAATTTTATTAATATCTGTTCTTTTTCTGTATATGTTGCCAAAGTCTCATAAGTTTCACTTATGGCAGACTTAGAATTACCTATCGCTTGAAATGTGTGTTTTAAAATATTTAGAATGACGACAAGCTAATCTTCATTTACAGTTATTAAGGAAGTTTGCAGAAGATAATAAAGAATTTTATATCAAAGCTAGGGTTGTAAAAATCAGTATAGAAATTGCTGCAGGGTTCAGGAATGTTGCATATTGTTTTAATCCCTTTGTAGTTTTTATATTTATTATTAATAATATATATATATATTTTTTTTTGTAGGTAATCAAATGCAAAGCTGCAATTGCCTGGGAAGCGGGGAAGCCCCTGTCAATTGAGGAAGTGGAAGTATCGCCCCCTAAAGCTCATGAAGTCCGAATTAAGGTAACCGTTTCATTTACTGCCCTCTAAATATATAGCAATAAGTCTGCAGCATTTGAAACTAAAATACTAATCACTTCCTGAGTGAGTAGTTTGCCTTGTTTTATAGTGATGGCAATAAGAACCAATAAATATAAAAGTCTCTTATTGTCCTTTTCATTTACACTTATGTCTCTGAAATCTGAACAACGCCCAGGTTGACTGTTTACTGAACTAGATTTTGCCTTTTCAACCATGAAACTGCTACTATTATCCCAGTGTGCACTTGCTTCAATCAATTACGCCATTTCTTGCCGTGCTAGGTTCGTCTATTTGCATATATCAGTCATTTGAGGGATTTCCTATGTAGCATATTGTAGGCCTTGAAAAATGGATTAAAAAAAAAAAAAAGGATGTCTGTGGTAACAGTCAACAACTTTGGTTAAGGTTTCTATAAGTGCATTGTATAAATGTGAATGAGTGTTTATTGCTGTGCCCAATTTTGCAGATCATGTCCACCGCTGTATGTCATACTGACGCCTATACTTTAAGTGGGGCTGACCCTGAAGGATGTTTCCCAGTGATACTTGGTCATGAAGGAGCTGGCATTGTGGAGAGTGTTGGGGAAGGAGTTACAAAAGTTAAAGCTGGTAAGTACATATCCACAATACTGTGAAGAAAAGCTAAAATCTGTCTGTGTGATCTGCGCTGTCACACTTCTGTCTGCCGTCCTGTTGCCTTACTTGTCCGTAGTTCTCACACCACTTCTCCCCGGGCCCTCCCTCTGCCATTTTTTTTTTTTTTATTATTATTATTTTTAATTTTTTTTCTTTTTTTTAATTGAATACTAGCTGCATGGCAATATAAACACTGTATGGATACAAATAGAAATGCAGTACTTGTTATTCACAAAACAAGAAAGCAGGTAGAAGGAGGCGCTTGTGTGTCTAATCAATGTTTTATACTTGATCGATGTCTCTTCATATATCAGTCACTTCGTGCAAAGATAAAGTTTCCAATCTCTCACGATTCTGTTGTGCAATGATTATATAGCGATAGTTCAAAATGTTCTCTGTTCAGAATAAATTCCTCGAAGATTTTTTAGTGATCCAGTGTTTAATGCAAAATAATAAATAAAAAAAAAATCATAGTGCAATATGTTTAATATGATTGACTGAATTATAAAGTGAAACTTATAATATAAATTCTGACATCATTATCCAACAATGTTTGTCTTTTACCGTTCAAAAAACTGGATTAATGCTCATAAAGTGCTCATAAAAAGGCCTTTGATACAGTGCCACACAAGAGGTTGGTTTACAAAATAAGGGAACTGGGTCTAGAAATCAAAATTTGTACTTGGATCGAAAACTGGTTAGAGAATAGGGAACAGAGAGTTGTGATAAATGGAACATTTTCTAATTGGTCAAAGGTCTTAAGTGGAGTTCCTCAAGGTTCCGTGCTGGGACCACTCCTTTTTAATATATTTATTAATGACCTTGGTGATGGTTTAGAGAGTAAAGTTTCTATTTTTGCAGATGACACTAAACTCTGTAAGGTAATAAAATCAGAGCAAGATGTAGCTTCTCTACAGAGAGACTTAAATAAACTGGAGGATTGGGCGGCTAAATGGAATATGAGGTTTAACACAGATAAATGTAAGGTTATGCATTCAGGGATCAAAAACAAGAACGCAATCTATAAATTAAATGGAATTAATTTGGGAGAATCTATAATGGAAAAGGATTTGGGAGTGCTCGTAGACAGTAGACTTAGCAATAGTGCTCAATGTCAAGCAGCAGCTGCAAGGGCAAACAAAGTATTGGCATGCATAAAAAGGGGCATAGATGCAAGGGAAGACAGTGTAATTTTGCCACTGTATAAATCATTGGTAAGACCTCATCTTGAATATGCAGTACAGTTCTGGGCACCACTCTATAAAAAAGATAATTTGGAACTAGAAAGGGTTCAGAGAAGGGCGACAAAATTGATAAAGGGTATGGAGTCATTAAGTTATGAGGAAAGGTTAGCCAGTTTAGGCATGTTTACTTTAGAAAAGAGGCGTCTAAGGGGAGATATGATTACTATGTACAAATACATTAGGGGTCAATACAGAGAGCTTTCATGGGAACTTTTTACCCCAAGGACCATACACAGGACACGTGGTCATCCCCTAAGGTTAGAGGAGAGGAAATTTCACAACCAGCAAAGGAAGGGGTTCTTTACAGTAAGGGCAGTCAAGATATGGAATTCATTGCCAGGGAAGGTTGTGATGGCAGATTCAATAGATATGTTTAAGAAAGGGTTAGACAAATTTTTAGCGGAAAGGTGTATCCAGGGATACGACCGTTAATTTAAAATAAAGGATAGTAGTGGATATAGGGTAAAAATTGGATTGCAATATTGAGTCTGGGGGGGATTTTCAAAATTGAAACAGATGGGCGGTTGCCTACTCTGGATTAATTACAAATATAAGTGCAGGATCGCAGGAGATCCAAAATAGGTTGAACTTGATGGACTGGTGTCTTTTTTCAACCTCATCAACTATGTAACTATGTAAAATAAAAACTTGTTTTAATTACCAGTGTAAATACTGCAAAAGAATATTTTACATCAAGAAACATTCATTTTGTACAATATCTTTTATTGTTTGTCTTCCACCTGCTTTGTTGTTTTGTGAATTGTATATGGGACTCTTTATAGGCATGGGGTCCAAGTTGTGTTATTTTGCCCCTTAATAATTTCCAGGCAGTACCCATCATTGTTTAGCTTTACCAGTGCAATCTGTATATATCTAAATAGAAAAACTATTGGATACATGAATGCTAAGGGTCTATCATTTAAAATTTGTTTGATATGTCAACATGGGTTACTTCTCATTCACACTAGAAGATTGCTTATTGTTTGTTTTTATTCCTGATAACTGACCTTTTGGGCTGTTGCAGCTCTAGTGATGTTGAAGTACATTCCATATGAATTAAATGTTGAATTGTACTGATATGGATTATTTTAAACTTTCATAGTTTTTGCCATTTATTTTAATTGAAATGGGTAATATTTTGTAAAATGTCACATTTTACTTTGAATATTGCATATATTTTTTTATAATCTGCTAAATCATTGTAAAGACCCATACACATTGATTGTTTCATATTCACCCATATGCATTGTATAGCTTTCAACTGCAGTGACCACAACATAAACCCCTCTTCCAATAAAGAATTGCTATGTCTGTGTAGAAATGCCGGCCTTGCATTCTCTTTGAGGACTTGTGTACTGGCAAGACATTTCTAATTGGCTTTTATGCCTTGTTGTGGTGAATGCTGGGTAACATTTTATGGGTGAATATAATACCTTGTAAATGTGTCCTGATGTGGCTAAGATGGTGCTGGTTCTACTGTAAATTTTTGGCATCCTTGATACATAGAAATAAAATTAACTTGCACGTCTTTCACAATTTTATAGTCTGTATTTGTGGTTATGAAAGTGCTTACACAAGGGTGAACATGATCCCTATGTAAACTGGCATATTTATGACAATAGTAAAGCATATATTGCTGTATGTTGTTTCCAGAGCTTTGTGGCATTTTATTTATTCGTTATTCTGCAACAGGCTTGTCCGCTATGGATTTTTTTGTTTTTAAAAATGGACCCATTCTCAGAAATATGACACCCCACTCCTTACAGTCAGGTCTTGGTGTGCTCTGAATGGTGATGTTTTGAGAAAGTGTATGACACTAGTGTCACACTGAACTCTTCATAGTTTTAGAAACACTTTGGGGCGTATTCAATTGTCGGCGTAAACGCTGAAAATCCTGCGTTCCGCGCACTATTACCGTTATTACGGTAATAGTGCGCGGGGAAAACAGTTAATACGGTAATTTTCTCGCTGGTAGTAGTTTTAACGCCGCGGGACTTTCGGAGAATTGAATATGCCCTGATTTCTTTTATAGAATTGGTGGAGTTTTTGTATTTTGTAACTGGGGACATTGTTGTTTATTATTACATTGTTTGGGCTATTTTAATGCTCTTGCAGGATAGGGTGTTTTGCTAGGTGGTCCATTTTAGTGTTCAGACAGTATGGAAGGTAGATAAACCAGAGGCATAAATTTGTGTGGATAATACATTTCTAAGGAATGATTTTCTTAGAATACATGTAGAAGATATACAGCATTAATTTTTAATAAAGTTATTCAGTATGCAATATTTTCAAAAATGTGATTAGCTGTTATAGGTAAATTGTCTAATGTGAGTTGCAGTTGTGTTTGTCACTGTAGCTGTTGAAAATAAAACGTTTAATGGGGAGAAAAACAAAGCAAATTGTTAATGGCTTTATATTTTTCAGGAGACAAAGTTATTCCTTTGTATATTCCGCAATGTGGAGAATGCAAATTTTGCTTGAATCCTAAAACCAACTTATGTCAAAAGATCAGGTAGTATAAATTTCTATATCAATTGTTACTGTGAATATTCATGGTTTCCTTTAAATATATTTGTGTGTTTATTTATAGGTCTTTAATGTTTTGTGAAGTTTAAATTGATTGTTCTTGCTACAAACTGTGTAGTTAGTGTTACTGGTTATGCTGTATTTATTTTGTGAAGATTTTCTAGCGTATAAAGTCTGACTGCTGTTGAACCAAGTCTCATTGTTTGTGTAACAGGATTACTCAAGGTCAGGGATTCATGCCTGATGGTACTAGCCGTTTTACCTGCAAAGGGAAGCAGATTTTCCACTTCATGGGCACCAGCACCTTCTCTGAATACACAGTTGTTGCTGACATCTCTGTTGCTAAAATAGAGGACTCTGCTCCTGTGGACAAAGTCTGCTTGTTGGGTTGTGGTGTTTCAACTGGATATGGAGCTGCTCTGAACACTGCCAAGGTGAGCAGATTTATGCTGTGGTTCATTCCTTTTAGTATAACCTATTCTCTGCCAATTAACGGAAAGGAGAACTAATACATCTGTGTTTGGGACATGGTTATTTCTTTTCATTCACGCCTTTTACCTACAAAATTTTTAGCTCCTCTTTGAAACATTTAGGTTCATAATTTTAATATATACTAATACGCAGAAGATTGTTTATGGACTCCCAGAGATGGATAAACAAGGAAGAGATTATAATATAGATTTCACAATTAATGTTAATATATGCATCTGTTTAAAGAGTAAATCCTACTTCAGAAACCTTTGAGCATTATAAGGAATATAGCATCCCTACTGTAAATTATTACGGATATGAAGTTGCCTCAGGTTCGCTGTATTAATGCACTCTGCCTACATCCTTATGCTTCTATATGGTACCAGAATTTCTGTGACTTCTAATATCCATATAATTTTATAGCAGGGAGTGTTATTCCAAATATAATATTTTAAAAACTTTATATGTCACCTTGATATACTATTTGAGACTTTGATTGTAATTGCATCATTTGGTTGGTGCTATAGCTTTGGTTTTGCCTAGAATACCTATCTTTAAAAGCCAACTCAAAGGCAAAAAAAAGCAATGTAATAATTTGGGGCAACAGTAGATTTGTACTTGCTATAACAGTGTCCCAAATCCAACAACATGTCATTCTGTCACTCACTTAATGCCCTCTCTGTAGTATTTTATGAAGCAAGGGTCTCGTAATACGACGCTCTTCCTTTAGACCAGTTAAGGGCAACAGTTGGAAATAAGCCAAGATATGGTTATTGTGGAATATCACACAAACGAGATATCAATCAATTTAGGCGAAAATACCAGGCGGTACTCCGCACTTTAAGCCCAACACTCGCCCCTTTCCCAATAGAGCTGTCAATCACTGCCTTTCCCAGAGTGATGAGCTGCCAGATGTGCTGGATTTGTTCACACCTCTACTGCAAGGTAGGTACCCAGTTTACTGTTCCCCTGCTTTTGTCAGTTTCGTAACCAAGTCCGGGGAAGCTTTGAAAGTCCATAGAAGTAGTCCCTATCCAGCAATCAGTCTAACTCAGGCCTTAACCCCAGTGTCAAGACTGTCCCGAGCAGGAGAGTCCCATCTATGGGGTGAAGTTACCTTTTGTCCCTAGTGAGGGGTTCCATGATGGGGTGAATTCAGCATGAAGGGGCTTAGATAAGGATACCTCATTGGATTGGTGCCTGCTTATAGCAGGGTCCTCTGCAAACCTATCACCACTCCCGCCCCCATCCCTCACATAGCAGTTGGCACCCTGTGGTGCTGGGCTCCTGGAAGTCTGCTTGAGTCAGCGTGAAACAATGGGCACCCGTTTTTATCTTTTAACCATACAAAGGAATGTGATCCCATAGCAGGACCGCGTGAGCATCTCCCTGTTTTTGGCCAGTGGTTGACGCAGCTTCCTACACAGTGCAGCCAGTCAGCTTGGCAATATTTAAAAACAGGTTACCTGAACCTTCAACTTGCCATTATATACATATATGCATGCACAGTTAACATGTGAGGGGAGAGGGGGGACCACTGGATATCAGCAAAGTGCCCAAGCAATGGTTAAGACTTCACTGGACCATTGCCTAGCTATGATAGCTATCAATGGGTTTCATAACACTGATATGTGGCTAAATTCTATGTTGTAAGTTAGTTATGCAGTCCAGGCAAATAGACCATTACCTAGGAATTGCAGTATTCTAACGATCTATATATTTTGTGATTTTTCTCACTTCTGATATTGGTAAATAAAAAAATGTTTTTTTATTATAATTTCTTATTAGCCTCTGGGCATTTGGATGTTTAGTGTCTTCATGTTTGTAATTGCCACCAACATTTTTGCTGTTTGACTTTTGCAATCTCTGTTGTTTGTTGTAAATGAAAACATGTATTAAAAAATGTAGTCCTCTATCTGACCCTCTGATTAAAAAGTCTGAAAAGTGCATCTGCTGTTTCATTCCAGGTGGAGCCCGGCTCAACATGTGCAGTGTTTGGCCTTGGAGGGGTTGGTCTAGCGGTTATTATGGGATGTAAAGTAGCTGGTGCTACTCGCATTATCGGAATTGACCTCAACAAGGAAAAATTTGCAAAGGCTACAGAGTTTGGAGCTACTGAGTGCATCAGTCCTGCAGACTACAAAAAACCTATCCAGGAAGTTCTGGTTGAACTGACTGATGGAGGCGTAGACTATTCTTTTGAGTGTATTGGAAATGTTGGCGTTATGGTAATAACCACATATGATATAATTTGTTTTGTAATTTAATACATGTACCTCAAACATTTTATTCTATAATATATTTATTTATTTTTATTCTATTGGCCGACCACCTATTACAGGATCATTAAACCCTGAAAATGTTATTTAGCCGCCTCTTCTCATTGTGCTGGACTTCAGTGAGAGAGCAAAAAGGTTCAGGTTGTCCAAGAGTGTGATGACTGAACCCTGCAATATATGTATAATGACTGCTGCATGCTAAACTAACATGTTTGGTGCTTGGCTGTTTATTATTTATTGTAGGACTTAGGAGTGCTGCAGTGTAGCAGCCTGCATTCACGGTTGCCCAACTTCTGGCCTAAAGAAGTGCTGTTTTCAAATGGTCAGCCTAGCTTGGATAACCAGCAGAAGAAGGGGGTAGTAATGTTGTGTGTATGTGGCTGATGTGAGGGTTGGGGGTGGTGAGATTTCAATGGTTTGCTAGTCTTTTTAGCTAATGATCTTTCTGAGCCTCTTTGCATGGAGAGTGCACCTCAGCTTGCATACAATCACAACCCATTTTATTTATGTCATAGTAAACTACAAATAAAATTAGTATTTAATATGTATTTATCAAATGGTTTTCGCAGCTAAAATAAAACTAAAACTTGGCTATATACTGTGGCCAATACAGTGAAATAGTAGAACTCGTGCTTCTGTACCCTGTTGTCTGTTCAAATGGCTCTCTGCTTTCCTGCTGCCTTCATTATCGTTGCACTGAACTGTAGAGTTTGAAGTACAATCTATTGTTTTGTAAGGTGCCACTGTGCTCCGCAGTGCTGGACAGTGGGGAAAACAGGTCATACGATATAGACAAAATTAAATGCAGGTGTGAAAAGAGTGGTATGGAGGAAGCTTACAGCCTATTGGAGGAAAAGGCACAACTTGGAGAGTTATGGGGCTGTACCAGAGTAATATAGGTAAAATTAAGGTTGGCTCTAATAAAGAGGTGGGTTTTCAAAGAAAAGGATAGATAGATTTGGATGGCATCAGTGTAGAGGTGATGCTACAGACCAAATGAGCAAACTATGTCATGAGGATAGATGTAGGTTGATCAAACACAAGGCCAAGAACTGAGCCTTCTGGGACACCAACAGATTGTGAGAGAGGAGGATTCGCCAGATGTAGAAATGCTGAAGGAGAGGTTGATTATAAAGTGAATCGGTAAAGAACTGTCATGAAGGGCGTGCGGGAGAATATTGTGCTCAATGGTGTCAAAAGCAGCAGTGGGATGTGGTGCAGTTTGGTAGAGAAGTGATTTGAAGTTGGCAAAGAGGTGTCAGATTTTAAGACTGATTTTTAGAAAAGTGAAGTAGTTGTGTTGTACGATGTAAGAACTTTGATTTTTTTGTAAAAAAATTTTTTTGTAGTAGTAGTTTGTGATGGAATATCATCATCTTCAGTGACTATCAGTAGTTCGGTAGCACTTTTGCAGGTATAGGTTTTGTCTGGTGTACCATGCTTGAGGTTTGGATTGCCAAAGACTGGTGCAATCTTAAAGATCTAAGGTTGAAGTGATTGTGGTGTAGAAAAAGGCAGCTAGATTAGGACAGACTGAGTAGTTGTAGGAAAGATACATTTTTATTGAAGATGAGAAGCAAGTAGGGTTGAAAGAATTTAGGTGTCGCTGTTTGAGTTCCTATCCCTCTGAATAACTGCTAAATTTCCTCCATGTTCTGTGCAGTTGATTAATACACTTTCACTGTGTACTTTCCGCATGCAATATGTACTTAATTTTAGTTACGTGGACAGCCACTTTTACAGTTGAGTTACAAAGTCTAGTCTTGTCTTGTATCATTTGTCAAAAAATAATTGTATTTAGAGAGCAGCATTGGAGGCCTGCCACAAAGGCTGGGGTGTCAGCGTCATTGTGGGTGTGGCGGCATCTGGACAGGAAATCTCAACTCGTCCATTTCAGCTGGTCACTGGGCGCACATGGAAAGGAACTGCTTTTGGAGGTGAGATTGGCATCATTTAAATTCGGGCTAATGAAAGTTTTGTAACTTTATACCAGGCAAAATGTATGACCACCAAAATATCTAATGAATACAAATGTAAGTAGCTTTTTATGCAACATACAAAATGGACACACTGAAAATAATTTGTTTTTTAGCAGTGGAGATGCATTTGTATACAACAAAGTGGTTTGGTGACTCCCTTGTGTAGTATTCCTATGAGAACTGTCTGCTGCTGTTCTTGAGTGTTTTTGTTTGATGTTAACCACAAGAAAAACAAAATAGTTTACCTATATGAATTTTGTCTTTATCTTAGGAGAGCCATGACTTTCTTCTTGTACCATATTGAATATATTTTTAATTCCATTAAATAGAAATAAAAAGGCATAATCTGATGTATTTTAAGAGGGGAATTTAATTGGCCTTGTTGCTGCCAAAATTAACATGGCCTGCGGACTATTACCGGTAGTACAGTAATTTGTAACGCAGAAATCTGGGTTACAATTGCCGTATTAATGGTAATAGAGCGCAAGCAGCGTTACTTTTGGCAGTAACACGGCCAATTGAATTCCCCCCCCAAGACTTTTTTTTTTTTTTTTTTTCATAGTTATGTGACAGGGATGCAAATGCAAATATATAATTGAGCTGCCTCTATTTACATGGTCCGATAGCACTAGCTGGCAGGACTGCCTTCTGCTGGGTGAGGTCTTGGTAACGTCATAAGATTTCCTCTTCTGATGATGAAGCAGCATTTTGAATTCACTACTGCGATCAGGGTGTCAGCAACTGAATAAAACAGTCATATAGGGGCATATTCAATTGACGGTGGGATCGTATTAACGGTTTTCCCGTGCAGGATTACCGTAATAACTGTAATATTTTTTGAGTGCGGGATTTTCGGTGATCCCGCCGTCAATTGTATATGCCCCTATATGACTGTTTTATTCAGTTGCTGACACCCTGATCGCAGTACACAGCATTCAAAGTCTATTTTCCTTAAATCCATACTTCTTTAGTACCTACACTGTGATAATTGGTGCCACTAAGGTCTTTTAACTAATGTCTCAAAAAAAGGCTTCAACAGTATTTTGTAAATAAAATGTATTCTTCAATATCTGTATTTTCTGTCCTTTATAATCGGGGAAGATTCCAGGTTCTTGTGAGGGGTGGTAATGTTAGCGATTTTTCCATCTTTATAAATGCTCATGCCTGAGTTCTGTAGAAATTTTTTATTAGTAAAGCGCTGATAATAGAAACCGTTGTTTCAAGTGTTATACCTGTACTTACTACCACTGTTTTCTAGCTTTGCAATAGCACTCCGGTTTTCAAAACAAATCTTGTTCTGTCCACGGTATATCCATGGTATACATGTTGCGGAAGCGTACAGACAGCTAGAAGGGAAAATGCTAGTAATAAACACCTGAAACTTGCTTGACATGTGTTTTCACTGTTATTTTAAACAAAACAAAAAAATACTGCTGCAACTCAATGTCAAATTTGTGCTTTGAGAAGTTTCATTCTTTTCCCCCAAGCTATACTCTTGTGATTTTGTAGTGTTCATCTAATTGCACTTTGTAGATCATGTAATACCTTTTTATAAAAATCCTGAAAGTAAAGGGGAAAAAAAAAAACTAAATGTGACCAGTTTAATTCTATTACAGGTTGGAAGAGTGTAGAGAGTGTACCCAAGTTGGTCTCTGAATACATGGCTAAAAAAATTAAAGTTGATGAATTTGTGACTCATAATTTGCCCTTCAGTTCTATTAATGAAGCCTTTGAACTGATGCATGATGGGAAGAGGTAAGCTTATTGTGAATATGCTGTAATAAACACACTTCTATTACTCTAGTTACTGTGCTTTTGCAAAAACAATATCATCATCATCACCATTTATTTATATAGCGCCACTGATTCCACAGCGCTGTACAGAGAACTCATTCACATCAGTCCCTGCCCCATTGGAGCTTACAGTCTAAATTCCCTAACATACACACAAACACACACAGACAGAGAGAGACTAAGGTCAATTTTTGATAGCAGCCAATTAACCTACTAGTATGTTTTTGTAGTGTGGGAGGAAACCGGAGAAAAGCCACGCAAACACGTGGAGAACATACAAACACCACACAGAAGGCCATGGTTGGGATTTGAACTCATGACCTCGGTGGTGTGAGGCAGAAGTGCTAACTACTTAGCCACTTTACTGCCCCTCTGCATAAATACATATGCCACATCTAAGGCAAAGCAATGATGCATTTAAATCTGGGTCTTGATCACTTTTGCAAACATATGTCAACAGATTTGCAGCATTGATACAAAAAAAATAATTGAAAAACAACTTTAAAACTAATTGAAAGCAGCAGGGTAGATTTTTATTTTTGTATAAAATAGTAATTTTATATTCTTACATGTTTGAAGAATGAAAAAAAAAATGTTTGTTAGCAGTGTATAATTCTTAATTTTAGAATTTGTTCTACAACGCACAGATATGTAACTGCTGTATATGGTTATGTTTGTTGCATTTTTATTAATATTTTTTTATTGAATTTTTATTTTTTCTCTACAGCATTCGTAGTGTGTTGAACTACTAGAAACTTTTGGAAGAAAGCTGTATAGACACACGCAGTTGTTAGTTCTAACATAGTTGCCTCCAATATTGCAAAAATTGTGCTTTTAAAAAAGAAAAAAAAAATCTGGTTTCAATCTTTGACTGATTTCAATGTTCTTTGTTTCGAACATCAGCCCATTTTGTAAGCTAGCTCCAATTTCTAATAAACAAACATTTCTACTCTGCATTGATTTGTTAATTTTGTCAAGCATGCCAAATTCATACAAAACTGACAAAAGGTTATTTTCTTTTAAGTGCTTGTAAATATGGGTTGGGTATGATCTGCCGACAGCCAGACTGTTAACACCAAAATGTCGACAGTCAGAAATATCGACAGGTTCGGTGTGTCTGCATGATTAAAATGGCGATGTTTGTAACTGTCAACATTCAAATGGAAATGTCGGCACAAGCCGTTAATTCATAACAAAAAAAACACAGCATGTTGCATCCTCTCCTGCCCGCCCCGATACACATTAACCGTAGTGCGGCACGCTTTTTCTTTTGTTATGTATTGTTCCTTCAGCTACTGCGACTGTTGACAATGACTGTCTGCTTTACTACCTGTCGACAGTAACATATGTTGCCATTTTAGCCACGTAGACACACTGAACCTGTCAATGTTTCTGACTGTCAACGTTTTGGTGTCAACAGTCTGGCTGTTGACAGGTTCAGCTTTGGCAGATTGATTATATCCCATAATATAACTGCGGTGAAGCAATTGTCTATGCTAATTATGATGACTAGGTCATGTATGTAACCTACTCACAAATGTTGTAATACTAAGTTGCCTTTTGTCCTGTCATTAGTCTATGGTTCAGCATCCCAACTTGAACTGTGGGTGTGCTGAACTATAGGAGGCCTGGTCCCACAGCTTGTACCTACACTGTAGCACTTGAACTACAAAGGGAGTTTGGGAATATCTTTCATTTTCTAGTTTGTTATAACACTTGATAAATCCTTGATTTAGTTAGATAATCCATGTGAAACATCGAGTTTTTTAATAAGCTTATTAACGTCATCCTGGTTTCCTACATATCCTTTTTTTTTATTTATTTTTTTATTGAAATTTTGTTGAATACTGCCTTGATTATCAGCTCGATATTATAGGTCAGTGCCCAACAGCCCAGGAGTTTTATTTCACCTCCATACATGTCCTTGTTTACCAAGGCATATGTTTCTCCCCAGCCTTGGAACAAGGTACAAGCCATGGAGCTTGGATTATAGTGCGAGGTTGGGGTGATCCCTTCAGTATGCCTACTGATTGGTTTTTGACATGTTGTACCATTGTTGAGTAGATTTACTTATTATTCTGTGTCCAAGTCATGACATTATACTACCAGGATTTAATTTTATTTCTTTTTAAGTCATACTTAATTTACAGTGCTGCACATGCATGCATCTTCCCTTTATTAATTATACAAATTTTCGGATATTGGTAACTTTTCCAAATAACACCCCCACTTCTGAATTTATAAGGTACACACACTTTTATATGAGCTCCCTTCATTCAGTTTGTATATTTTTAATATTGACAGGTGAAAAAAAAAAAGCTGTAACAAACTATTGTCTGTTCTGCTAGAACAATAAAAACGTTTTTATGAAGTCGAACTTTGGTGAAAACTGAGCACTAATCTTCTTCTGAAGTTGCACTGATGGGATCACACACATTTGTTTTGTGTTTGAGTCTTAAGTATTACATCCGTTTGTTTTCATGGTGTCTGCAAACTCTGTCAAAGCTTGATCATTTTGCCAAATGAGGATGTAGGATTTACTGCTAAACACATACCTGAAGAAAAATCAAAATACATATTATTCTCATTAATAACAGACCTAGAAAAATTAAACCATGGATTAACTGTACATGTCAAGAAAAGTGATACACAGTAAGTTATTTATAACTGGTTTTAGAACCATTCACTATATTTTGTACTCTTATGAAAATAAGGCAGATAATGGTAAAATGTACTTCAAACAATTTGCTAAAACCAGCAATACATACACTCTTGGATGAATTTGCATATTGCAGGACAATGCAATTCTTATATGGTTCTCTTTAGACCACCTCTTGGACACAACCTTATTGATAGGATGAAGTCTGACTCCTATTAGACAGGGCACTAGATATAAGTTTTTTTTTTTGTTTGTTTGTTTTTTATTTAGTTTTCCCCTATATTATTACTGAGTCTCTCCTTCATGCAGGCTTTTATCGTCTGACACCTAGAGCATGACAGAAGGGACTGTGGGTTCTCCCTGTATTGTACGATTCCTCCATTGGCGATTCTCCAGAAATTGCATCTCATACTACCCATGGGGAATATGATGAAGCAGAAGGCTGCAGAGGGGTCACAACTCTGGACCTCCCTAATTCCGTTCACACCTTGGGCATAGTTGGGAAGTGGGGGATATAGGACTTGGATTTTCAGTGGTACTTGGCACTTCTACCTTGCAGAATAGGATGTAGTTACATTTTCTGTTAGAACTTATTATATTATTATTATTACTAATTTTTATTTATAGGGCGCCACAAGGTGTCCGTAGCGCCGTACAGGGACAAACTAATTACAATACAAGGTGAGACAGCACAGTACAGTAAACAGTAAGCACAGTAACTCAGCAAGCTCAATGCACAACTAGAGAGGGCGGGGGAAGGGGGAGGGAGGATCCGCAAACGACGGAGCCCAAGAAGGAGGGCGCGGAAGACAGGGAGACCCCCAGAGGGGGGAGGAGGGAGCAAGAGGGGGCGGGGGGTGGAGGGTCCTCCAGGAGGAGGGCTAAGTAGCTGGAGAGCAGAGTTAGAAGTGGTGGAAACAGGAGGAGAGATGGCCCTGCTCAGAGGAAGGTACAATCTAAGGGGAGGGGTGGACAGACAGGGAGAGTAGGGGGACGGAGGCAGGGAAGGGGGAGAGGCAGAAGATAATGTAGGAAGTTAAGTGGGAGACTGAAAGGCTTTAAAAAAAAGGTGGGTTTTAAAGCCCGTTTGAAACTGGACAGATTAGGGGAAGTTCTGATGGAGGGGAGGGAGCTTGTTCCAGTGGAGGGGGGCAGCGCGGATGAAGTATTGGATACGCGCGTGGGAGGAGATTATAAGGGGGGGAAGAGAGGCAACTGTCAGAGGCAGAACGGAGATGAAGATTTCACACAACAGCTTCATTAGCCTAATCCAATGTAAATGTCTGTTGCATTACTAGAAAATTTGGAAAATCATTGATCATCTCCAATATGTATAAGTAGTCTGGCCTTTTTCTTCTCCATTTGTGAATTTTAATAATGCTAAGAAAATGGCAGAAGAGCAGTGTTGCAGGATCTTTAAAAGTACTGCATTATGGCACCCATGGCTTCCAGACTGGCTCATAGTGCTGCGAGCGAGGCTACTGTGTTCATGGCAACTTCTTATTGCAGATTTCCTGGAGTGTTCCTCCCATCACTAAGACGCCCTGTGATATCACAACTCTGATCGCCACTACAGTTAATATCCGAGGTGTGTAGGCTTCTTTTTTTTCCCACCTACTTTCCTGCTCCCCAGTACAAATTGAAATCTCTTCCATGCTCCATGTATTGGGACATGCCTTCCAGCTCTCGCAGTGCAGATTCTGCATCAGAGAACATTAAGGCTCCTCCTTTTTCCCTTCTCAAACACAGGAAATTGGGTTATTTTTCAATTTTAATTTAGTGTGTGGCTCTTAGCTCCTATTGTATATTGTTCCTTTTAACTCAGGAAGCCGGCTACATTTAAACAAAGTGCAACCCCCTTTGGACGTCGCGGTCTAAGCCAAAGCTTAACTTTGCGATCAGTGCCAACTTTAGCTACCGCTGTCCATTTTGGTTCCACTCGCAGTGATGTAACTCCCGGTGTCCCTTACTGAGTCACAGGTCGTTATGGCCTTAAGACCAGATGACACACTTTTACACAGAGTTCATCTGTATGTTTAGGTAGTTGCTTTTGCCATTCAGGTGTCAATATGATCCCAAATGGGCCAAAGCTCCATGTGTTGCTGTGTATCAGATTCCTGTCAGTCACCTTGCTCATGCATAGGCCACCTAAATCCAAAATGCCTGGCTCTCAGAACAGAATGTTAGAGGAGGGCAATATTTATCAATTTGCAGGTAACTAGTTGTTTATCACCAATGTTGATCCTGGTGATGCTGTTCTGCACAAGCAGTTTGATGCAAATGGTTTGTAAATTAAACGGTCAGGACCTCTAGGATCCCGATTTCTTGCTACCTCTGTTTTTGCAGTAAACCTACCTTCCTTATATGTGCAATAAATTGTACTTTTGGAATTGGAAGCTCTTGATAAACATTAGGGCAGCCTTCACTTTACAGCCTTGTACCCATTTATTCAGATCTATGTTCTCTTGGGAAATATTCCTTCCTGTCCTAACCAATTGACTTTTGGAAGTTTCTATCATTAAGGCTGTGCCCCCCTGAAGTAGGTTGTTTTTTTTTTTGTTTGGGGGTCGGGGTGTTTTTGTTGCTTTTTGTTTATTTAACAATAAATCTTTTTCTCTCCTTACATTTTTAGCCACTCTCCTTTGATATGCACCTATTGTATTATTGACCAGGTGTAAAGTTTCTTTTGTTTTTATTTTCTTGTTTTTATTTTCTTTTGTTTTTTTATTTGCTGTACCTTCTGGTTATTCCTATATGGTTCATTTTATGTTTTTGTTTTCTAGGCTGTTTTTATTTTTCTGTTTCTGTCACTTTAAATGTACTTTCCTGTTGCAGAGAGTAGGAGCCTGAAATTCTCTTTATAAAATCATTCTGTGACATAAGCATAGAAGTTATTCCATAGATCTCTGCCTCCAATCTTTTCTCTGTCTGTTTTTATTTAATTTTTTCCAAACATTTTATATTTGCTGGTTGCAATGTAATTATTTTTTTTGTTTGTTTTTTTTTTAAACAAAAACCTCCATTTCATTATTAAAAAATTATATATATATATATATTTTTTTTACAATTTAGTTGTTTGAAAACAAAACATTTTGTTCATATTGAGTTTCAAAACATGCCTTGTAATAATCACTTGATTTAACGGGAAACAACAAGTAGAATTCCATAAAATATTTGCGATAGGAAAACTGCAAAGGGAGATGTATTGATCAGGATCTCTCTCTTTTGGTACTTACAATGATGACACTTCCCATACATCAGTATAGTGATTCATGATAAGATACTCCATGTTGGTTTTTAGTTGAAGAGAGTCCCTGCAGGCCATATGACCAATGAACTGCCTCTTCTCACCAGCACTTATGTATTGGATATCTGCACCTGCAAGATAAGAAACACTTGACAACTAGATGGATGGGAACACCTTATCTTCTATACTTGTACGTGCTTTTGATGAGCTCTGTAGATACTGTGAAATCGTCGGGGCAGTTACTCCTGTGCATTGTATGTGCCAAAAAAAGGCATATAACTATGCAGTATAACCTCTGTTGGTATGTGTAGATGTATGCTATCAGGGTTGCCAACTCTGAAATGAAAAATAAGCCCAAACCAATCCTAACAAGCCCAAAAAAAAAAAGCCCGCCCCCCCCCCCACAGATCGAGGTCTGTGATTGGTTGACATTTTAGTGTCTGGTTGACAACACAGTGTTGTATGCATTTTCAGGGCAGAGTGAGAGCATGAGGTATGATGATACACCCTGCTTAGTAACAGTGTACATTGTGATACAGTACATTCTGCAGTTGTACCTGGAGGGGTAAAATGAGCCTTTGGGCTAGATTTACTAAGCTGCGGGTTTGAGAAAGTGGGGATGTTGCCTATAGCAACCAATCAGATTCTAGCTTTCATTTATTTAGTGCTTTCTACAAGATGACAGCTAGAATCTGATTGGTTGCTATAGGCAACATCCCCACTTTTTCAAACCCGCAGCTTAGTAAATCTAGCCCTTTGTCTTCATTTCAATTTCATTCAATTTTATATCAGTCTGGGGGAGTTTTTATTGCTGTACCTAAGCAAAGGGAAGTGTTACTGAATAGCTGGAACAGCCGCCCAGACCTGCAGCCCTTCCGAAATATGTTCTGCTTGAAAGAGAAGGTGTGAGAGCGTTCATTCATTCTATACAGAAATAACCAAGGAGGGAGGTGAGTACTTTACACATAGAACAGTGGGGGAGGTCAGGTGCCGGCTAGAACACGCTCTTTCATAGTTCAGTCAGCATCGGGAGTGGAAACTACCTCACTGGAACAGCCTAAAGGGAGGGAGATATACACAACTGCTGGAATAGCTGATACTTGGGATTGGCCAGGGGGTGGCAGAGTTCGGTGGCTCGCAGTGGAGGGGGAGTCGCCCTCCCTTTGGAACAGCAGCCCTGGATAGTGAGCGGAGGGAAAGAAACTCGAAGTAGGTTTAACTAACCATGAGCTTTCCAGGTGCTTTCACAGCTTTCACAGGTCAGTGTTTCCAAGCCCAAATATAAGCGACAAGCGGCAGCTTAAAAAAACCCGCAACTCGGGTAAAAAAGAAGCCCAATTCCGCTTGTTATAAGCGGAATTGGCAACTATGTATGTTATGTGTAGTTGGTGGAAGTGACCACTACCGTCCGCTTGCTATTCAGGAAGTGCCGGATGACGGGAAATACCTGGCAGCCATCTTCAGTTCCCAGTATATATACCACACAGTAAAGTTCTCACAGTTCTCCAGTCTCTTCCTCTTGATTTGAACTCACAGTTCTACAGTATGTGCAGGATGTTTTGTGAATGTGTCGAGATGCAAGTGGCACGGTGCTTTTCCCTTTCATTTCAGTAGGATTTTTAGCATATAGAAAGTGGGCTATTGAAACCAATTGGGGAAGCTCCACAAGTAAATATTAAAATAAAAATAAAATAGCCGGTGCAATAACCAAGCCAGTGGAAACCAGCCCCAGTGCTACCTATCCTTAGCCTGATCCCACAGGTAAACCTAGAACATGGGACCACCTGTCATAGTTAGAACCAGATCCAGGATAGTCAGTACAGGGCTGGAACATCCTTCTGGAGGAAAGGGGTATAAAAACAAGCTCTGTGATGAAAAATGCTGGAGCTCTTCATGGAACACCTGGGTTGTGTGTGTCAGGGTAATGAGGAATATTGGGACAACTGGTGTAGCAAGTTTGCCACCTTAGTGGTCTTAGTATAATGTTAAAGCGTCCTTAAAACCTCTCCCTATCATACAAATATAGCATAGAATAGGTAAATAAAATGTTTCTACACATTTATAAAAAAAAAATAAGTGAAACATTCCTGCAATACTCTCATTTATTACTTAACACTAATATAATCCAATGGGAATTATTGCAATATTTAATTGAAAAATAAATGCAAGACAGTTTGTTGGTTTCTTTTGGGTTTTTTTTTATTCCAAAGAGAAATCCACATTCTATCCTATTTTAATGAAATGCAAATGTCCTCAAAGGATGAGAAATATTAGAACACAGGAACATGCACTGAAACTGGAGGGAAGTTACTTCACAGAAAGGGTAGTGGATAAGTAGCCTTCCATCAGAGGTGGTAGAGGCTAATACAGTAGGGCAATTTAAACATGCTTGGGATTAAAGGATCAAATAGAATTTGAGTTTACCATAGGTTAAAAATTGGGTAGACTAGATGGACCAAGTGGTTCTTATCTGCCATCAAATTCTATGTTTCTATGAAATCAAAGGCTGGTCTTTTAAACCAGTTTGAAAAATTAGTAATCCAAAAGGGAATTGTCTTTAAGAAAATCCAAGCCATATCCTTTAATCCAAAAATAAATCCAACAGAGATCTTCATTTTTCTTTTATTTCTTTCTTTATTTTTTTTTATAAACCAAAGCAAAAAAACCCCAACAGATGCAAGATACCATCACAAACCGCTCCTCTTGGAGCATCACCGCAGAATGAGAGAAGAATCCAATGACTGGGACTCCTAGCAACTAACGAGTGGTTTTCCCACACTAGACATGATGTGATGTGATTGGCTGGTGGGAAGAGGCGTCCTGGGAACTCCCTGCTTTGATTGCACAACACTAAAGATTAATTGAATCTATTAATGTGGGGAAAAAACAATTACAAAGTGCAGTGCACCTCCTTTGTTATAAAGTACATAAGTCATTTATTTCAGTGGAGTTTCTAGATGTAGTACATAACTCCATTGAAATGAATTGGTAGTAGAAATCAATAGGAGGCAAAAAATACAACACAACACTAGTTAAGATGCTTGGGTTAACCTCCAGTGGGTATGCACACAATACGTTTCCAAAACAAGTGTGGTGATATGCTTTGCACACACCGAAATGAAACAAGTAGCATTCAGAAATCTTGACGCAGACACACATGAAAGCAAGTGGGTACGGAGCCAGAATAGGATGTGTTTTTCTTTTTATTAGATGAATTGCATGCATTTCACTTGCGCCGAAAATGCAAATTAGACTCACCGTTTGAATGCCAGTGGATGACCACTTTTACAGTATTGGAATATTGATCTATTAAGAACATTCAATCTTTCAAGAAGGCCATTTTGCAATAGCGACATACTGTACAGCCTCATATATTATGTTTTAAATATTTTTAACTATCAATGTTAACTATTCCCTCGAAAAAGAAAAGTAATGATAAGCATTGATAATAACTCATTCAGTATATTTCTGTAGATAGATGGTGGACTTTGTACAAAGGTGCTATTTATAAAAGGCACCTCAATATGGCAGCGGTGTGTTACAGTCCCCAGCCCTATACCCAGAACACAATGATCAATGAAGTAAGTGACCACCAGGCTTCAAATTGCTGTACATGACATTCAAAGCGAAAGTAATGTACAGCTTAGGAAGTCGGGGCGACGAGACTGAGCACAAGATGATTAGTCAAAAGTGATTTTCCCCAGTTTAGGGAAGCCCGTGTTGGGGAACAAAATGCTAAATGAATGAATAAACAACTGTAAAATAGTTTACCATACCAGTACAGCACCTGCCTGATGTCACACATAAAGGGAGGTTTGGGCAATGTTTAATAGTAAGGAAATTCTTTTAGAAATGTTCTGTTTTCTTGGGGTCTGTCTTCTACTGAGGAACTGTCTGCCTTCCATCAGGCAAATTACAAAAATATGTATTTTTTTCTCTTTTTATCCCTGCTTTATTTTTTAAAAAAACTATTTTGTATGTATATTTTCTGTATGTCAACTTATCACTTTTAGTCAATAAGCATTGTAATAGTGTGTGTGTGTGTGTGTGTGTGTGTGTGTGTGTGTGTGTGTGTGTGTGTGTGTGTGTGTGTGTGTGTGTATGTATGTATATATGTATGTATATATGTATGTATATATGTATGTATATATGTATGTATATATGTATGTATATATGTATGTATATATGTATGTATATATGTATGTATATATGTATATATATATGTATATATATATGTATATATATATATATATATATATATATATATATATATATATATATCATATGCGCCAGACAACGTGAAGTGGGTAGAATTGGGCCAAATAAACCTGGTATCCTCACTATACTCATTTAATATTTGCGTTCGAGCACAACGCCCATTTTTAATAAAGAGAACAACAAGTATTGTGACCTAAACCCTATTGTAGCTTCTCTCCCTAAGGAAGCAAGTGATAATCTATGGTTATATGGGTGATTTTCAAGCTCTGCAATTAAATCTCATGAGATTAATTATTTTAGAAAACTTTTTTATGTGACTCATGAGATTAATTGCCCAAGCAAAAAGAAACAAACCTATTATATATAGCAAAGAACATTTTCTGCCTATAAAGAATCTCTGAATGAGCGATTAATAGTCTATCCCATTAAACTCTATGGAGATTAATCAGTGGAAGTTCATTTGAGGTGATTAAATATGCAAGGAGATCACTGCACAACAATGCAATGGAAAATTTGTTTGTATAGCAGATCAAATGGTAAAGGAATTGCATATTGATCCATCTATTTTATGAGATTAATCACTTGATAGTACACAACTTAAAATCACCCATGTAGCTTATAAATTTACTGTATAAATTAGATGATAGACGGACAGCTCTAGAACTAACAGGTGTCCTGTTGTATAGGACATTTATATGAAAAGCAAATCTGGGTATTTTAAAAAAAATATTTACTAACATGGTGCAGGGCTGTTATTATATTAAAGTAAAATTCTTAATATTTAAATGTCAAAGCCACAGAGCTCAAAATGAGAAAACCAATCTTTACCATCTTCTGCTTTTATCATTTAAAAACTTTTTTGAAAACCATAAACAGCCTTTAATTTTCTAAGGACATAAAACAATTTATAAACTGACATAGTTTCTGGTATTTACCTTCTTTGATAACATCCAAGATTGTAACATTGTAGTAGTCATAGCTTGCTTTTCTCTCTGAATGTGTCAGATGAACCTTAAAAACTGAATAACACAATTATTATTGTACTCCTGCTTAACTCTTAAGGTAGCTTTTTCTGTTTCTTGTGGTTTAATAAATACATCTTTTGATTTAATAAATACACCTTTAATATTCAAGAATGCAATGCCTGTGTATTTTCTACACCTAGATAGGTCACTGTTTAGAAAAATACCCCAGTTCTTATTCCCCTTTGTATTTGTACATATACATATGTGTATGTGTGTGTGTATATTTTATATATATATATATATATATATATATATATATATATATATATATATATATATATATATATATATATATATATATATATATATATATATATATTTTTATTAGTTAATGAAGATGACAATAATAAGTACCAACATTTTTTTTATTTTGTCAGTCAGTGGAGTGAAGATTGGTGTTCGGACAGTTAAGACAGGGAAACTAAAGAGGAACCCTGGTCATTCAATCTTTACACAGAAGATATTCTACTTAACTGTACAAATAAGGCCATGTGAATTCAAGTGGGTACTGGCGGACTTATCTGCTTCAGGCAGGCAGAAGCTCCGCGTCCTCCCAGTGGCGGGCGCCATCTTGCTTTCAGAACTGTTCCTCTATTTAATACCTCCCCACTTGGCTCCCATTGGTCCAATTTTAGCTGAGGGAAATTTAAAGCACCTGACATAGCTGTCAGGAGCCTGTTCTTTGTGCTCAGTTCTCTGAAGTGTTAGGACCTGAGACTCTTTACTCCTAGATTCCTTCCAGCTCTATTGTCGCTACATCGGTCCCATGACAGGTCCTCCAAAAACTTTGTGATCACCGTCTCTTTGCCAAGCTGGAGAAGTGCGAATTCGAAGTACAGAAGGTATCATTCTTGGGGTACTTAATATCCTTTACTGGTTTCTCTATGACTCCAACTAAAGTCCAAGCCATCATGGATTGGGTACAACCTAGCAATCTCAAAGCCACCCAGATGTTCTTGGGCTTTGCAAATTATTATAGTGAGTTCTCTGATCTGTAGCTCCTATTTTTGCTTTTACCCATAAGGGAATGGATCCCAGTAATTGGTCCTTTCAGGGCATTCATCTCTGCTTCTGTCCTTAGACACCCTGATCCAGATGTACCCTTTGTATTAGAGGTTGATGCCTCTGATGTAGGAGCTGGCACTATCCTTTCTAAGTAGGACCCTCATACTCGCCGTTTGCATCCCTGTGCATATTTTTCCCGTAAATTTTCTGTCGCAGAGACCAATTGCGATGTAGGCAATCGGGACCTTCTGGCCATAAAATAGGCTTTTTGAAGAATGGCGTCATTGGCTGGAAGGAGCCATTCATGTCATCTCTGTCATAACTGATCACAAAAACCTCCAGTACATGGAGTGAGCAAAAAGGGTGAACCCCAGATAGGCCTACTGGGCGCTTTTTTTTACCTGTTTCAATTTCATCACTCTGCTCTTCTGGTCTCCTGGAAATATGTTCCACAGCTATTAATCTCAAGACCATCTGGAAAGAAGTTCAGTCAGCCTTGATGCGAGCCTCGTTTCATTCTAAGACGTTTGCTGACCATCATCTGACAACTTGTTCATTTAAAGTAGTTCAGAAGTTCTGGCTCTTTACTCGTAACATTAAGCTCAGACAGCCCTGTAAAAACTTGGGTATAAGTTCATTGGACCCTTCTCTATCAACAAACAAGTCAATTCTGTGGCCTTCAGGTTAAAACTTCCTCGTTTGAGAAGGGAACGGTGAAAAGTGTTTTGAATTCTCAATCTTGTGTTTAGCTCAAGTCTGTTTAGATGTCTACAGCCACTGAGAACTCAGTCTCTTGAAATGCATGAACGTCAGGGATTCGTGATTGAAAAAATTCTCGATTCCAAGAGAATACAAGGACAAGGCAATTTTTTGGTACAGTGGAAAAATTGTGGTCTGGTGAAAAGATTCTGGGTCTGACAGAAGCGCATACACGCTGGTAAACTCCTTAGGAAATTCTTCAAATAATTTCCCAGGAAACACGGGTGTCGGTGTTCCTTAACCCCTGCTCAAGGGGGGATACTCTTACGAGTGGCGGTGTGCCGCCACTCGCTCTTACCTGCGTCCCAGCTGTCATGACAACAGCCGGGACGTCACTTCTGGAATCTCTGTCTTGGACGTTGTCAGGGCAACGTCCGAGATGCTGTTCTGCTCAGCGCAACGTCCCGGCAATGCTGGACAGCCGGGCGCGCGCAATAATATGCTGTAGTATAGTCATAGCCTGTGGACTAATTAAGCAGTATTATACACCTGCTGGGGGCTCATTGGGATACACCTCTTCACCCATCCCTGATTGGTCACCTTGAGTATTTAAGGCAGGGAAGGCTTAGCCTCGCTGCTGGTTATAGCGTAGATTTTGTCTGTTGCTGACCTGGTCCTATTATGTCACCCCTGTTCCTGTGGATACTCTGTCTCTCTGTTTTTGGACCTCCGGTTGTGACCACGAGCCTGTTCCTGGATTCTGCTTACGTTCTGGTGACCCTGACCATTTGGCTTGTTCTTCGGACTCTCCTGCTTGCTGCCAGCGCTAACCATATGGCCTGTCCCCCTCCTACTCGGTTTTCTTCGGACCCATGACCTCGGCTTATGTCTGACCATCCGTTATCATCTGGATTCCCTCCTCGAGCCTTGCCGCTGTGGTATTCTTAATAAACTTTCACTACAATAGAGTTAAGACCTGGGGCAACAGAGTACCTGTGAGCGCGTCAAGCTTTACGTGAAAGGCGGCTGCTATAGGCAAAGACCTCTACCGCTAGTTCTGCAGTTTTATTACGAGACCTCTCAGTCTAATACTTTCCAGGAACATTGTGTTTCACAATACTCTGCTACCCCGGGTCTTATACTTGCAATAATAGTAGCAGTAGTAGTATATGAAATACAATAATGTCATTAGTGTGGACAGAACACAGAATTAGGTAGCAAGCAAATGCAAGGATTTCAGGATAAGACCAAAATACAAATTGGTCTAGGCTGGCAGAGGTTAATGCAAGCGTTTAACAAGCCATGGTCAGGACATGCAGGTATATTTGCTGAGTCCTCTCGACAATAGAACACCAGGTGCAGTTGCTAGACTTGATGGAGCACTGTGCCATTCGCAAGTATTATCAAATTTACCTTCTCTCTTTCTCCTACTCTGTTTCACTACTCTTCTCTCCAAGCTCCTCTTCTTCTCTCTCCAGCATAGTATCTCTCATTTGCCCTACACCGGCGGTTCCCAAAGTGTGCGCCACGGCTCCCAGGGGTGCCGCGGTGCTGTCACTGGGGTGCCGCGGGCCAGCCCTAGAAAAAAGGAAGCAAACAGAAACTTACCAATCCGCGCGGCGCTAGGACCCTGCAGCCTCGTCGATATTCAGTGACAGCTGCGGGAGAGAGGAGGCTGCAGGGTCCTAGCGCCGCACGGATTGGTAAGTTTCTGTTTGCTTTATTTTTTCTATAGCTGGCGCCTGGTGCGGGGCAGAGGAGGGGGATAGAGAGCAGAGGAGGGGGACAGAGAGCAGGGGAGGGGGACTGATGGCAGAGGAGGGGGACAGATGGCAGAGGAGGGGGACAGAGAGCAGAGGAGGGGGACAGAGAGCAGAGGAGGGGGACAGAGAGCAGAGGAGGGGGACAGAGAGCAGAGGAGGGGGACAGAGAGCAGAGGAGGAGGGCAGAGGAGGGTGACAGCGGGCAGAGGAGGGGAACAGTGTGACAGAGGGCAGAGGAGGGGACAGAGGGCAGAGGGGGCAACGTGAGAGAGGGCAGTGTGCCTGGATGCAGAGGGGGCAGTGTGCCTGGATGCAGAGGGGGCAGTGTGCCTGGTTGCAGAGGGGGCAGTGTGCCTGGTTGCAGAGGGGGCAGTGTGCCTGGTTGCAGAGGGGGCAGTGTGCCTGGTTGCAGAGGGGGCAGAGTGTCTGGATGCAGAGGGGCATTTTTGCATACAACTAAATAAGTGTTTCTGTCGTGACCTAAATACTTATTACAATTTTTTGACCCAACTACTTCTAAAACAGGACTGATCAGTAATTATTTTGGAGGGGTGCCTTGAAAAAATTTGGAGACTCTAAGGGTGCCGTGAACTGCAAAAGTTTGGGAACCACTGCCCTACACTATTTACTCTTCACTACTTCCCTTGCTAGTGTACACCCACCTAATTCACTGGCCTATTAAACAGAAACAAACCTTACACCCACAAATCAACTTTACATGTCCTTTTTCTAGCACTACTCCTTCTCATGGCTGCTGGTGGCATCTCATCCAACCTTGGGCCCCATGCAATCTCCACTATATTCTCAAGCTCATTGTTCCACCACAAGACTCCCCATCAACTCCATACTTCCAATCCCTCAAAACCTTAAACCTTAGCCACATCTCTGCTCTGTTCTCCCTCCATTTTTCCTGTGTATACATTATCTGATCCATGAGTTAGTCATTTAAAAAATAGCTTTAACCTCCTTACCATTACCTGACTTACCTCCTGACACTAGATCCCCTTCTGCTCTCTGTTATGAGGACCTCTCTCAGCCACACTACCAGTCCTGGAAATAGACATGGTGATTGAGTGGGCATCCTACTTTTCTCCATGCTGCACCTTCCAAGTCATACTACTGGAACACTCCTTTTCTTTCTGTTGCTTTGAATTCCACTATTTATATATTATTACACCTTCATGTTGCTGTTATTTATCACCCCATAATCCAGTTCCCTGATTCCTTATCAACTTTGTTGCCTGACTCTCTTATCTGTTATTCTTTGACCTACCTTCTCTTATATTTGGCAATTAACATTCACAAACCTACAGTTTGCTGCCTCAAAACTTTTTACTTACTTCCTCCATTGGTCTCTTCCAATGGACTTCATAATCCACCCATTGGGATAGATACTTCCTTGACCTTGTCTTCTCCTGCTTCTGTACCATCTCTAGATTCTCCAACATGGCCTTCTTGCTCTACGACCATAATCACCCTTCATTCAGCCTCACCTTACATCATGTTCCTCCCCTGTACCCAAACTGACAAGCACACAGTGATACTTAGAACCTTTGGCCTGTTCCAGTTCTGCTAAAACATCTACTCTCTCATATAATTTTCTAGTCTTGCCCTGATCTGGCTGCCTCTTTTCTGCGGAGCTCTATGGTACTTAGATAATGGCCAACTAGCATGTCTCAGTGTGTGGAAGACACAGTAAAAAAAGAGAGCAGAGGAGAGTGGTCTGAACGCCATCTTAACTGGATGACTAGGTACAGAGCTCAGGGTCCTGAGTGCCTTATATACCACCTATTGGGGCCTCTTGTTGACCTACTTGTATGCTGGCACTTCTATGAGACCTCCTGGTATTGCTGGACTCCTGAATTGCCACTCCAGCACGTCGATCTCCACAGCTGCCATGTGAGTGCTGCCTACCACCATTGAGAACTCCCCCTGGCTGCTCTAGCATCACGCTGTGGCTGGGACTACCAGAATGGACCGCATACGGCCACTTCCTGTTTCCGTCCACTGACTTCCTTTCCGTGGCTGCTGAGACCGGACCCCTGGGCTGCTGTCACCGAGAGCTGATGCTTTCCCCTATAACACTTTAAGCCCAGCCTGGTGAAGGACACAATCTCCCAGCCTCCATGATAAACACAGGTGCCTGAAAGGGCACTCCCATAACTGCACGACCTTGTCCAATAGAGGCGAGATCCCTGGGAATCCATATAACCTGGACTGTTAATCAATCCCACACCATCTGCAAATTCCAGCCTTTGCCAAAAGGGCTGTCTGGAATTTGCATACAAGTGACTTCCTACTGCTGAAGTGAGGATCTACCTACTACCCTCTTCATTACACAGGTGCAGGGTGCGCACCTTCTGCAGCTCTGCCTGTTTACATCCACAATGCATAACACCTAATTAGATGGGGAGAACCACTCCTGTGCCCACATGATCCTACATTAAATATACCTTTGCCCTCTGCCCGGGCTGATGCATCCATCACTTTTAATCTGACTCAGTTCTGGCTTCAGTCCCTAAGATCTCTATACCACCACAGCTTCCATTTCTGCCCTAACGTCAACATGTGACCCAAAAAGAATAAATCTACGGCACCGTCCACCAGTCATAAATAAAACTAAGGGTCCCAGAGAGACTCACAGCGGACTATCTCCGCACCCTCCTTCCTCAGCACCCCCTGCTGACCTACTCTCACAAGCTGACCCCAATGGTCCACTTACTGTCAAATCAATGCAACTCATGCTGACCCTTATTTCCAGAATCATCTCTAAGGTCCAACTGAGTTGTGAAATGGAAACATTAGGCATCCCGTACTCCTCCTCAGCCTCATTACCTCATATGAAGTGGTTTGCTTGGTGGTAATATATATCGACCCACCCTATCCATCATAGGTCCCATTGGTTGCTCGAAGAAATATTACTTTACTTAGTGTTGTATTGTATTACTTGTATTGCTCTGTTTGACTTATACATGCACTGTACCACCCCCGTCTATCACCCTCCTCACCTTCCCTTCATTTTCTTTTTGATTTCTGTACCCCTAACTATAAAATTTTCAATAAAAACCATTGTTGGAAAAAAAAAGAATAAATAGCAACAAATGTAAAATTTAATGCCATTGAAGAGTGAACAAAAATTGATGTACATTAACTTAAAGTGTTGCATGATTCACCACAAAAATAGCTAGTAATCACATTAGGATACAGGAATCATCACCATAACTGTAGTAAAGCATTTTATTATTCCTGCTCCCACATATAATATAATCCACCATCTACTTCACACCTTTCATTATAATTTGTGGCTAGCTGACGAAGTGAGCCTAACAAATGTGAGTATATTTTAGCAATCCCCATATATTCTTTATTTATATATTAATAATAAATACATTCACAAGTATGTATTTGTCAACAGCTCACTGCAGCCTGACAGCCCCTCAACACACCAGGTAGTTTAAAGAATACATTATGGACCTGATTCATATTCAGACGCAAGTCCCTTTGCATTCTGTATCTTACTTGAAATAGATCTGCTTAAAAAAAACAGACCTTTACGCCAATGAATGCAATGGCATGAAATTCATGTCCGAACAGAAATGACGCATACGACTGCCTACGACTTGAACGGCAGAATGGTGTGGAAGGTGCGGATGAAAAAAAGCAATGTACTATAAGGGCGTTCCAAAGCCGATGCAGCTGATTCAAGGCCTGTGTTTCTTTGCCGTATCATTTGCACATAGCTACAGGGCAGATGTAAGAGCCGAATGATAGTGATGACTGGCACGGTATAGTCTTGTTTGAAAAAGTACTTGAATTTAGTAAGATAGACCATAAACATGCATTGTATATAGAATATACATTAAGAATATCTTCATTTATGTATATAATGTAGAAAAAAAATAAAAAGATTTTTTATACCAACCATATTTTTTTGCTGATTATACAGTTTAGATATATTAATTTTATTTTATAATATAGATTTTTTTTTTTTGTCTGTTCTGTCTAGGTAAGGCAAGTACCAGTTAGGCAGAGAGTACTTACACCCAAATTCAAATTGAAACGCATCTTGACATATGTTTGGATTTTTGGATTTGAATAATGTTAAAAACTACTCAAGCTTGCATGCAGTTTGTGTTATTATTTTATTCAAGACCCTATATGAACATTGAGGACTATTAAACTATTCTGTAATAAAACAAAAGATTGAATAGGAAATTCTGTTTTCCTGTCACCCAAGGCAAAGCGGAATTTCTTTTTACCTCAAGTAAACAACGTAGATGCAATTGAAAAGTGGCCATGTCTACTAAACAAAAAGGGTACGTTTTTCATAGGAATACTTAGGTAGTAAAACATTTTTTATTCCCCAATCACAACCTGTCATCACAAGCAACCTGGTCATCTCACTGAGCTGTGATAAATACTTCAGTGCAGTAGTATGTTTGCCTATTAAGTGGATAACCGAGACCCCGACGTATATGTATTGGGCAGATTTTTTTTACTGTTATCACAGAGCAATAGTAATAAAACACACATGTATAAGTAGACATTAGTCAACAATGGAATTCAGCATGACAGCACTTTAACACAGAACACAGTTTATATAGTAAATTATGTGAAACTTGAAATTAAAATATAAACTGATGTGGTCAATGCAGAAGTAACCATCCACATGAATGAAAGAAAAGGAACGTACCAAAGTCTATGCCCTCTGAACATGCTTTTTCTTTTAAACTTTCAACATTAGTCATTTGAGCCACAGATCCACACAAACCTAAATGTGAAAGATAACAAATTACAGGTGGGTCATACATAAAGCAATAGTTAAAGGAAGAGTAAAGATTAAGGTAAAAATAATCATTCAATTTCAACAATTGAAACAATTACTGGCATAATCACAAGTTTCTATAATGATTTGTCTAATGAAGTAGAATTAAATGTCATCCACAGATTCCAAGGTAACACTTCCCTTATTCTCTTATTATACTGAGCAAAAAGACATATACCAGACACTTTTTGTAGAAGAGACCTATAAACATCAATGTGAAAACACCATTACTAATTTGGTCCATTTGTATTACTTAAAAAGTGCACCTAACATCAGGGTGCATAAAACCACAGCCATCCAGTGTTCCTGTCCTTTAAGGAATAATGTGAGGTTCCCAGAATTGCTAAATCTTGAAGAGAACTATTATGTGGGTGCTTTACTGATAACCTAAGGTTAAATCTATAAATATAATGTCTTTAAATATTTTTAGGAGCTACAGGAGGAGTTTGACTCGTCATGAAACTTTTTTAATTTTTAAGATTCAGCTACACCATGTTTTACAAATGAAAGGCCAAGTTGCATCCCCATTCTGCTACTCACAACATTGTGACAGAAAGTCTGTGGGGTCTATTCAGTTCTTAGCAATATGCCGCAGAGTGTGTCCAGAATGGTTGCAAAGGCAGTCCGAGGCACTGCACCATTGTAGAATTTTCCTTGCACCCCATAGAGGTGCATATAGGAAAGTCTGCAATGTTAGGGTACCATATTACCCAGAGATGTGTACAGCCAGACATTGCTGTGATGGCCGACAGCACAGCGCTGAGAATTGAATCAGCCCCTGTGCGTTATAATATTACAAGCAGCAGATTGGACATAGCCTTGTGACCTGGGAGGCAGGAGCTGCAATGTGACCGAGTGGGGGAGGGAAGTAATTTAGCTATTATTGCAGGAACTTACACTATGAAGAAACCTTTATTAAGCCCCCATAGTTGTTTTTTGCTTTATCCAAACCAAAATATAAAATTATTATTGCTCTAAACATTTTTCAAACTCATCTCTCAAGGAGGAGCAGCCACAGGATAAAAAATTGTCATTGCATAGGCCAATTATTTTGAATGGCCCTATGCAATGCTATGACTCTGCGAGAGGCAGAGAGTCTCTCACTAAGGAGCATATTCAATTGTCCGTTTTACTTGCAAGAATAACAGAGTTAAAACGTATCATTATTACGGTAATTCTAAGCTGGATTTCAGCTCGCAGCTCTTTTACCCTAATAATGGTAGTAGTGCGCAAGCCACGTTACTTTTCCAAGTAACGCAGACAATTGAATATGCCCCTAAATGTTTTATTTAAGTAAAAACCCCACTAACAATGAAATATTTGCTTTTAATTTACTTTCCCTATCCAAAATTTGCCCTGCCGATCGGGTAACTGACCCAGTTTAGGTCTCTAGTGGTTTTTGTTGCTGAGAATAACGAAACACAACCTGCTAATTGCAATTCTTGGTGGCAGTTACACTTTAGCACCTTCAATTTTCTTTATATAATCCCTCAGTAAGTTAAACATGCAATGGATTTCCACTATAATATTACCTGTAGCACATTTGCATGAAGACCCTTTGCAGAGTTTCCTTAAATGTCCACTCTCATCAGGTAAGTTATAAAAAGTGCTGCACCTTTTGTCTACATAAAAGAACACAGACTTATTATCTGTCAAACACACACAATATTTGTACTTTTTATAAAATTGCAACAGAAGACACGTGATGAAGATATTTTATTATAATATTTATACTTAGACATGATTTACAAAATGTAGGTCTTAATATCTATTTACAAAGTAGTCTTGTATAACACATTTACATGTACATTTTAATATATATTATTAACCTTAACTTATATAGTTCTAATATATTACGTAGCACTTCATATAGATTTTTTTAATTATTTCTAACTTGCAGTCTAAATTTTCTACCACACAAACGCACGTACACTAACATTTACCTACTATGTTTCTGGATTGTGGGAGAAAACTGAAGCACCTGGAGGAAAACTACCCCAACACAAGGTGAACATACAAATTCTGTACACATAGTGCCCTCTTTGGAATGGAACCCATGGCCCCAGCCCAATAAGGCAGCAATGCTCAGAATCTGATTCTGAGCAGTTTTAGAATACTCAGAGCCAGATAGGGGAGTACTGTGTCCTGTCAGAGACTGCCACACGGCTTCCTCACCAGTAACAGAGCCGACACCATCCCTATAGCCGCTAAATACTGACTCTAGGAAACCTTAGTTGTCGGAGTGTAGTTGTTGGAGATTTCAGTAAGAGCCTGTGTTTACTGTATGATAAAGCAATTGTCCGGAATTGATGAGTCTTACAATGGGAACATTAACCAGCAGTCCCAGATTAGATGAGACCTGAGCCATTATATTCAATAAATTGGTACACAAGAAGTAAAATGTCTCTAGCACATTAAGCGACAATGAGTGTGTGAAGACTCCATGACTACAAACAGATAAGCTGTAAAGTTCATATTTTTGGTAAGCATATTCATTATTGGTTGGATTTGGTGTATATGATATAAGCACGAAGGGTTATACACTCTTTCCTGCCCTCTATACTTTTGATCACCCTGTCTCTGAGTCTGCTATATGATTTGGAATATTCTTAATATTTAACACATGTGTATTAATTCCATCTTTTGGTATGTCTATTCTAGTTACTTTCAGTATTGCTATTATTTTAACAGTACTACAATATTTTGGTGGCCTATCCCTTCTCTTTGTTTTTAGATTTCTTCCAGAACTACCATCTGGTATAATTGGGAATTGGCAGCCACCTATACATTGGCAAGTGTTTATAAACTTTGGATCATTGGGACTATTAATCATTATTGAGTTACATGCCATTGTGTATCTTTGCCATTGTTTATATATATATATTATAAACACACACACATACCCACGGTGTATAAATATATATTAGTACATATATATACAAATATGCATATTGACATTGCTCTGAGCTCCCCAGTATAGGGAGCAACAGACGTTCTAGTATTAGTCCAGTATTAGAAATTAGAACCTGGATGGTGAAGTATGTGAAAAAGGCTCTATTCTATTTCAGACCCTGATTTTAGCGGATTTTTATCATTTATAAAAACACCCTTTTTGGAACTGCATGTTCTTTCCTAATATGCACATTATGTGCTTCAAATCTATAAGCTTTATCATATTTAAGCTTCATCGTATGACATTGTTGGGATTAATGGTTTTTATTATGTCTTTTAAAGGCAAACTTGCCTTTACAAGCCATCGCCGCTTTAAATTTTAGCTGCAAAGTCGCAGATTTCCCGCGAGATGAAAAAACTTTCATACATTTACCCTCGGATGTCTACAGCTCACTGCTGCCCTCTGCATCCCTTTATCTCATTTCAATAATAATCTTTCTCAGCAAAATGAAATGTGTTTGCACTGCACAGCTAGGTACACCAATGCATCTCCTCTGTACTTATCAAAGAATTCCTGTCCATCTCCTCCTATGAGCAGGTTCAAACTTTTGCTCCTCCACAAAATGTCACCATCTTTGTATGCCAACCCATGCCCTTGCCAGACATTTGGGGGCAGCATTGTAAATTGAGGCATGTAACGCCACCACAGAGGATTATGTGCTGTGCCTCAGCCATTTTGCACTTCATGCCCTTTTACATTTCTTCCACTCATGAGCAGAACATGAATAGCAAAATATGTTTCAAATAAAAAAAGTGTATATTACCAAGATCATAATACTCATATATGGAAATGTCAGCTGGTTGGAGAAGTCCCACTTGAAATTTCTTATGAATCCTGAACCCGATAACAAGGTCTTCGTTATTAGGGACCTGCAATACAATGGCAAAATGTTATACCAAGAGTGGACACTAATATTTCACAAAAAGGAATCTTTACCTTTGTCAGGTAGAGTACAACCGATCCATTGAATAAGGATTGTTCTGTTTCATACTTCATGATGTAATTTTCTACACTGCTGGCCAACTGAAAGCAATGGAAGAAAAAGTTTAAAGAGTTCATTTCCCCCCTACAGAGTCAAACCAGAGGTTCAACACATCACAAAGGACAAAGACAGGCATCCGGTGTAAACAGGCAATGCAAGTTATTGTATGACTTTGGGATAAGTGAAGCTATAAAAAGCAAGAATGCGGTTTATTAAGGATTTTATATATAGTTATATTTGTAGACATTTACTATGCTCCATATCCTACCGTAGGTGTTAATTAAATTAAGATGTGCAAAATGGCATAGCTAAAGGCAGGGCAATGACATCTGAACAGGTTAGCATAGCAAGTTTAATGAGGCTGTGGAATAGATCACAATTGCAATCAACATGTCTCTTTACTGAAAATGTGCTTAAAATAGTCATTTAGACTGAAGAAAACTAGTTTACTACATTTTCAGTGGGCAGGAAACTTGCTGTTTAAACAGGCAGTCTTCCTATGCTACTCCATTATACAGTTTTTAACTTCATCCTTTTTTGGACTAATCTGACTGCACAGACTCCTCGGAGCACTGTCTGGACATTCTGAGGAGATGTCATGCAGTCCCAAAATCCAGTGCTCAGAGAGGAAGTCTGTTCACTTCCTGTCTGAGCAGCAAGGAGAGTGGAGCAACAGAATGGCACCAGTGGGTACAACTAAAGGTAAGTAACATGCTGTGCGCAGGGAGCTGCAATAAGAGCAAGGGAAGGGAATGTAATAAAAGCTACATGAAGGGGGCTGCAGTAAGAACTACAGGGAGGGGAGCTGCAATAAGAGCTATATGGAGGAGGCTGCAATAAGAACTATAGAGATGGGACTGTAATAAATGCTTAAGGAAAGGGGGTGCAAATAGAACTATAGGGAGGGTGCTGCAATTAGAGCTATATAGTAAGGCAGCAGAGTCAAGAGCGGTGGGGAGTATGTGGTTGTAGAGGAAGCCCGCTTGGTTGCGGCACGCCAGGGTGGATAGAAGGGAGAGTTTCAAGTGAAGACGTGAAAATAGCAAAATCAAGATTGCATCTAGAAAGGTAGATTTGGGTGTGGGCAGGGGTGCAGGAGATGAGAAAAGAGTGAATGAGAGGAGATGGTGGTCAGAAAGTGGGAAGTGAGAGTTGGAGAAGTCAGAAAGAGTACATTGACAGGAGAAGACAAGGTCAAGGGAGTGACCAAGACAGTGGGTGGGGGAAGAGGTCCATTGTGAAAGGCCAAAGGAGGAAGAAAGGGCAAGAAGATTGATGGACATTGGGTCTGTGGGTTGTTCATGAGAATGTTAAAGTCACCTAGAATAATAGAGGGGAGGTCTGAGGCGAGGTAGTGGGGAAGCCAGGCAGCAAAATTATCAAGAAATTGTAAAGTGGGACCAGGGAGGCAGTAGATTACTGAGACATGGAGATGGATGGGGTAGAAGAGATGGATAGAGTGGACTTCAAAGGAGGAGGAGAATGAAAAGGGGGACAGGGTGATGCCCACCTTGCCGCCTGGATGGTCATCAAGTCTGACGGAGTGGGTGAAAGAGAGGCCCCCATAGGAGAGAAAAGCATGGTGAGGAGTATCAATGGAAAAAAGAGATTGCAATAAGGTCAAGAGAGTTGGAGATAAAGAGGTCATGGATAGAGGGCAGTTTGTTGCAGATGGATCTGGAATTACAGAATGCACAGGCGTAAGGGAGAGAGAGAAGTGGGGAGATATGAATGACATTGGAGTATTTTCTGGTGCGTATGGGGGGCTAGATCTTGGACAGAGATGAGGTCATGGGGTGAGGATGGGTATTGGACAGGAGCAAGGAGACATGGTGAAGAGTGAAGGGCTAAGGGAGTAGGGAGAGGAAAGATAGGAGGGGAGAGGATGGACTAGCAAATGAGTGGTCGAAGGGTGCAGGAGTACTAGAAAGAGGATCAGGAGGAGATAAGAAAGACAGCAATGTGTATGTAACAGACTGACTGACTGACGTGTGTGTAACTGACTGACTGATGTGCGTGCGACTAACTGAAGTGCATGTAACTCATTAAATGACTTGTGACTGACTGGCTGTTATACCATGTACTGCCTTCTTGTTTTCCCTCTGTACAGTGCTGTAGACCTTATGTGGCACCCTATAAATAAAGGTTAATAATAATATAGTGGTGGCTGTAATGAAAGTCATAAGGAGGGGCCTGCAATAACTATATGGAGGGGGCAAAGAGAAAGACATGAAGGAAGAAATGAGAGAGCCATGGAGGGGGCAATGAGAGATATTAAGGGGGCAGATATGAGGGCAATGATAACAGTTTTTCTCTCTTTCTCATGAATGACGACACTTTAACTTTAGACATCTGTCCTAATGCCATAATACAGCTCTGTAGTCAGGCCAGATATTTTTAAGACAAGTCTAAAAAGTAACAAAATAATATATTAAGAAAATACAATAAAAGGACAAAAAATAAAATAATTACAAAATGGTTATTCAGTCTTAACAAAAGAAATTTGAGGGAGTACCTACATTATTAAGATTATTTGTGTGTTAATCAAACTACTACTTATGAAAATAGACATACAAAAGATAAAGTTTACCAAATTTATAATAATGGAGAGATGTCAATATCCTGACTAGTAAATCAATGGTACAGCCATGTAATGATATGCCTTATTGATAACCCTGATAACCCAGCTAGGATATATTTTCCCTTTAAGCCTCTCTACATTGACAGTAACTGTTTTACAACATGATACATGTTCCTAAAATACCTTACCTGCTTAAGATCATCCATGTTTGGTGAGAAACCCGTAAGCATAGTTACTTCAATGAGTGACATGGTAGCAGGCAAAAGACCACTGTACCTGTGTTAAAAAAAATAATACAATTTCTTGCCTTTTAGAATAGGAGAATTCCAGATTCAGTGTTAACAAAACCTCACAGAAAACCATAGGCTACATGCAGAATAGGCAGCACTGCAGTCTACTAAGATTGTCCAGAGTAACAACTCCATAGGCAATGTTAACTGTAAGGTACAAAATTCAAAAAGCACCAAGAGGGCACAAAAAGAGAAGACATGTAAACAACATATCTATCAATAATAAACAGGGAGGAATACAATATGATTCTTCTGTATTATTAAAAGATAAACTTTATTCTTTTACAAAAAAAACAAATAAATACAATTATAAATATTTATATAACTTGACTTTGTCAACCATTAAGTAACAACTATAGACTGGAAAACCAATTTCATTCTGATTTGGGGCAACTGCAGGACTAGCGGAATGATTGGTTTATTTTGTGATTTCCTAATAAATGTGTGTAACTAAGATTCCTGCATTTTATGTACATATTGAATATTAACTTTTTTACTGGTTCACAGCAAAGTGTTGTGGGATTTTTCTGTGTGTCTATTTTCGAGATAATCACTTCTTTTTCTAGCACCTGTTATACACTTAAATAAAATGGTTAGCAACTTCCATTTTCTAAACTATTGATTTCCTAATAAACACAATATCAAATACATATTTTAAAAAAAAATGATTAATATAAAGTTATATTTATATTTGTTAGATGCAATTTAAGAGTTTCAATGTCTGTTACACATTTTACACTGGAAGGGCAACATATATGTTAATACAGATTTGCCAGAAAGTGGTCATATAAAAGATGATAGATACCTAGCTCGTAACATGAGATTATAGGTTTCAGGTTTTCTGTCTGTTACAAAAACATAAAACAAAGATAAATACATATTAATACAGTCAATATCATAATAAATGTTTTATATTGATAGCATTTTGTAAAATAAAATCTTGAATATGTATAGGAGCAAGAACTATCCAAATCCCTATTTATTCAGCTTGTTTAAAAAACTATATGGACACCAACAAAGTGTACTTCATTAAATAGTAAAATTATAGAAGTATATAAATGTGAATGTAGCCTGTCCAGCTCATGTTGAAGTTTCACATAATTACTACTTTCATAAGTGCAGTACTTAATTTTAATTTTTTGTGGACAACTTCTTTAATTATGAAAGTGGCAAAAGCCAAGGGATGCCAAAACTATTGCTTATAAAACATATGCGCAAATATATAGTCTTTACCTTCTGATCTGATTAAGATCAGTGGTGTGTGTACATGTAGAGTTAATAAAACTTGATTCTTTTTCAACATAAAAGCATCTGAGACTCCATCTTTTAAAGACAGATAAGCGAGTTGGTGTTTCCACCGGCATTATCATGCACTCACATCTGAGGGTCCGACAGCCAAAAGCAGCACAGGGGGACTTAATAGTGATGACAGCACTAAGTGGCCGCCGGGTAATAACTTTTTTGCTTGTGTTCTCTCATTGGGAACTGTCTAGCTGTGTTAGTTCACTCTCTGATATGTGTTCTGATAAATATTCCGTACTGTTGGGTCTCATGGCTTTGGTTTTAATCTTTATGCATGTTTATTCACTGTTTATTCACTTGTGTCATTACGCTTTTAGTTTTCTAACATTACAAACAGTTATATTTGTTCTTCCTAGATTTGTGTTGGAACCCTTTCACCAGACATGGTAACAAAGTCTTGCTGAGTCAAGGGTAACTTGTCTTATGTGTGGTACTGAGGTTACAGGATCCAGACAGAAGGTTTAAATATCGTGACTGGCATTGTTTTGTGTTATGAATCTGTTATTTGAATGGGTCAAAGACAAGCTGTGCTGGATCTGCCAGAGGGTCAGCTTCTAGTCACATGTACAGGAAACATGGTTTAATTACTTAAGTACCTTAAGTGCTGGAATTAGCAAACTTCTGACAAATTCACTATAACTGGTACCTTTGATGTGGATAATATAAAAATGTGTTGAGGAAAAAGATTGATGAATAGAAGTCATATAATCTGAGTATTGTAAATAGTAAACAAACAAAGAAGCATGAACCTCCTTATCTCTAACAAACATATATAGAAGCAACAGCTAAATAATGTGAAGAAGATGCTAACCAAATGCATTGTGTAGCTTCAGACCCTCATGCTGTAGCACAAAAACAAGCAGTTGTAATGTCTGCAGAATGAAAGAGGGTCAAGACGGGTAGAGTAGAAGAACAGACCGAAGTGGGCAGTCCTCAGCTGTCTACTTTGTACTCAGCAAAAAGCCCATGATACCATGAAAGCAATGTGGGAGTATGTGCTTTCAGTCTTCCCGATGCTCCTGTACCTATAACTTTGTACTATGACATTTCGAGGGACCAAGCTTTAACTTCAACACAGAAAGAAAACATTAAATTTGTGAATAACAGAGAACATTCAGGTGGTGACACAGCAAATGCTCTTAGGCTTTTCACACTGCCAACTCCCAATCCACAGAATGTTGCTCCACCTCGTCCTTTAGTGGAGTGGAGAGTTCACGTCCCTTGGTCAGCCAGTGACTTACGGGAAATAATCACTAGATGCCACATCCCTAAGAAAGATCCCAGGATACTATAAAATATCTGAATGTTATTTATCCTGTACATAGTCCTACTTATCCACATATATTACAGATGTTTAATTTAATATTTGGAGAAAGTATTACAGACAATAGCGGTCAGAGAAGCTGATCTAAAATCATAGAATATGAACAATGGAAATGTTTACAAAAGGACAATGCAAGTTTTATTAGAAAAAGTCAAGGCATTCTCTTATGTTACACAGTTTTCTCCTGTCACTTAATTGTGAAGATATTTGCTTTGTAAACTAGAATGTATTATTCATTGTTCTGAAAAAGGTGTTTTTTACATTCTTGAAAAGCTTTACATATTTGTACAGGATTTGTTGTGGACACATGAAGCCAAATTATGCATAATCATAAACCCAGATTGATGGGACACTACTCTCATTGGTTGCTCCCACACTGTGAACAGAAGGCCCAGATGATGCAATATTGATTTCCACAATCTCTCTTATACAAATGACATTAAAGATAAAATCATGCCCACCTAAATTACCAAAATAATCATTTGAAGCCTGAGGCTGAGACTGGCATTTTTCCAGTTAGACACAGGCTTTTGAAACAAGTAGTAGTGCCAAACCCTGATTTTCACCATAAAAAAATAGCGGTTGGTGTGGCTACAGACTAGTTTAGGATTTGTGGACTATTAACGCTTTGGTGGAACTTTTTTCCTGCGGTACTCAACCCTGCTACAATTTTGATTCAGGTACTAGAAAATAGCACACATTTTTTGCCATGTTTTAACAATATACGTGGACCAGATTGCACTTGGATATGGGCATCATTCTCAGGGATTGGCAAAAGTGTAGCAGTATTAAGTACTGCACATCTTGCAAAATGATGTTAGAGGGAACTAGCAAACTGAGCTCCCATTTAGTAAGTCATGCATTAGAAATATGTTGTGTCTGTTTACAAGTGATCAGTTCTTCTACTGTATGTAGAACATATACAAAAAACAAGGAAAAGGAAGGTTGTCCAAGGAAAAGGGTTGCGGATATTTCAATCAGTAGTGCAGCTGCTGCAATGGTTTGGGTACGATCTGTCGATGCTGATCCTGTCAACAGTCAGTCAGTTGACACGAAAAAGTCGACAGTCAGAAATGTTGATAGGCTCAGTGTGTCTATGTGGTTAAATTGGTGACATATAAATTTTTGAAAAAGGGCCTGGGGAGAAAATTTGCTATTATGTATACACATAATCACTTCCCAACTAACCAATGAAACTAAATGCTGGCTGTGTTCACATTCTCTTTCCGCAGAGGGAATGAAACATTTGTACACAGCACCAGCTTCTTTGCCAGAAATAGCATAGCAGTGGGATACAAGTAACAAAACTTTCCTTGAGTTTTAAAATGTTTCAGCCTCATATCTCCCACAAAATCAATATTTAAGATTGGCAGGTGTGTTTGGTAACACAGATATCTGTATGTCAGTTCAAAGTCTAGTGGGTAAGAAAATTGAAACAATGACCGAGAGAAGAGATTATTTAATTTCATCTTAAGTAATAAGAAGGTAGAAATTGCTGATTTTAGCTATGCTAATATATCAGTCATTTTATCAAAACAAGGCAATACAAATAATAATAAAATTAATGTTAATATGATGTATCTAGAACCTAAGTGTAACTTCTCCTACAAAATAGAATATTTTAAATGGTACAAAGTAGCCTAAGCCATATGTTATGAGGCATCATTTGTGCTGTCCTGGGCACTTTGTGTGTGGATAATGGTCTTACTCATGGTAACCCACTGGAGCTAATGGGTCTTAATGTCTGGGTTATACCAGCAATAGTTTGCCAGAGGAATCTAGGTTGCAGAAAAGAGGGTTAGCTTACAACAATAAAAATGAACAGTTCTGGTATTCATATTTTACTGAAGTAGGGGTTGGGATACTGTCAGATAGAATGCAACAATATTCAGAAATTTTGGATAAAGTTATAAATGAAACCAAAGAATCACTTTCTAGAGTAAAAAAGTAATTGGCACAGATACGGAAAGACTCATTACAGATCCCAGAAGCCCTTGATGTGATATTAGCAGAAAGAGGAGGAGTAAGTAAATTAATAGGCCAATAGAGCTGTACTTCTATTTCTGATTAACATGATGTGGTTGAAGGGCATTTATCAAAAAGCTGTCAATTGCAGAAAGTAACAAAGAGACATGGGGGGGGTATATTTAATAAACTGCGGGTTTGGAAAAGTGGAGATGTTGCTTATAGCAACCAATCAGATTCTAGTTATCATTTATTTAGTACATTCTACAAAATGACAGCTAGAGTCTGATTGGTTGCTATAGGCAACATCTCCACTTTTTCAAACCCGCAGTTTAGTAAATATACGCCATGGGATCATTTTTCATGGGTAGATGCAGGTTTATCCTAATGGATGTCAGGTATAGTATATAATATATTGTAATAGGTCTAGTAGATCATTTATAGAATTATTAGATGCCTCCCTACAATACTTGATGTAAGAAAGCAAAAATGTTAAAATCCAGGTAAGAGAAAATAGGCCTGAATATCCAGCATTTTATAAGAATTTTGGAAAAGGTGACATAGTAGGGCAGGCAAAATAGTTAATACCAGAGGTATCAGAGGGTGGAATTGAGAAAGATGAATAACAATCTGGATACAAAATGGAGTTTAGCAGCCATAAGGCACATATATGGTTATATCCTTTTCATGAACTTAGTTTAATTAGGTCCAGAGATCGCAGTTGCACGGCGGCTGCACATTGCATAAGGTAATAGGGTACTGCAACAACACAACAACACAGATTTCCCATCGCAACTCTATGGGGCAAAGGGAAATCGGCATTGTTGCATTACCGCGTGATACCTTCGTCGGCCATTCCAGAGTGTAACCGCCATCTCCAGCTAACTGAATATGCCCCTATGTGTGCTATATCTTGTGGAGTGGTCCTAATGACACCCATTAAAGTACTGTATTTCCCCATGTATAAGACACACCTTTTTTCCCAAAATTTTGGGTCTAAAAAAAGGTGCGTCTTATACACTGCAAGCGCTATTTACCTGATTGAAGAAGTCGGCATCTGGTGTGAGGAGTCCCCGTTAATCAGCTCCAGCGTTTCCAGCGAGTCCCCGTTACTTTGCAAAGGGACCTTCAGGTCCTGCAGGCGCCTCCCACATTCTCGGCGCTGTCAGTCACGTGACTGACAGTGCCGATGACTGCCGCTGACTACAGATTCCTCCGTGTTTCCCTGACAAAAGGTGCACAGTCTTGTTGTCATTAGACAAGTCGTGTCTACCTGACTTGTCTCTTGTCAGCAAGACTGTGCAGTAGCGCTCATTGCCTCATTTTGGTCTGAATGTGGGACTATTGTAAGCTGCTCCAGTGAATAGTGGGACTATTGTAAGCTGCTCCAGTGAATAGTGGGACTATTGTAAGCTGCAGTGTGCTCTGTGACAAATTGCAGGCTCCTCTAGTGTGCTCTGTGACAAATTGCAGGCTCCTCTATTGTAATACATCTTTTTTTTTATTTTGTGCCCCAAAATAAAGGTGCGTCTTAAACATGGGTGCGTCTTATACATGGGGAAATACGGTATCTGGGTGGTAGCAGCATACTGTAGGGTGTAGACTATTTTAGGATTTAGTTTATTTCATTGTCTGTGTGAAAGGTGAGTGTTGTAGTTTGAAGAGGTTAAACACTTTCACCAAAGTCTCATGTAAGACTTTCTTGAACACTTCTCTGCATGGCTCCCTCCCTTCTTATCTTCTGACATCCCCACCATCATCATAGGTGATTTCAACATCCCTATTGCTAATCCACATTCCAATACTGCTTCAAAATTGCTCTCTCTAACCTCCTCACTTGACCTCTCCCAGTGGATTGAATCCGCTACTCATCAGGATGGCTACAGGCTTGATCTTGTTTTCTCTAGACTATGCTCAGTTTCTAATTTCTTTAACACTCCTTTAACACTCCTTTCCCCCTCTTGGATCATCACCTTATTAGTTACTCACTCACTCCCAGTTCTTTCACTTCCCTGCTATCAAACTCTTCCAAGTCTCCTCATACCTGCAATAAGCATGCAGCGATTAATCCTATTCTAAAATATGCAAAATTTGGACCCAAACTTCCAAAACTCTTAAATTACCAACCCATCTCTCAGCTCCTATGCCCCTCCAAACTTCTCGAGCGAATTCCTTACACTCACCTCACACGTTTCCTTTCTGTAAACAACCTATTGGATCCTCTTCAATCAGGCTTTTACTCTCAACAGTCCACAGAGACTGCTCTGATCAAGGTTGTCAATGATCTGATCATAGCTAAAACTAAAGATGATTACTCTCTGCTAATTCTCCTAGATCTCTCTGCTGCATTTGACACTGTTGACCACTCTCTACTCATACAGACGCTACAATCCCTAGGTCTTCAAGACACTGTCCTATCCTGGTTCTCATCCTACCAATCTAACCACTCTTTCAGTGTTAATTTCTCTGGTACAACCTCCACACTGCTTCCTCAGTTCTAGGTCCTCTGCTATTCTCTATCTATACCTCTTCTCTAGGAAAACTAATAAGCTCCTTCGGATTTCAGTATCATCTCTATGCGGATGATACTCAAATTTATGTATCCTCTCCTGATCTCTCACCATCTGTGTTGTCTCGTGTTACTGACTGTTTTTCTGCCATTTCATCTTGGATGTCCTCTCACCAACTCAAACTTAGTCTTTCAAAATAATATTCCCACCCAACAATAGAAGCTTACTGCCTGACATTTCTATTTCTGTTGACAACATAATGATAAATCCCACCCCGCTGTTACGCTGACAATCAGTACACAAACTCACAGAACTAGTTGGTGGAGGAATTCACCTTTAGCAGCCGTCTTTCCCATAGAGCTTTATACGCCCACCGGTACTCAGATGCCCCCAGGAATTATCTCCAGATGTAGTGTGAGTTTGTGATACAAAACCGTAGCGGCAGGCCAGGAGGCAGCATAGATGGCAGCGAATGGTCAGACGAAAGCCATGGTCAGGGGTCACTAGCAGGCAGGATAATCTGGAAACACGCCAAAGGTCAGGGTCACGAGCAATATAGTGGGGTCCAAGGCACAGGCAAAACGAATCAGAGTCACAGGCAAAGAGGAAAAACCTCACAGAAAACCATAGGCTACAGGCAGGGGTCATACACAGCAAAGACAATCCAAAAGGTATACACCAACAGCACAGGAGCAGGTAGCAGGCAGTAAACTGGAAGCTATAACTGGCAGGGAGGCTAAGCCCTCCCTGCCTTATATACTGAGACTATCCAATCAAGGCTTAGCCCTGTAATCACTAGCAGGCCCCAGCTAAATAATTAATCAGGGATTTAATCAGCCCACAGACTGCGCAGTACTAGCGCACGCGCCCAGCTGCTTAGTGTTGCTGGGGTGTGCTAAAGGAGCGCTCAGCGTCCGGCCGTTGCCCTGGCAATGGCCGTCATAGCAATGGCTGGGACGCAGGGGAACGAGCCACAGTGGCTGGGCACCGCTGAGGCTCGTAACACCCGCAAGCTCTCTGCCTAGGTGTAATCCTTGACTCGCAACTATCCTTTGTTCCCCACATCAACTCTATATTTACATCATGCTGCATACATCTAAAAACCATTACCAGAATACGTATATATCTCACACAAAACACTGCAAAAACTTTAATTCATGCACTCATCATCTCCCACATCAACTTTTATAATTCCCTCCTTACTGGTCTTCCCAAAATCAGACTCGAGCCCCTACAAACTATTTTGCACGCAGCGGCTAGATTGATTTTCCTTGTAAATCGTTTTATATCTGCTGAGTCACTCTGTCAGTCTCTACATTGGTTGCCTGTTTGTCAACGAATCTAATATAAAATTCTTCTACTAACATACAAGGCCATCCACAAAATTGGACCAACATACATCTCCTCACTTGTCTCAAAATATCTCTCAACTCGACACCTCCATTCTGCACAAGATCTGCTTGTGCAGAATTGAATATCTGTCTTCCACTTTCATCACTTCCTTTCATTCTCGGTTACAGGAATTTTTTTCGGGTTGCACCCACTCTATGTAATTCACTCCCCCGCACCATAAGACTTTCCTCTAGTCCTCAAACTTTTAAGCGTTCTCTGAAAACTCACCTCCTTCTTCAGACAAGCTTATAATATTCCTCTACCACCCTCTTAATCTCCCTAGGTTACCCTATTACCACCCTCTACACAGCTAACACAAGACAACAACCCTCTGACTAACATAATTGTGTGACTGAGCATACAGCCCACTAAATACTTTGCAACCATTGCATTCTAGCTGGACAAATATTCAATATGATGTAGCACTTACCCTTGTGTATCAAACCATTGTCCCATAGATGGTAAGCTTGCGAGCAGAGCCTTCTTACCTCTACGTATGTATGTATTACCAGGTATTGTTGAATTACTATTTGTTCCTAAAGCGATATGGAATCTGCTGGCGCTAAATAAATAAATGTTGATGATGATGATGATGATGATGATGTGAGAGTGTATGTGACACCAATCATCTAGTGGGTGTAGAGCAGTGGGAGCAGTTGGAAGCCAGTTACTTACATTTAAAAGAAGCAGATGCTATTAAACACAGCTATCCTATCATGACCAAAAAAATCAGCTATTTGTACTACATACAAAAGTAACAGTTTACTTAAACTTTTTTATTTGGCGGTGTGCCATAAATCTTATGCATAATCATATGTCCTTATGGGTAAAACTGCTTGTGAATCAGAACCACAAGAAGTCAGCTCTAACAAGTGTGCCAGAAAAATGTGAGCAGTGCTTGAAGCAATCTGTTATATTAATAAGGAATTTAATCATTATATAATAAAAGGGCTACCCAAAGTATAATTAAATCTGCAGATATGTTTTTTTCTGATGGTGTGAATATAAAAATTGTTTTAATATTATTACAACAAATCTTAATATAAAACTAAGAATTATTGTGATTCATAGCAATACCAATAGAATCAATGTATTAAAAGAATTACATAAATGTAATATTGACAGTTAAAGACAAATTAATTATCCAGCAAATAATGAGAGACTTCACTTCATGAGCTAGCATGCTTAAATTGTCTCTCAACAGTAGGGGCAATAGAAATGTTCCAGAGTAGGAGAGAAATCAACACTTGAATAATTGGAGATGTATTTAGAAGAATGTTGGAGAGTTGATCCAGCAAATATAGTTCTTACGAATTAGGAACAATATGTGCCCCACAGTGATGGAGAGATAGTGATCCAAAGCAAAGCTTTTTTAAAGTGAAAAGCTAAGTATCAACAACAGAACCAATGATCATTAATGCCTCCTTATAATTTGTTTATGTTTAATGTACATAAAATGTGTTTTTATAGTCTAATTTGCTTGCATACTCATTGTTTGTGCTAGCTAGTGGCATGTAGTTTTCAAAACAACGACTAAGCCATGACAGGCATCACTATCAGTCAGCACTTACATCTGACCTGTAGCTGGTGCAAATGATATGGGTGAAATGAAGCGTAATTAATAGAAACCCAGCACATGATTCAGCTGCATCTGTGTTGGGATACCCTATGCCCTTGCTGTACATTACCTATGTTAGCCCACCCATTCCCTGCTAATGTATGTACTAATGTACATAAAATGGTAACCCCATTCATAAATAATTAGATGTCCCAGAAGAGTAATTCATGATGTGTGAATGTTGGGTAATAGTATTAATTGGGCGCAAGACATATATAATGTGCCATTCCTGTCTTGCTGTTATGATCCAAGACAGATTTAAACTGACATTTAAATAAGGCTCAGGTGGCAATATCTTTTAAAATGTGTAATAATTTAGTTGTCGGTTAGCCTCTAACTGACAATCTCTAGAATCCTGGATTACTAATCCCTGACTTTTTTTCTGGGTTCTTTAAATTATAGTAATATCAAATATACAAATACCAATTCTTTCATAGTCAAATGTTCAGACTGAGTTATTTTTAATATGTTCATTATGTTTTGATCATAAAGATTTAAATTCTTCCAATGGAACCTAAACCTAAATGGAACCTAAAAAGAAATAGGAACTTTTATAATGTAATTGATAATATTTTGATTTGTTTTCAAACTGATTGTACTACTTTTTAACACTTTTATTTACATTATTTGCTATTTATTATTTATCTTTATTATAATTTGTATATTTATTATGCTATTTTTATGAAACCTATATTTTGATTATTATGAAATGCATAATTCATTTTATCAATATTTGTGATACATTAATCAAAAACACCATGCATTATAGATAATATATATTAAAACAAATTTGACATGTACCGGTTGCTATTCTTTGACTATAATGTCATTGAACACCAATAAAAATGATATAAGGATCTAAAGACTAAGAAATACATCATTATTTGTCTGGATCAGATCTACCACTTTATGTTTAGAAATGGTTGCTTTTTAGAACCATACCACTTATGCATTTTAAATATATTTTGTTCTTAGACTAATATTTATAGTTGGTCATTTTCACTTTATTGTTTATTGTTCAAAGATAACTAAATATTATATATTAGGCTTTTTTATGAGACTGTCGTTTATTGAATCAGATGTGATACTCCGCACATTTATACTGATGTTCTGTAAAGAGCAATATTTTTCATTCATTACATTTCTTTAATGTGCAATGATATATGACCCTGGGGATATCAGAGTATTGTGAAGCATCATGTCAGGCAAGGTGTTTCTGCTGGAATACATTTTATATGAATGTTTGTTGTTACTAAACAGATGTTTATATTTATATCAGCAATTTGGTTATAATTGTATTTGTAATTTATAATCCTGCTATGTTTGCTCCAATGAGAAACATTGATTTCACATGTGCTGTCAGTGCCTTATTGGTTAATAATCACTCATATCGATTATAACTACACTACATAGAGTGATGTGAAAAAAAACATAGCTGTGAAAGAGACACTAAACACAGTTCTGGTTAACCACAATGTATTGGGCCCAGAAAGAATTACTGTGTAAATGTGTTTGATCTTCAGTTCGTATTGATCAATGCAGCTGGAATACATATTTTCAAATCTTACCATCTATGTTTACTTCTGCTTTGAGTGTAAAGCCATTGCATTTATTTTCATCTGTCAGTAAGGCATGGTAAACTGTCATTACCTAAGAGGCAAATACAAAATGTATTATAATCACTAGTGTCACTTTCTATAAGAGTTTCATGGTTAATACAGGGGAAATGTTATATACACAGAGGTTGTATTTGGAGATATTGTTGTTCTTCCTTGTTATCTTTTAATACGTTTTAACATTAGGACACTATAATGAAACTTTTAATAAATCATGAATTTTGTTTGTCTTTTCATGCGGGGACATGCTTTATTCAAAAGTTATTCAAAAGTGCTTGGTAATGTTAAGCGGCTAATCCTCCATTGTACATAATGTATAGCATGCTGTTCTAGCCAGAAGAGGGCTGGCAAATTTCAGCCCAGGGGAGGGCAAAACTCGACTCAGCAGCCTATTTTAAAGGAAAAAAATGCAGGTGGCCCAGTGACTCAGCGCCCAAGGTAGCCTATCATGGGACCGGCCAGGGGCAGATGTCCCCCTGCCCCCCAGCCCAGCCTGCCCCTGGTTCTAGCTTTGTTGCAATGCAGACCTTGGATGATATTTAATATTTCCGAGAAAGCTGTATGATAGCTGCACAACACACAAAGAGTTAAGCCTCAGTGACTTTTACTGGTTATTTATACATAAATTAAAGGGAAAAACTTACTTTAAGAACCTCTTAGCCAAGAATACAAGATGTCTTATATAAAAAAGGTGCTAATAATATTCACATGTGTGTATATATGTTAAAGTTCCCATAATGAGACCGAATTTGACGTACTATTTTCTGTGCAGTTCATTTCAAGCTATTTTTCTGGAATTATAAATTTTTTGGCCAAAAAAACGAACCTAGCTGCTATGCTGATAGGAAGTCTGCTGTGTGGGGTGTCCTTTTGCATTAAATCATATTCAATTACATTAAAGTGAGTTTTACATAAACCTAGGTCTCTATAGATTTGGACGATTTTTCCTCAGTTAAGCTACTTTAGCATCTGTTACCTGGGACAAAAGGGACAACATTTTTCTTTGAGATACTATATTTTAGGTTTAGTGGTGCTTTACATCTAGTAAACATTTTCAGCTTAGTCTTGTCAATATTGGCAAGAGTACAGATGGGTAGATAGATAAAAGTTTTCAATTAAAAGTTTAGATATTGGAATTGTATACAAATTTGCCAGACTCAAGTACTTAAAATAGTAGCTTACCGTTAAGGTACCTTTACCAGTTCCTCTTACATTAACTGTGAGATTCTTGTTTGCTGAAACCTGAAAGAAAACCAGAAACGTCCTGATATAACATATCATTATCATAATTAGTATTGTTATGACAAATATTTCTCTGTCCTTTGTCTGACAATGATTTATGTTCTTACAAATTGATGTCATTTACAACTTGTTTTTAACTTTGTTTCCTTCAGCATTAATGAAATCTTTTTATGTTTCTAGTAAGATGAAGTAAAATTAGAGTGCTAAAGAGATGACATGTCTTTTTACGGACCACCATGCTAAAGGAAGGACAATGTACTGAATGTTTTGTCATTGCTAGGTACACAATTAAATACACAACATACAAAACTTTTCTACTACGTCAAAAAAAAAAAAAATACTCAATGTTAAAGAAAAGTCGGAAGTTCCTACTGTTCATGAAAAGAATACTTTATAAAGTACAAAAACATAAAAATAACCACTTCTGACCTTATCTGTCCTTTCCATATATACATTCTCATTTCTAATAGTGTATTCCATAGGTCTTCCCCTTCCTTCTACAAGAAGTTGGACAGCTAAGTTGACTTGATCATCAGTGGGGATATCCATTTTGTATTGTGTCAGGGCCTGCAGTGCAATTACAGTTGCCTAAAAGTTGATGGAAGAACATAGTATTAAATTGAAACCAGAAAAAAATTAAAATTGTACATTTTGTGCATTTATTTCAGTATTTATAGAATCTCACTTCAAAACCATGCATTATTCAGTTATGTGTGTGTGGGTTTTAAAGTGTATTATATATATAGTTTATATTTTTCTATTCAGCTGCTTAAAGGTTTAAACATTGAATGCACTACTCTTTTTCGATAGATACCCTGAAAGTTTCAACATGATTTCTGAAGTTATACTGCATGGTTACAGTAGTCATTCATATTCTGTATTTGTCTAACTTTTCATATTCTCTATAGTTAGCAAATGTGACTTTACTACAGAAGGAATTTCAGCCACCACAGGACAGTAGGTCTAAAAAGTCTGTCCATGTAATAGCTTTGGACTCAGTGGAGACAGCAAAGTGTCTCCTTACATAGAACTATATAGCACCATATAGTAGGTATCACAAAAGACACAGCTCTATAGTAATTTCTGGGAGAATAGCGTTTGCATTGCAGAATGGAAATTTCAGATTGTTTGGAATGTAAATGTTTGACATTTTTGGATGTTTGTTTTTTGTATGTAGACATTCTGGGTAAGCAGGTATCCCTAGGACATATTGGGCCTAATTCATTAAGGAAAGTAAGGCAAAAAAGGAGTACATTTTCTTCTGGACAAAACCATGTTACAATGCAAGGGGTGAAAAATAGTTTATTATTTTGCACATAAGAAAAATACACTGACATTTGAAGTTGATCTAGAACATGCCCTAGCCTAATTATAAATCTGTCCCCACATTTTAAATTTACTTCCCCTTCAATGCAACATGGTTTTGCCAAGGTGAAAAGTAACTCAATTTTTTTGCTTTACTTTCCTTAATGAATCAGGCCCATTGTGTGTTTGGTTCTCACATCCATAAATCGTGGACCTTGGATCACTTTCTTTTGGGGATTAATGAGAAAACGTATTCAGATGGTGGCAAAGCCTAAAAACAAAGTAGATTTGCTGGCAGCAATTAAAAGTTTTTGGTACAGCCATATAACTAAAGAAACTTGCAATATTTGATAAATCACTTATTTAAGGTTTTGATAATTGCAGTGAGCAAAATGATTTAGCTACAGGAATGTGACAACTGTATAACACATGCAGTATCAAAAGGCTTTTACTGTGCAGTATGAATTAATTACATTTACATTTAATACATTTCACTTGTTTTTACAAATCCTGTCAATTAATTGTTATGTTGGGAAACACCAACATTGTCGCCAGCGCAAAACAAGGGGGCAGATGCCTGTAATTACTCAAAGTGTGACAGCTGGAGAAACAAGTGCACCAAGAAAAAAAGAAGCTTACAGTGGGCTTGGTATAATAACAAATCTCCAAATAATGTTGAATGGAATCAGACATGCAGATTAAGAGCAAACAATTGTAAATAGATTAGGTAGAAAAATGTTTCAGAAGAAAAAGTGAGCAGAATCATTCTTTGAGGTCTGGGAAAGCTAGACACCATACCTTACTATGTACAAAGTCAGATCCAGAGGTGTCTTAGACATTCTTAATATAGGAAATGTATTTTATGTATTACGCTTAAATAAAAAATATATTAAAAAAGAAAGTAAACAAGTGACTTTATTTAGCTAATCGACAATGGACTTACAGCTCATTTTACAGACATAGAATTGCTCTTTAGATTTAAGGTTACATAATGAAAAAGCTATACAGTAAACTGAATATATGTAATATTACTAGAAATTTTCCCATTCATTTAAATGGGTTTTTGGTGCATGGCCATAGATCACAATAATTCTCTTAAATAGTGCAGTGGATGGGTGGACTAAGACAAAAAAAATTAGTGATATAGTATTATATTTCTACTACACTTTAGTACTTTCCTTGAACATCCAGGGTGAGGGATCACAAAAAAGGCTGCATTTAAATTAATGTGAGTGGCCAGGCCTGGTCTCTTGATGTCACACTGCTGTACTTATCTACTGTACACTATACAATCATAAAATACACAATAATACTGTAAATAGTTATTTTTAATCCATTGGGGGGTATACAAATGTCAGCGAGTTTTTTTTTTTGACCGCGTTAAGTCATTTTAACGCTGTTTTTTATCATTTTCGAGCAGGTTAACTTTACCTGCGATTCAATTTCATTTTTAATGCTCAAGTTTTTTTCATGAAACGGTCCTCTCGCGCTCCAGTTGAAGGTCTATTGAAAGTATAGGGTGTGCGAGAGGCAGCTGCAATAAAAGTTATTCAATTGTTTTTTAACGCGGCGCGTTAAACAGGAAAAAATGCTGTTTTATCTCGCACCTCTTTGGGGTGTGTTAAAAATAAAAACCTCTGAAAAGTATTTGAAATCATGTAATAATGTGGAAAAAAGTTAAACTTATGTTCATCACTAATGCCTAACTTGTGTAAGTTGATTTTCTTGTGAAAAAATAATGAAGTAAAATGAACAATAAATTTTTTTAAGAAAAATCACTAACTAATTATATTTATGTATGTTTTTGGTACAAATATGAATGTAGCAAGGTGTTTTAACATGGTATAGATGATTCTATGGTAAAAAATAGTTCAATTAAAAAATATGCTAAAGAAAGTACTGTAATGTAGATATTATCAATGTGTAATGCAATCTAATGTATGGAAATGTATGCAAAACCTTTTTTTTTGTGTTATACATGATTGTATTAAAACTCCCCTTCACTTCCCTAAAAACTCGCAAACACAATGTTTAACTCTCGGGGGCAGCGTTCCCTCTTTTTCAATTGAATTGCACGAGCTTTCCCGCTGGGATAATTTAAAATGGTTGCTATTGCCATCAAATGTTAGTTATGTTATGTTAGTAATATGGGGGATGGAAAATAGTGACCACAATCCCATTATACTGGGGCCATTGAAGTGTCAAAGTTGCCACAACAAGGTACCATTTTTAACTAATACTCCATAACCCACAACCTAGGGGAACCAGGAAGAGTCACAACGATTTTCAACAAGGAGTTGGTATCCTATTGCACTGTGTGATGAGTGCATGTTCATTAAGCACTTTTTTATTTTCACAGAGCAGTGAGAAATTGAATCTTACCAATTACTTTTGTGTTGTCCAACAAAAATACCCGAAGCAGACAGCAATGGTAATACAAGAAAATAGCATTATGGATTGGTGGATGTTACACTATAGTAATATTATGCAAAATGTTTACACATGAATGGCACAATGTGATAAAATTATAATGTACCAGATGTCAATTAGTTTGTATCATGCTATACTACATTTGCAGTGTATTTTATAAACCAATTGTGTTGGCTAATAATTTATGAGTGCCACATGTCCATCAGGCAACAATTTTTGAATTTGGATGACGTTTCATTTCTTTATTCTTTAATATTCTCAAAATACTTCAGAACTGTTTGTAGAGAAATCAGGGGGTAAATGTATTAAGCTCCGGGTTCTATAACACCCGCGAGTTCGGCGTCTTCGGCGTTTAAATTTAAAGCGGCGCTGCCTTGTAAAGGGAAACTTCCCTTTACAAGGCAGCACCGCTTTAAATTTAAATGCCGAAGACGCCGAACTCGCGGGTGTTGAAGAACCCAGAGCTTAATACATTTACCCCCAGATATCTCACCAAAATACTGCCTTGCTGCTTATAGAGATAATAAAAAAATAAATTAATCAAAATAAAATCACAACTTCTGTAGCACAAATGTCACCTGCGTAGACCTGTAGCCTCCTCCATATCCTCGTACTTTCACCAGCAATTCTGCAATTTTATGGGTTTCATTAAACTTCTTGAGCTTCAGTTTCTGAAGAAGGGCATAGCTAGTGGCCTCCACCGTAAACAAAGTCTTAAAATTCTCAACTGGCCAGTAGGTACGTGCTTCAAAAATAGGAAACACATCATATTATTACAATTCTTTATTTATATAGCACCAATATCATGTTATACATATTATATACAACATATTAATATTATGATTTATATATATTATTTATGTAACATATTATATACCACACTACCTATCTGCACTAATATTTATGTTTGAATGTCTGGTGAAAATTTTGTGACAGGATTATTTACTATGAGTAGCATAACTCCTCTGTGCTCATGCTGATTTACCCACTGAGGTGTCCGGAATGTCCAACACACTAAAATAGGCCCAATCAATTTGCACACTCAGGATAGTATATTGTAATTGTTTTCTCAGTTCTTTGTATGGGTGGTGCCCTGAAGTGTTTCAGATACAAGGAAAAGGTGTTTCTAGCCTTGGTTATTACCAATTTTAAATCCACTCACAGGATTCATTTCGATGTGCCAAGTTCTAGGGAATGTGTATAATAAACAGTGTTTTATGATATTTTTCTGTATAGCTATTGTCAACTACAAGGTTGTAATGCTGTCCACTTTGTCTGCTTTTTGACATTCTTGTGTTTCATCTAAACTGACCACACTGCAGCAATGTCATGAATTGTCTGTCAGGTGATGTCAGGACTCACCCAAGCTGTTGTACCTAGAGGATGATGAAATATAAATAATATTTATGGTCAGGTGGTGGTAGGAGATTGAGGCACAGACTAAATCAATTGCTCAGAGTTCGTAACCCCTTTATAAAAACTACCGTATTTCCCCATGTATAAGACGCACCTTTTTCCTCCAAATTTTGGGTCTAAAAACTGGGTGCGTCTTATACAGGGGTAGTAGCACTTACCCTGTCAGATGATTCCTCTGTCCGGTAAAGTCTTCTTTCTTCTGTCCGTCTGATCCTGATGCTGGAACGTCGCTTAAGGTCCTCTTCGCGATGACCGGATGTGGTCCATGAACCGCAGTTGGAACGCACTCTTCCGGTTTCTGCATTTGGTGTTTTTCCAATCAGGACCTTGTCAAGGTCCTGAAAGGACATCCGGTCATCGCGAAGAGGACCTTAAGCGACTTTCCAGCATCAGGATCAGAATGGACAGAAGAAAGAAGACTTTACTGGACAGAGGAAGCATCTGACAGGGTAAGGCAGAATTGATTATAGCGTTGTCTCTCCTCTGTATATGCTGCACAATTACTCTGTGAAAAAATGTTTATCCTCAATATTTTCACATGATTTATATAGGTGTGTCTTTTACAGTGGAGCTTCATATACATGGGGGAATACAGTATGTATAGTCTCAAATGAAAATATTATGCATTCATCTCTTGGTATTTACACCAAATAAAAATGAGGGAGAGAATTAGAGGTATTAGAGCATAATAGTAATGTAATTTAGTACTAGTGTTCGATTTGTGTAGTAATTTTGCTTCTACAAAGGAAGTAATCTTCTAAGCATGTCCACTGCACAGTTTGGAATACACAATTCACTTTGATTTATGCAAGTGTCCTAGATTTTTAACAAGACACATGGAACTTTGCAGAAGCTGAGTGGAGTTGTTTGGGTGAAGATAGGGAGTTTTTATGCAAAATATGCAAACTACTCTCTTTAACTTTCTTACTCTGCCTCTACTAGTGGACTGACTCCTCTACTTATTGGGATGGCCACTGCCTTGATCTTGTTTTCCCTAGACTATGCTCAGTTTCGGATTTCCTTACCACTCTTTTCCCCCCTTTCAGATCATCAACTTATAGGCTAAAAGCTCTCCCCTAGTACGTAAACCTTTCTGTGGTCAAACTCTACCAAGCCTCCTCATACCTGCAGAAATCTTAACTCTATTAATTTTCAACAGTTTTCCACCTCTCTCAAACACCTTTTCCCACCCATTTCTACATTCTCCTCCCCTGATAGGGCAGTACCACATTTTCACCAAAACCTAGAAACCACCTGTTAGGCTAATGGTATTTGTCATGAACTTGCAGAACCAGCAGTAGAGGTCTTCACCTATAGCAGCTGCCTTTCCTGTAAAGGTCTTAACTCTAATGTAGTGCAAGTATATACTTGCAACACCACAAGCGGAAAGGTAGGACAAGGGAATATAGATGGTAATGGGTAGTCAGACGGCAGGCTGCAGGTCAGGGGTCTGTAGCAGGCTACATAGTAAGAGACAAGCCAAAAAGTCAGGGCTGGCAGTGAGGAGGGTATCCAGAAAACAGGCTGAGGTCAGGGGTAATCAGCATACACGCAGGGTCAGAAACAAAGTCAAAAGGTCACCACAGGTATCAGGTATAAATTAGAGTATCCACAGGACAGGACAGCTGGTCAGCAATTGGTGCAGGCACACAGATGCTGTAACCGGCAGGGAGGCTAAGCCCTTCCTGTCTTAAATAGATTGATGGGCCAATTGTAAAAGGGGAGACATAGGGATCACAATCGGCCTCAGAAGGAAGAGGAATTTCAGGCCTTGGTTCAGCAACTTTTTGGGGCATCTTCCATAGCCACTGAGAGGGGCATGTCCACACCAGATTAATGGCTCCTCCTACTACACAAGCAGGCCAGGGTCCCAAGGCACGTCTGGGCCCCGGCATTTTGTACCTCCTCCTCTCCCCTCTCTGTGCCCCTGATGCTGATAAAAGATTTGCCCACAAAAGTACAATGAAGACTTGCTATTTTTGGATGCTATTACAAAGTTCCCACTATAAAATATTCAGCGTTTCAGTATGTACACTAGCATTAAACAGGCTATGATTGGGAGATGGCAGGAGATGTTAAAGTGCTGTAGAAAATGTTAAACAGTAAATGAAACAAATAAATAAATAAATGTAATTAACTAGTTGACCTTGAAGGGACATAAGCAACAGTAGTAGTAGCACATTCATCTTGGTCTGTCTTGTGCAGTCAAGGAGCTAGAAACTTTAACTTGTTTAGATGATATAATACACTCTCTGAGAGAGAGCGTCTCATAGTACATACAGGTGAAGAGTAATTTGTCTTTAGATTAGGGATTACTTGCAGTTCACAGTATAAGACTGGACATGACTACCATGTTATCCGTCATATCACTGTGGGTTTCAAACCTCTGCTGAAAATTAGGTTTTGTGCTGAGGACTTCAAAATGGATAACATTGGCAGGTAAAACAGTAATGGTCGCCGGTTATATGCAGAAGATTGCATAAACCCTCAATCTGAAAATTGCTCACACATTTGCATTGGGAAATACACTATGCCAGAAAGTGAATCCCATATATATAATTGGCTAATGTGCAGTTTTTTATCATGAAATTTTATACTGTAAAAATCATAAAATATCTTTAAAAAAGGTTCATAAGCACTTAAATGTTTGAAAATACATACAAAAAAATAATGTCTTAAAAGTTTTACTATTAATTTGTCAAAATTATACTAACATCTATGTGCAAACTTGTCAATATTCTGATCTTTGGTGCTTCCCACTAATGAAAGGGCATATGAAGTTATAACAGCACTGTATGTTTGTTGCAGATTTGGAAATTTAGTTTCAAGATATTCTTTGGCTTTCTTGACTGCTGTATCAATATCCTACAAGTAAAAGAAACAAGTTTCAGTCATAAAAATACTGAATATATTCCTGTGGTTCCTCCCAATAAGCAAACAAGAAGTGTGGCAGGCAGTGCTCCATGTCTCCCAATTCTGAAGCCACAAATGTCCATAGCCTCTGCAATAGCACAATAAAACTTTCTCTTTTTGCTTTTCAGAATTACTGTTACAAGGCAACCTGCTTCTGTTACCAACCTTCATTTTCCAATGTGGACCAATGCTGAAAAACGTTTAATAATATTACTTGAATTTTTTTCATTTACTTTGTTGCGAAACATTTTTCTTAAATCAATTACAAATACATGATTTAAATATAAAGACTAAAGAGTATAATAAACAATCTATAAAGCTAATGATAACAACGACAAAACATTATTGTTCTGTGTTGTAGCGATGGAGGAAGAAAAATCCAAAAAATCAAACAGGCAATGCTGTAGTACTAGTTAGACAGCTATGTCGCAAATGCAGTGTGCACATGAGTGTACAGTAATCCGGGCTAATAGTCACAGTGTCTACAGATGTTTCCCCCTTAGTACAAGCTGTTTTTTTTACAGTGCTATAGACCTGTGACATTTGTTGATGCCATCTGATTGGCTTCTTTACATTCCATGTGCTGAGACCTCATTGACCTCATTTTCCATTGGGCATTATTTATTCTGAACATTTTTGGCAAATCAGATCAATTCATGGATGAATTAGCCAACAATGAAGCTGTGAAATTGTTTGCCCACCTCTAACAGTAGGCATTATTTTAAGACTCAAAAGTTGTAGTCTTGTTAAATAAAAATGTATGTGCATCTGGTACATATTTGCCAATTTGTATCTGCTTTTCATAACATTATATTCAGTATTGTATTATATGATTTTTTACATACTTGTGCTATTGTGTCAATGTGTTTGTTAGGTTCTAATAATGACTTGATATTTTTGTCTAGCTTCTTCCAGGTCTAAAATTATATTAAATGGATTATCATATCCTTTCGCATGAAGCAGCTTCTATATATTGTGCACTTCATATTTAGTTACATGGCTACAGTTCCACTGTGTTCCTTTTCTAATGTGGTTACAGTTGAATGGAAAATTCAGTAGTTTTAACAATTCACAGATCAACGTCACCATTGAAAATGGAGACCAGTAACAGAAGCAGCATACATTGATAACAGAATTACTTAATTCCAAAAGGCATTAGCAAAGTTAGACTATTCCATTGTGATGTCACAGCCTCATTGGACGAAGATCCTTTGATCAATACAGTGAATTCTGCAGCACAAGTGTTCCACATACTCAATTCTGCTGCAGCATTAAGTAAGCCGGACAAATACTGCATTCCATTTATCACAGGAATTAATTGAAAACTAATATATATATATATATATATATATATATATATATATATATATATATATATATATATATATATATATATATATATATATATAGTGTGGCAAGAGCCCGCTACTGCAGAAGCACACGCGTACACTTGCACAGCAATTATGGAGACCCTCAACGCTTACTATACATAGTCCAGCTCTCTGTCCAGATCAGCCAGCTAGCACAGCGTTGATCTCCCTGAACAATGAAACAAGCAGGGTTTTATACCGGACACTCCTCCCACAGGCCTAGCTTGATGGACAGGTGACACACCCACCTTCTCTTTAAAAGGAAAAGCCCATCCTTGGGTCTGTTTAGACTATCAGACCCACCCTGTCTATTTGCTGAGAGGAAGCAGCTTTTAAATCATGTAAGTAAACCAATTTTAAACTACACATATGTTTTTACCTGGTTTAATCTCCACCTAGGTACATAACTGTGCCAATGTTTTACTCTACTTCCCTGCATATTGCCAGCTAAATGCCTCCTTTTGTTACATATCCCTCCCCCTAGCATCTCCAAGTAGGGGGACGCGGACTTCGCGAAGAGCGCATATTTTCGTGACAACGCATCTGCATTTTTGTGTAGAATCCCAGGCCTATGTTCTACTGAGAACTTGAAAGGTTGTAGTGCCAAGAACCAGCGGGTTACCTTGGCATTTACCTCCCGGTTGTTCTGCATCCATCTTAATGGTCTGTTATTAGGGTGAACTCTCTGCCTAGGAGATAATAGCGCAGAGCTTCTGTAGCCCATTTTATGGTGAGACATTCTTTTTTCACAGTGGCATATTTTTGTTCCCTTGGAAGCAACTTACGACTTAGGTACAGGACAGGATTTCTACTCCATTCTTCTCCTGTGACAAGACTGCACCTAAGCCAACACCAGAAGCATCAGTTTGGAGGAAGAACCTCCGGGTAAAATCTGGTGCTTATAGAACTAGAGAGGAACAAAGAGCTAACCGAAGATCAGACAAGGCGGTTTCTGCAGAGTCAGACCAGGTTAATCTATCTGGACAACTTTTTTTTAACATGTCCGTAAGTGGAGCAGCTCTAGTGGCAAAGTGGCTTACAAACCGCCTGTAGTAACCTACTAAGCCTAAAAAGATTCTTAACTGACTTTTTCTCTGGTCTTGTCCAATTTTTGACTGCCTCCACTTTGTCTAGCTGGAGTTTTACATGCCCTCGACCAACAATGTACCCCAAATATTTGGCTTCTCTCATGGCAATGGCACATTTCTCTGGGTTAGCTGTTAACCCTGCGGACCGTAATGAAGCTAGGACCGCCTCAACTTTGGCTAAATGTGATCCCCAGTCTGGGGTATAAATCACTATATCGTCCAAGTAAGCAGCTGCATAAGCTGTGTGAGGTCGTAGCAATTTATTCATAGCCCTTTGGAAGGTGGCAGGTGCCCCATGCAACCCAAAGGGTAGGACTTTATATTGATAGAGACCATCAGGGGTGGAAAATGCAGTCGTTGGCTTGGCCGTGGAAGTCAGGGGAACTTGCCAATAACCCTTTGTTAGATCAAGGGTTGTTAAATAATTGCTACAAGCAAGATTTTCCACTAGTTCATCCACACGTGGCATCGGATAGGCATCAAACTGCGACATACTGTTTAGGCGCCTAAAGTCATTGCAGAACCTAATTGTCCCATTGGGTTTCGGGACAAGCACAATGGGACTATTCCATTCACTAGTGGACTCTTCAATTACATCTAACTGGAGCATCTTCTCGACCTCCTTTCTCACGTCTACCCGTCTGGCTTCTGGAATACGATATGGCTTCTGCTTGACAATGACTCCTGGCGCAGTGACAATGTCGTGTTCGATTAAGGTAGCGCGCCCAGGAATGGAAGAGAAGACATCCCTGTTCCGGCGAATCATTTCTTCAGTCTGTTGTCTCTGCTGAATGGATAAGGCTGGCTCTATGGGCACTTCAGACTTTTCAATGGCAGTACTCACTACCTGAGGAGAGGTTTCCTCATCATGCCAGGATCTAAGGAGGTTCACATGATATATTTGCTCCTCAATTCTCCTACCTAACTGGTGGACTCTGTAATTGACAGGACCGACAGCCTCTAGAACTTCATATGGACCCTGCCAATGGGCGAAAAGTTTGCTTTCCTGGGTAGGAACCAGGACTAGGACCTTGTCCCCAGGCTTGAAAGATCTAACAACAGCACTTTTGTCATAACTTTTCTTCTGTCGTTCCTGAGCCTCTTTTACATGTTGCTGCACAATGGGCCCTATCTTTCCTAGCCTCTCATACATTTGGGACACAAATTGTACCAGATTTGGCTCCCTGGGACCTTGCTGCTCCCACCCTTCTTTTAACATATCCAAGATACCCCTGGGCTGTCTCCCAAACAATAACTCAAAGGGACTAAACCCTGTTGAAGCTTGAGGTACCTCACGGATGGCAAACATCAAATAGGGAATAAGAGTGTCCCAATCTTTTTTCTCTTGAGCCACTGCTTTCCTGAGCATGTGCTTTAATGTGCGGTTAAAGCGTTCCACCAAGCCATCTATTTGTGGATGGTATACAGAGGTGTGAAGCGCCGTAACCCCTAGCATCTGGCACATGTCCTTCATCAGTTTGGACATGAATGGAGTACCCTGGTCTGTGAGAATTTCTTTGGGTATTCCCAAGCGTGTAAACATCAATACAAGTTCTTTAGCTATGGTACTGGACTTTATGTTTCGTAGGGGAATTGCCTCTGGATACCTGGTTGCATAGTCAGGGCCGGATTAAGGGAATGGAGGCCCCTGGGCTAAGGGGCCCTCCATTCCCCGCGAGGCCCCCAATGTGAGCCGTCCGCCGCCCCCCACCCCCCGCGAGGACCCCCCCAAGCACTTACCTGTCAGTGCAGTCCTCCGTCCCGGCGCGCTGTAAGCTCCTTACTGAGGAGATCTCGCGAGAGTTCACTCTCGCGAGATATCCTCAGTAAGCAGACTACAGCGCGCCGGGACGGAGGACTGCACTGACAGTACTCAGCAGCATCGATCGGGCCGGGGGCGCCCCCGCCCCCGACTGATCAATAATGCTGCTGAGGAGTTTGAAGGGCCCCCTGGATGCCCGAGGCCCCTGGGCTATAGCCCAGTTAGACCTCGGGTTAATCCGGCCCTGTGCATAGTCAAGCACCACTAGTATATATTGGTGCCCACGTGCGGATTTTTCCAGTGGCCCCACAAGGTCCATAGCTGTCCGTTCAAAGAGAACTTGTACTATTGATATTGGAATGAGAGGTGCCCTGTACATGGGTTTGGGACAGGTTCTCTGACAAATAAGACAGGACCGGCAATACTTTTCCACTGCCATGTGTACATCGGGCCAGTAAAACATAAGCAGAACTCGTTCCCGTGTTTTATCCTCCCCAAGGTTCCCCCACAGACATGTGTATGTGCTGCTTTTAACACTAGGGTTACATGGACCTGAGGAACCATTAATTGTTCTACTTTTTCCCCCTGTACATTAGCATTTCTATACAGGAAATTATTTTTAACAATAAAATATGGTATACATTCTGCAGGCTGGGCGGCTTTCGCTTCCCCATTTACCTCAGTCACACTTTTAAAGGCATGTTCCAAAGTGGCATCATTAAGTTGGTCTCGAGCAAAGTCCTGTGCAACGGAAACAAAATTGGCATTGCGAACCAGTCCGTATCCTCACTGACAGACGGGGTGGGCTCATCTGCGACATCACCGACCAATGCTAGTTTGGACTGTCCATGTTTCCCCACAGTTGGATGCTTTTGTGGAACTCCTGCTGTGACTCCCAGGATGGCATTCCGGTTTGGCGGTTCCCAAAGATCGATGTCCAGATGTTGTGGATTCTTAGGCGGTTCCTTTAAGAACGGGCTTCCGACCGTTGCCGGCATGTCCAGCCGGATCCACTCACCGAGGACATCATTAAACAGTGGGAAGTCTCGCCCCAAAATGAGTGGATATGGGAGTTTAGGTGCTATGGCAGCTACCACCATAACAGTTTTGTCTTTGAGTGTGACTGGTAGTATTGTTCTCTCATACTCCTCTGTTGTGCCATGTACGCAAAGAACTTTCACTTTGGGAAACCGAGAAGTTATGGTTTCGGGTAAAGCAGAGCTGGAAACCAATGAGAGTTCACTCCCCGAGTCAACCAAGGCCAGAACAAGGTTTTGGTTTATTAGCACAGTCACCCGGAACAAACAAGGACTTCCTGATGGGGGACTCATGGTAAAACAGCTTGGAAATGCAGGTCCAATATGTGCTACAGAACAGTCCATGGGTTCCTGTAGTTTAGGACACTCTGCCTTAAAGTGGCCTGGCTCACCACATTCAAAACACTTCAGATTAGACAGGTTTGCACCTGGCCCTCTGTCCGTAGCAGTTTTGCCATTGGGCCCTGTGGCAAGGATTGTCAAACCTGTCTTTTGGCGTGGCAGCGGCTTTGGCACAAATGCGGGTTCTTTAGTCATTTGCTGTAGCGCACAAAACCTTTCTACCACAGTGGCAAGCTCTTCCTAAGTTTGTGGGTCTGATTGCAGAACCCACCTTTGCAAATCGCGGTTCAACCCCCGGATGCAGTGATCTATCGCCAGAACTTCAATAAACCGAGAAGGCGAATTCTCTCCTCAGGCTGCAGCCATTTCTTTAAAATTTTAGAAGGCTCAGCCACTTGCGCTCTGACCGGTTTTTCTTTATCATAGCGCCATTGGTGATAGCGGTGGGCTCGGCCTGGCCCGGAAACTCCAATGCGAGCCAATATCTCAGACTTTAGACACAGATAATCAGAGGCCCGTTCCTCATCTAGATCCATAGAAGCTCGCTGAGCTTCACCAGTCAGATATGGCGCCAGTCTCTCAGCCCAATCTTTAGGAGGCCATTTTGCCCTTTTTGCAAGTCTCTCGAAAGAAACCAGATATGCTTCTACGTCATCAGCTGGTGACATTTTCTGGAGAACAGGACCAGGTGGTTCATTTCTGTCATGCCTCACCTGGCTTAACTCTTCTCTTAAAAGCCTTGTGTTTTCCACCTGTGCCTCGGCGACTTGTAGCATCTGAGCTTGCTGCTGTTGCTGCGCAGCGGCCACATTCATGAGGGTTCTCAGTAATTTCTCCATGTTGACGTCTGCGCGGGTTGTGTAGCGGAAACTTGCTTCCAGGAGCATCCCACTCCTGACACCACTTGTGGCAAGAGCCCGCTACTGCAGAAGCACACGCGTACACTTGCACAGCAATTATGGAGACCCTCAACGCTTACTATACATAGTCCAGCTCTCTATCCAGATCAGCCAGCTAGCCCAGAGTTGATCTCCCTGAACAATGAAACAAGCAGGGTTTTATACCTGACACTCCTCCCACAGGCCTAGCTTGATGGACAGGTGACACACCCACCTTCTCTTTAAAATGAAACGCCCATCCCTGGCTCTGTTTAGACTATCAGACCCACCCTGTCTGTTTGCTGAGAGGAAGCAGCTTTTAAATCATGTAAGTAAACCAATTTTAAACTACACATATGTTTTTACCTGGTTTAATCTCCACCTAGGTACATAACTGTGCCAATGTTTTACTCTACTTCCCTGCTTTCTCTGCATATTGCCAGCTAAATGCCTCCTTTTGTTACAATAGATAGATACTGTTTTAGGCAGGTGTGGAGAGAATGCTTTAAAAAATAGAAGTGTTAATAGTTTAGTTTTTAACAATTAACAAAATGCAAAGTGAATGAACAGAAGAGAAATCTAAATCAAATCAATATTTGGTGTGACCACCCTTTGCCTTCAAAACAGCATCAATTTTTCTAGGTACACTTGCACACAGTTTTTGAAGGAACAGGGCAGAGAGGTTGTTCCAAATATCTTGGAGAAATAACCACAGATCTTCTGTGGATGTAGGCTGGTTTTGGAGCCAATCAGACGCCTCCCTGGTGGTATTGCATGACAGATAAGTACCTGCTTGTATTTTCTCAGCATTGGGGACACCATTAATCCTGACCAAATTCCAAACTCCATTTGCTGAAATGCAGCCCCAAACTTGGAAGGAACCAACACCATGATTCACTGTTGCTGCAGACAGTCATTATTGTACCACTCTCCAGCCCTTCAGCTCAGAACTGGAAAAAAAAACAGTGGGACCCAGGTATACCCATCTACTGTTCAGAGAAGTCTGGCCAGAAATGGTCGTCATGGAAGAATAGCAGCCAAAAAGTTAACCTTCAACATGGAATCAAGGCCAAGAGACTCAACTATGCATGAAAACATAGGAACTAGGGTGCAGAAAAATGGCAGCAGGTACTCTGGACTGTGGAGTCAAAATGTGAAATATTTGGCTGTAACAGAAGGCAGTTTGTTCGCTGAAGGGCTGAAGAACGGTGCAATAATGAATGTCTGCAGGCAACAGTAAAGCATGGTGGAGGTTCCTTGTAAGTTTGGGGCTGCATTTCAGCAAATGGATTTGGGGATTTGGTCAGGATTAATGGTGTCCTCAATGCTGAGCACACAGAGCTCACAATTTAGAAAGTTTACGAGAACAGGACATAATTGAGCAGTATGATATTTGGTAGGTTGGTAGATTCCACTTTGCATTTCAGCAAACAAAACTGCCATATTTCATTTCCATAAAACTGACTCTGGAAGTCAAATTTCTTTGTTTTAGTACTTACTTTATCTTTGCATTTGTTTTTGACTTCAGCTAGTGCAATAAGAACAAATGCAGTAAGGGAGGATTCATATTCTCTATATCCACCCTAAAGAGGCGAGAACACAATATGGTTTAGAGATAATGATTGTTAATATGTGATGTACAAATATCCTTACATTATATGATGGCATAATGTATCGCTACTGAGAAATACTATTTAAGGATATTAGAAGTCACACAGGAGTTCCTTGCTGATCCTTTTTATTGTACTCAGGTGGCACACTGCCCCTTAAAAATACAGGTTTAATTAAAAAACAAAACATTTTAACAGAGATACAGACAAGACTGTAACAGACTTCAAGACACAAAAACGGTCACTGGTATGGATTCTTCATTCTCTGTTCCAGCCTAATGCCAATGTAAGTAATGTGATTATCAAAGTTAACACTAACTACTGTTCCCCATACTCCAGCTCCAATCAGGAATTAAACAAACTTGGAGATGTGGCCTATTTAGGAAATAGAAGGGATCATGTGGTACAACTTGGAATAGCAGCTAATGAAACTTTGTTACAATACCTGTCAATATGACCCATTTCTCTTTGGGCACAGTGCTTTACTCCTAGTTTATCCACTTTATCCCCTATTGAATTATTCTGAGCTGAATTAGGTGTGGCTCATGCCTCAATGCATATACCCATCTCACTTTCAGGCTGTGGGTCCTTTCAAGATCCACCCAGGGTCGACCTGGGAAACCCTTCCTTACTCCCTAAAAAACACTTGCAAGAACACACACTTACATAAAAAGGGTATAAGCCACTCGGCTTATTTATTAGGATAATGGCTTGTAACCTGTGACCAGACACCTTATAAATAGTGGCTGGTGTGAGTAAATGGTTTGTTTTACAAACAAAAAAAATGGGAAAAATTAAAAAAACTGTTTGAACATGGTAATGTACACAGCGTATGAAAGGAAATGAAACTGTTCAACTATATCACATTACTTCAGGCTTCTCTATTGGGAGTAGTACGACGTAGTAATGAAGCAGGATTGCACTCTGTAATTTCCTACATATTTTCACCCTAAATCAACAAAATAACACAAATGTACAATGTTCTAGACTAAAGTGTGCACCACTCTTGAAGAGCGCAGTACAGTAATAGCAATGTAACTACCTGTATCAGGCTAAGGTGAATAGTATAGTCTCAAGAAAGCCTATGTAAGCAGAATACCTTGCAAGGTATAGAAAGCAATGATAATAGGGGTTATAGTTTCTGAGTAGTGTTAGCGTTAATGTGAGACAAGTTCGTTATGAGTGGTGGTATGCTCAGTGTGTGGGGTAACTGGAAAATCAACACACATAGCAAACAGGTACTGTTCCTCAAAATATGTAACTAGGTGTAGTTCCTTAAGCAATGGTCACTACTAAATATATGGTAAGGCTAGGTGAGGCCGGAGTAGTCCCAACAGTGTAGGACAATGCAAGGCAGTACCTGTGCCTCAAGCAGAACGTCACATGGGTAAATCACTCTGGGTGTGGTGCAGTGTAGTGTTAGGCAGATGACTCACAAATGCAGAGAACACTAGCCTACTCTGGAAACTAGTAAGGTGCTCTGAACTCGAATCAAAGACCTGGAATGTCCTCCAGTTATTCTCCTCATAATAAGGCATGAATGAAGCAACACAAACAGCAGACAATTGGAATGCTTCTGGACTCTAAGGACTGGTTGGGTGTCTGGATTCTCATTTCTCTCTGTGTATTGCTTTCTGCTTTTCTGGGCAGGTATCTTGCTATCTCTTTCTTACTGGACAGGACCTGGGCTCCCACAGATTTTTTGTCAGCTTGTACAGGACCCTTAGCAGGCTAAGCTCTTAATATAGCAGACTCCTCTTTGGAATTGTTATTCCCTTCTGATAGTCTTGCAGCTAGCTCTAATTGGCTTGCAGCCCTGCCTGACAGACTGACAGCCTTCTTCGCCAAACTTGCAGCCTTGCCTGTATGTGAGAAAGCTCTGTCTGTTATTATGTCAGTCTGCTCTGTGAGACTGGTGACTTTTCGGTTGTAATGTTCTTCTCATCTCCCACTTTCTGTATTAGTAGCAAATTCTCTCTAATCTCCTGACTGGTTGAAAGACACTCACATTCACAGTTCTTACACTGACTGTGCTCTCTGTCATTCCCAGTAGCTTAAGTATTCAAGTGCTGTACATGCTCTTTGTTTCTCTGACTAGCTCCAGGACTCCTAAATATACAGCATGCTTTATTGTTGTCTGCTTTTCATAAACTGTGTCAGCTGTGAAGACATCTGAGGCTCAAAGGCCTAGAGTGACTTACATAACTAAGAAAGCAAAATATGAGTAGTTTGCTAGCAGTTATCGTTCACAGACATTTGGTAGTTGTTCTAAGGCAAATAAAACAGAAGGAGGGTTAATGCTATGTATATCTTGATGTCACATTACTTCAAAAGGGGCAGTGACCTGCAGTCAATCAGCGATAGCATCAGATATATTAGTCGCTGACTACAAAAGCTTTCCTGTCAAAGCTGCAGTCCTTTAACGGACAAACAGCCCACCACCAAGTGACCCAACTAACCCCCACCCCCCTCAGCTTCCAATATAGCTGCTCTATTAATAGCTATATCACACTCCGGGAGAGCCTGGGAATAACATCAGACCAGCACAGTCTTACCACTGGCCATTTGGAATGTATGGCAAGCAGATCCTCCCTAATGGAGATTAACAAATCCAAAGATTTGCCCTTACTTAAGTCATTACCCCCCCAGGTGTATGACCAGATAAGGGAGGCCCAACACAAACCCTCCTACCCAACCTTCTCACTTCCACCGGCTGGGAGAAGGTGGACCAATCATTGGCCAAACTGTCTTTGGATGCCCAGTACAGGTAAAAGTGACCTACCATCCATATCCAGATCTTCCTGCCAAGCATGCCTAAAACAAAAAAAGTTACATCAAATCCCAGTCAAAACCGTATCAACCACCGCACCTGGGTGGGAAAGCAACCCATGGGAAGGGTAAAGAGAGCGGTAACCCATTTGAAGGAAAAACCTATAAAACCCCAGAGGCAAGTAGCTAATCAGCACTGGACCCGGGGAGAAAATAGGAAAAATCCCTTCTTGCCCTCGCTAAAAGCAACAAGCAGCAAAGCCCTGGGTTACTGAAGGAGGAGAGAAGGAAGAATGACCGTGATGCAACCATTTCCTCTTCGCACTAATGTATGTCTTATAGTCATCCGACTTCCACCTGGACTTAATCACAGCGATGGAAGGGTTCTCTTTGGCTGTAGCAGTAGCTACACCAATGCAAAATGAATGGGTGCCGTAGAGGGCCGGGTCTAGATCCACAAACTTCAAGGAATGCTGGAATAGCGCATGGAAATTAAATTTAGTTAGGGGGAACCAACCAGAGTTCACCCCCATGGGGACTAACCACAGGAAATTGTGTACACAAAGTCAGTAGACCTGATATATGTCTAGGAGGCATCGAACTTCCATCAACCTAAGTGCTTTAACACTGCAATGGAAAACCCATCTGTAACCGCAGCAGTAGCTGCCCCAATCCTAAACTACTGGGCATTAGTGTGTTTCAGGTCCAAGCAGATAAATTGCATGGACCTCCTAAATTTATATCCATTGACATTTCATTAGGGGTGAAGCATCCTGGTGTATCAACGCCATCCCTCTGCGGTCTGTCAACTACGTGCCGTAAATAAATAAATATTGTCACATGTATTCCTGTATTCATTGAGACTAGTTAATGGGAATCATCAACATTGGAGGTTAGCAGCCACTGTGGTCCAATCTTGCAAGTATATCTCCAACAATCCTGACAGTGTTTTTTATTTTGCAGGCTTAGCAAACTTACAGACACTCGTAGGGGGCTCATCTGGGTATGGCTGTTGGCCCAACTGTGGTCAAACCTACTTCCTCCTCTGCCTCTCTGTCATGCATCTTTTTCTCTGCCTGAGACCCTGGCACCAAAGCCCAGAATTTCATTCAGCTCTGATGTTATTTCCTGGCTTATCACATTTCAGGTGAATTTTTGTTTGTAGCATCTGAGGCTTTGTTACACTGCTCCCTACTGCTGGTAACTCCTCCCTCTTGTCAGTAACCTCCATGGACAAACCCCTCCCCATCATGTAAGTGCTGGGTTCCTGGGCTTACATAAGTTATTGATCTTAAAGTGCATCCTTTAACCATCAATATTTTAATTCAGACCAAGTAAAGTCAGCTGAGATAGGAGTAAAACGGTGCAGTAAGTTAATGCATCCCAAGAGAAATGAGTCAAGTTGGAAGGTACTGTATGCACTACTGGGACCTGATAGTATGATTAAGGGTATTTTTCCACGTTCAGGTAAATTACATTTTGGAAGGAATCTAGAAAGACTATCCAATGTTTTAGATAATGCTGCAGAATTACTAGTACCATGGCCGTCTGTCCGACTGGGCACGATGGGCAGGTGCCCGGGGGCCCAGGGGGAAAGGGGGCCCAAGGCAGGACTGCTGTAAAAAAAAATCCTGTAAAAATAAAACAAAACAAGAAAAACAAACAAACAAAAAAAACTTACCTTTTGCGGTCACCTGACCGTTCAGATCAGGTGGTCAGGTGGCGATCTGGCTCCCTCCCTGGTCCCCTCTTCCGTGCTGTGCTCGGAGTGAATGTCGAGCGTAATGTCACGCCTGACATTCACTGCAAGCACAGCACGGAGGAGCGCAGAACAGAGAGACTCAGCGAGGGAAAAAAGAAGAGAAGGGGATCAGACTTAAGTTAAGTTAAGGGGGCCCCATATATATATATATATATATATATATATATATATATATATATATATGTAAAACAAAAGTGATTATATATTAATATATATATATATATATATATATATATATATATATATATATATATATATATATATATATATATATATATATATATATATATCGATCGGAGCGCGGGACAGCACACTGTCACTGCCGAGCGGACCTGCACATAGTGTGCAGCCGCCGGCAGTCTTAGATGTCGGAGAGGGGGCGGGGGTGTACTTATATTCAGATTCAAATGGAATCCTATCTTGAGATCCACTTGTATTTGAAGATAGCCGCACATACGCTCAACTTGCGTGTTCGTTTTAAAAACACAACTTGCATGCAGGTTGCGTTCGAAGATGAATCAGGCCCACAGAGCCTAATTTAGAAATAGGAGCAAAGCAGTTGTAATGCAAGTGGTTTTTTTTTTGTATGTAAACATGCCCCCTCCCAACTCCCTCCCAACTCCCTCCCAAATCTGTACGCACATTTTGAATTTGCCTCCCCCCTTACAGTGCAACATGGTTTTGAACAGGTGCAAATGTGCTCCTTTCTTTTGTTTTGCTCCTAAATAAGTCCCACAATGTATAACCAGCACTTAACCAGAAACTTGCATACCTAAAACCATTAAATTAAGTCCAGACCTGGTCTCACAGTATTGTTTTAATATAATCTGCCTGTTTCGGACTCTAATCTTTGACTGTCTATTAGATTACAATTTTGTCTGCTGATCATCTGAGCTGGTTCATATACTGCTTGTCTGACAAAGTCTATTTCTCTCATTTGATTGTAAATATGGATTAACACTGTGCACAAGACCTGAGGATAGCTAGTATTACCAGTGAGCCTGCTTTCATGAGGGCTCAATATGCATATAGCCAATCAAAGAAGTTTTCTCATGCTCCAGCCAATCACAGGTTATTTGCATACTGGCTCCTTGTCATTCATTTGTGTTCCTTTTTTTATGCTAGCTCAAATAGCTGCTAGGGCTTGCTGGTAGTTCAAGAAACGTAATTATTTGAACACTTTAACACATTAACCCGATACCCACCACATGTATTAGGATATATGCAACTCAAAACACGTTAGGCACAATTTTTGGGTTGTAATTTTATTCTTACATTTAGGCCACAAAATTGCAGCCTACTTTACATGAGGCCCATTGTATATACCAAAGGTCTTATTGTGGACATTGGCATGCCTAGTGTGCAATACTGGGAATATTACTGTTTTTGTCCACTATTCATTGTTAGCAGTTGGGCAGCTGATATAAAGGCTAATCAGTAATTTTTTTGTCAGCACTAATCGCACTAAAGGTGATGTAACTTAATCTGTCTCTAACTGGATCCTGTTATTGCTGTCGGACTTACTCCCAAGCTAATATTTATCTAAAACAAGTGTGAACATTACTAGATCTTGTGGTTTTACTACTTGCCATGTGTTTTAGTAACTGTGATAATGTTGTAACCTGTGATATGAATTACATGTCCTTGTTTTCTGATATTAAAAATCAATTTACAAAATGTTAACTATGAGTTCAATACATTTCTGTTTGTGCAAATACAAATTGTCCACTTTGCACATAATAAGCACATCCATAGCATGTTTTTTTAGGAACTGTTCCCATAAAAATTCTCAGCGTATAAACAATTGATTACAGTAGTCAAAGCAACATGGCTGCTGACTTTAGCATGACTGTAGTTCTTTAGTTTAAAATTTTGAAGGCAGAAATAGAATTAATATTATTCTTTAGAAAAGGGGTGTCCAAGCCCAGTCCTCAAGAGCTATCAACATTTCATCCTTTCAATTTTCTTCAATCATGCACAGGTGAGTTAATCTATTTTTCTGGGTCAGTAATTATCCCACCTAATTCTACAGACAGAAATCCTGAAAACATGACCTGTTGGTAGCCCTTGAGGACTCGGTTTGAGCACCACTACTTTATGCAACAAAAATAACACAGTCATTGTCACAACACACATAGTTTTATTTCAAAATGTGACTTTGAACGCCGACCTAAATGTCTTACCTGCATTTGTTTCGAATATACCTCCCCATGTTCCATAAATTCTCCATCATTATTTTGTTTTGTAACCAGCCATTTAGAACTATTACAAAGCATATTTGTGTCAATATGCACCAAAGTGCTAGCCAGAGCAAATATTTTCACCACATATGCAGTTAACCTAGAAGAAAATAAAGTTATTAGCAAATTGTGGAGAATAATGTATAAAAAACAATACAATGTCAAGCACTGACATCTGCTATAACTAAATATTGGAAGCTGCATAAAACACACCAAAAAATTAAAAACAATTTAAATTCATCTATGCTTGACACTTCTTTGTCTGCCACTATCATATTCAGTCAATTGTTTTCAATCTTGATTCCCTTTAGATTGTAATTGACATGTAATATGTTTCTATATGGTCATTTTACCAGCCTGGCCAGTTAAAAAATGGACTCTCTGCCAATGTTATTGATGGGGCAAGAGCATAAAAAACAAATGTCCCTAGAAAAGGTGGCAGCCATAGACCTCATATACCAGTTTCTGCTGATAATGCACATAGAAATGTGTGTTAATTAGGAGGTATAGAAAAATAAAATGGTATATATAAGCAACCAATATTGTCAGAAAAAAAAGCTTATGAGATATGCTGCCTTACTAGTACCATCTCTTGGTACTCACTGAAGATTCTAACATAGTGTATCCATCCCAGATAAGTATAATGCATAGAGTTCTGCAGCCAGATCTGCAAACTCCAGTCTCATGTGCCATCACTATCAGCTAACTACAATACAGTGGTCTATTCTTTTTAAAGGAGTTGAGTCTGGGATCAAGGGAAGGAGGAAAGAAGCAGTATAGTTTCTTTGCTGTTTCCTATGCTGTACCCTGGACCAAAGACCACCACGGACCACCCCGGCTACCTAAATTGGGGTGAGTAACATAGATGGGTATGAGGTTATAATATATGGAGTCCTATGTGACTACATGATATATGGGGTAATATGCGGCTATAATATTTTGACATTTCAAACAAAAAATAGTAGATATGTGGGCTATCTGGTATTTTGTGAGGCTAAATTAGAGCTCCCAATCGTCATTGGTTTTCCTTGGACTGTCCCCTTTTTTCCATATGAAATCTGTCAATGCTTATTTTGCCATAATTCCTTCTGATGAGCTGAAACAGGACAGATTGGGGCATTGTTTGGGTTGGAAAACTGGGACTTTCTTATCACCTAAAATGCAGTGAATGTATATCTTAAAGCTACTTCTTTTCTTGCAGACTTTATACTTCCAAGACAGTGAGAGCAAGACGCTTGGGGGCTATGCGTAAATCTGAGATACCTGCAAGTATGCATAATATGCAAACTTCATTTGAGTAAGTCTATTCTGGTAGCAAAATCAGGGTGACAAAAAGCCGGAATTGCATATCCAGCACTAGGCTATGCTAGCCAAGGCTGGTGGCACTAAAACCGGCAGCATGGGGTCCCCCTGTTGTAGTTCCAACCATTCCTAAATCATTGTTCAGCATGAACTGCCCTCCCTTTCCTATAAAATGCATGCCCTGGACGGAAAGCACTAGGCTTATTCCCACGCCCCTGGGCGGTGGGTGTGGGTTAAGAAGTAAAATTAAACTGATAATTTTTCCATGGTGCACTACTGATAAAATGATGCTCTAGACACCTTAAAGAGTATGGGTATGCTGGTGCTTGCACTGCTATTAGTGCCAGCATACCCATGGTTGCCAGGGCATGTAGCCATATGTAATACGAAAAGGGCCAGCATGGTATCCAGGACCTGCTGTGACCTGTCGTGCACCTTTACAAAATGTTAAAAAATACACAGACACTGTAGAAAAAAATATCTTAATTCTAAACAAAGACACCCCACAATTCCCTCCTTAACCCCTTTTTTTTCTCCTCACCTAGTTCCATGGTGGAATCTGCTGGATTTCCGTCTGGCATTCCAATCGGTACAGAAAATAGCAAACCCAAACAGGACACCAAACCATGCTCGGTTATTAGCCCTACAGCAAATGACTTATAACTGGCGATCATATATATAAGCTGGGGATGTCCCTCGCTCTGAGGACAATATCTAATTTATATAAAACACTCTCCAAAATCTAGAAGGAAACTAAGAGCCTCTATCACTATATTTACAAGAATATTCACTCTGTGTCCAGAATGTAATGTAAATAGCAATGCCAATATATGGGGTACAAAGTGACTGATGCAATGAACCAATATATGACATTACTGGGTGATTATAAAAACCAATAGAACATTCAATACACAACTCAAGTAGTATAGAGGTATGGTTAAAGTCTGGACTAATATCATGTTCATGGAATTTCCTGGTGAACCATTATCAATGAAAGCAGGATTGTCAGCTGACAACTCTCTAAAGGTTACCTTGACAGGCAATAGCAATTTGTTCTGTGTGCAAGGTAATAGCTGTGGACCTAGATGTGTTCCTTGTACACAAGTCTGCCCTGTCATTTCCTAGCCTCTTAAGGCAGGAATATGTGTAATGTTCCTTTTCTACACAGAAAAGGCAGAGGCCTAGAAATCTTCGACTCTGTTTCTTCAGAGTTGACAACCAAATGAAAGTCTCAAGCTCCATAGTCTCCATTGCAGGACAATTATAGGAGGATACTGTAAAATAGTAATCACGTTCTAGTCTCCTGTCTATAATGCTGTGATGAGATGGGGGATGTCAGGAGTCTAGTCTGCTGAACACCCATTCTTATCCAAAACTGGGTTTAATATTGCATGTATTGTATTGTATTAACCTTGTATACATGCTTTTTATATTGTATTTTCTATTGTACAAATTCTAAAATGATGCCACGTTATCCTTAGTATTAGTATATTGTAATGCAGTAATTGTATTGATGTATTGGCAGTTTTGTAATAGAAATCTATACACAGTTAAATGCCATGTTAATTAGTCTATCTCTTAAGGAGCATCTTTATTAGCACATTCCTGAGGTAGGGTGCTGCTGTAAGTGAACCAAGTGGGGAAGGGAAGAGCAAATGTAGTGAAGTGAAAACAAAATTGAATTTGCTTTTTAGAATAGGAGAACACTGATTCAGAGTGAGGGCTCAGTCTCACTCCTGGTTGCAGGGCGATGCAAGTTTGAGTGCATATGTGTTCTGAAACCTCTGTGGACTTGGTCAATGTTTGAAACCACTCAAAGTGGGGATGCCATAGGACCTTATTCCTGCTACATTGGTAGCTAAATGAAGAGCATGGCTCAGCAACCAGGACAAGTACTGGATGCAATTGTAATTAGGATGCATCAAAGAGCTTAAGGCAAAGATGCTGGTAAGAAATAGAGTGTGTATTGTGCAGGTCTGTGAACCCCCTGTTAATGAAGCATAGTGTTACATATTGTGTGTACTGTTTTTGCAAGTGTGTGATATAAATATATATAATAAAAAAAGATGCGTATCTCACCCACTATTTGCCTAGGTTATTTATTTAATTGTATTTTATTTAAATTTATGTTGAGGGACCATTACCCTGATATCTTCATAAATATGTCTACCATTCTTGATGGATATTCAAATTAAGGTCACCAAACTATGAGAAGTTTGACATTGCAACAGGAAATATTTAACCTGCTCTTATAGACCCTGCCAAATGGACTTTTAGAGCTGGATCATTCCAACCATATTCAGCCGACCACTTCCTGAACTAAGCACAATAAGATTCTATAAGTCTGCATAATTGTCTTAGGAAACAGAGGTTATTCTCTGCTGAGTTCGGGATCATCATATTGCAACACTGCTCAAAAAAATAATCTACAAAATTAAATGCTCAATTATGAGGCTCAAGACTGGTGTCCAAGACTGGGAATTACCCTAGAGTAATGAAAATAATTATTCAATTTATTTTCTGTCCCATTCCTGAGTTTAAACTACCATTTTACAACTTTCATTAAAAAATTTTAACGTTTTCCAGTCCCCATTGAACCAGTCAAGGAGGTGCACTTTAGGTTCTACAACCCCTGATGGCGCTATCTGAGGCTGACTGGATAGTTCCTCCTGAGCAGTTTCCCTAGTGGATAAACCCTGCACTAACTGGGTCAATACCTGCAACTGGTTAGCCAATACCTGGGCCGGACTAATCTGCATAAGGTTAAGCTTGTAATTATAGAACATTTGTCATCAACATCCCAATAAACCTATAGACCCACATATGGTCTTCACCTATATCGGCTCCTATTTTACATAGAACACAATGTGCTCACCAGTACCGAGTCATCCCTTGGTCTTATGTGCAATAATATATGTTTATACATGGATGGTTGTACAAATCCGACAGACATATGACAGTTTCCTACACAGACAGTGCAGAAAGGTATATTTTGCACTATACAGTGGTAATTACGTTTAACTCTACATGAGGCACATGGAGCATAACAAAGGCTTTTAGTGAAGTCTAAATATTGTCTGTTCTTTTGATCTTGTCTGTCTCCTCTCCTATCTGAAACTAGTACATCCTTGAATATTTGTACAATTGCAATATAACTGAACCTTATTTGTATTGCCAAATAAGAGAAATTTAGTATATAAAAAGAATAAGCATATTTTTTGATAGAATTTCAAATAATTATATTCTCCCCATAAGGGGGTATATTTACTAAACGACGGGTTTGAAAAAGTGGATATGTTGCCTTAGCAACCAATCAGATACTAGCTGTCATTTATTTAGTGCATTCTACAAAATGAAAGCTAGAATCTGATTGGTTGCTATAGGCAACATCTCCACTTCTTCAAACCCGCAGTTTAGTAAATCTAGCCCAAGTTCTCAATAGAAATTACAGGGAGTTTGTCTACAAATCTGATAAGGAGATTAGAATTTATATCCATTCAGCCTGGTCAAGCTTTATCTGCGAATAGTAACATATCTCACTAAATATCAATATATTATAATTTATACACACAATATATATATGATACTAAATTAATACGCATTACATTTTTAAAATACTGCTGTATTTATCTTTGAAATTACATATCACTTTGCGCAATGTGACATAAGTACAATCATGGGCTTGTGAGACTTCTTTTTGCAGAATTAAGTATTTAAATGAGCTTAAGGGGTGAAGAGTGCACCTTTGTGGGACATTCCTGCACTAGCATAGAGCCAGTTTACCCGCACAAAGGATCTTAACTTTCTACATATCCTCAGGGGTGGCTGCAATTGAACGTAAACTTTCTTGAACACTTTATATTAGAAAATGCAGGTATAGGGGCATTATTGCCTACTTAAAAAAACCAAATTTATGAAAGCACCTTGTCCCCTCACCCTCAGTAATTTAGGAGAATTATGTTAAAGGAATTGCCGTAAAGTGATAGTGGACATGGCATTAAAGAAACCTTTTATACTTATATTTACAATGCGCATTTTTCAAACCTGAAAATAGGTATACATGCACCATGTTATGTGACATATTGGCACATTTAAGGAAAAAAAAACAACTTTAATTCAGAACTGTATAAATACCCTGAAATGAAAGTTATTATTATTATTATGTACATGCAATCTGAACTGACTTTTCATTGTGGTTTCAATAATATGTGCGCCCTATATTCACTGCAGAATTCCTGCTTTGTAAAGGGTTCTTAGATAAGGAATCAACGGATAAAGAACTAGCTCTTACCATGTGCTATTCTGAAAAGAGTAGTCAGACAGCCGATGAATCAACTGACTCATGTAACCTGGTTCAAAACAAAAACACACACATTAGATATTTATGTATTCTTGTATTATATATGATGCTTATCACATTATATTAGATAGATAGGTTTATTCGAGTATGATTAGTGTTAATCATATTATGTTGTACTATTGTAGCTCATTTATAGCATCTATACTGAACCTCAATGTAGTTAACATCATACTCCACAATCTTAACAAACCTACAAAATATTACTTGAATTAGAACATATTTGTAAGAGATGAGCACACTTTTCCAGTGGTTGGCTTGCCAAAATGTTCTGCCCACACAAAAAATAGCATTAACGTAAGATGTTTGTAAATCAGCCAACAATGATAGCTCAGCTGGCAATGTGCTTCCAATATACTGTTATAAATATTTACTGTCTATAGTCATGTTTTTTTTACTCATCATATCTATGGGGATTTTCAAGTGGAGGAGAGTGAGTGGGGTTATTTAACCATGAGGCTATGAGAGAATTTCAACTCAATTGACACCATCTTCCTGGGGACAGAGGAAGAGATCTTACGTGAATCACCTTTTTTCCTTTCTGTAGTCAGTGCATTGGAGCCACAGTGACTAACTGCCTGGAGTAGAGGCATGAGAAGGGGACTAAATATTCTCTCTGTCTTGCTCCTACCAGTAATGATGTCAGTGGGTTGGGTACGCATTAATGATGATGCTAACCCCGACAACGGATACCCCGACAGGAATACAACGGAGGTGTATTCCCCAACAAACTGCTAATACTGATAACTTGGAAGACAGACCTCAAACACTGCCGACGAATGAAGAACTCGGCAGCCAGCGATGGTGTCACTTTCAAGGTGCACACTATGTTTCCTGCTGTTAACCTGGTAATTTAAGGAGGCATCGCCTGTACAATGTAGTAGGCTTCAAAGCAATGAAGAAGTTTTGTCCCTCCATCAGACCCTTTGTAGCTCTATGGGACAATGTAAAAATTCTACTTAATGTAGTGACTATATTCCACATTAATCAGGAGGTCATGCTGTCATCTTTTTGTCCACAGCCAAAAACCTGAAAGTACCTGAAAGAAAACTGCATTAACTTGAATAGTGTGTGGCCCTCCCCATTGTATTCCTTTGGTGCATACCAGGGTTATGTCTGCCATGGAGGATTGAAGAGGAAAAGAACGGATTATGCTTAATGATAATTCCTTTAAATACTCCATGTCACCCCAATTACCCACCCATGTGGCTATGTGGCCATGTGGTTTTGTTAATATTTTTCAGGAAAAAGCTTGAGAAATCACTCAAAGACATTGTTGAAAAGGAAGAGCTACCTTATACCCCTTTCACACTGAGTCTTAGGTCTGAGAATAGCCTAGGTAATGTGTCAGTGTGAATTGGTCAACCCTGGTCGTGACCAGTTATTCCTGTGTTGGTGCTTGATTCGCTGCGGTATGAAAGGTTTTCCTGGGTTATTCTACCCAGGTTCTGTTAAAAGCAACTCTTTGGTGGATCAGAATCGCTCTCTGATGATGTTGTCTACATGCTGCAGAACGAAAGGGGTGGAAAATTGGCAGGTTGCTGAAGTACAAGAGCTACTGGATGTCAGAGGGGAACAGGAAATAAAAAACTAATTACTGGTACACTGAAGGATGCAACTATTTATGGGAACATTGCAAATATACTGAGTGACCGGGGGATCAAGTGCTCACAGCTGCAAGTTGTCAACAAACTCCAGTCCCTCAGGAAGCAATACAGCAAAGTTGATGATCACAACGAAAAGAAAAGTGGCAATGGCTGTATGGTGTGGCCAGATTATAATTTATGCAATGTTGTATTTGGCAACTCAGCCCTGTCCAACCCCATTTGCCTTTCTTCTTCAAATTGTCCTAACGGTTATGCAACCTCTGAAAGCACCTCCTCAACCTATTCCCCCCCCCCCCCAGGGTAGTTCTGCCGCTCCTGCACCGGCAGCTTCTCAGCTTCACATCCCTAATCCTCCCAAATTTGATGGGGACCCTAAAGCCTGCCGTGGATTTCTAAATCAGTGTGCCATCCAATTTGAACTTCAGCCATGGAACTTTCCTACAAAGAAGACTAAATTGGCTTACATCATCTCCCTATTGTCCGGTCAAGCCCTTGCTTGGGCATCTCCTCTATGGGAGCATAATGACCCTACATTACATAACTGTGCCACCTTTCTGGAGACCTTCAGACGTATTTTTGATGAATCAGGACGGGTATCCAGCGCTGCTTCTGGTATTCTCCGCATTCGCCAGGGCACTCTTACCTTAGGCCATCATCATCATCATTTATTTATATAGCGCCACTGACTCCGCAGCGCTGTACAGAGAACTCATTCACATCTGTCCCTGCCCCATTGGAGCTTACAGTCTAAATTCCCTAATATAGACACACACTCACACACATAGAGAGGGAGACAGACAGACAGGTAGAGACTAGGGTCAATTTTGATAGCAACCAATTAACCTACTAGTATGTTTTTGGAGTGTGGGAGGAAACCGGAGCACCCGGAGGAAACCCACGCAATCACAGGGAGAACATACAAACTCCGCACAGATAAGGCCGTGGTCGGGAATTGAACTCATGACCCTAGCGCTGTGAGGCAGAAGTGCTACCACTTCGCCACTGTGCTGCCCAGGCCAGTACGCTCTCCAATTTCGTACCGTGGCGGCTGAACTTCGCTGGAACAACGAGGCCCTTGTGGCCACCTTCTGGCAAGGGTTGTCCGAGCGCATCAAGGACGAATTAGCAGGTCTTGAACTCCCAACTTCTTTGGACGCATTAGTTTCTTTGTGTAACCAGATTGACATTCACTTCCGTGAACACTCCCAGGAGAATGAGTGTTCCCGCCGCCCTGGCTTTCGTATGGCCCCCCATTTTCAGAGCCATGTGGTACCAGTAGCAGAACCCATGCAATTAGGTAGAGCGTGCCTCTCTCAGGAGGAGAGGGAGAGGCGATTTAAGAATCGTTTGTGCCTGTACTGCGGGAAACCAGGACACCTGCTAAGTAATTGTATCAAACGACCGGGAAACGACCAAGCCTAACCAACAATGGAGAAGTCAGGTTAGGTGTTTTCATTTCTTCTTCAGTCGATTCCAGCTTCTCTGTTCAGGTCGTTCTATTATTCACTGATAAACAGCTCTCCTTTCCCGCACTCATCGATTCTGGGGCAGCAGGGAACTTCATAAGCACAGGTACCGTTGAAAAATTATCTTTACCTACTCTACACTCGGACCCTCCTATCGCCATCACGGCTATTGATGGAAGCCAAATTACAGGAGGATCCATTAAGAAGCGTACAGTTAAACTATCCCTTTGCATTGGAGCTTTGCACACTGAGACTATTTCCTTGCTAGCCATTCCGGAGGCTATTAATCCTCTGGTACGCGGTCTTCCCTGGCTCAGATTACATTCCCCCACTTTGGATTGGCACAAGCCTGAAGTTCTTGCCTGGGGTTCTGCTCTCATTTTCGATCTCTTCCTAAGATTAAGAGGCCCCTTGAAGGAAGCACTTCTCCTCAAACATTCTCGTGATCCTTTCCACTATAGTTCATCTTTGGATGTATTTTGTGAGAAAGAGGCTTCCAAGTTACCTCCTCACAGACCTTGGGATTGCTGTATTGAACTGCTGCCGGATAAATTGCCGCCCAGAGGACAGGTCTATCCATTGTCCTTACCTGAGTCCAACTCCGTGTCCATTTATATTAAAGAAAACTTAAAACGGGGCTTTATTAGGAGATCCTCCTCTCCTGTGGGGGCCGGGTTCTTCTTTGTTAAAAAGAAGGATGGTGGACTGCGACCCTGTATAGACTACCGTGGTCTTAACACCATTACTGTGAAAAACAAATATCCCTTGCCTTTGATTTCGGAGCTCTTTGATAGAATAAAGGGGGCTTCTATCTTCTCCAAATTAGACCTCAGGGGTGCCTACAACTTAATTCGCATCAAGCAAGGAGACAAATGGAAAACAGCTTTTAACACTCACGATGGACATTTTGAATACTTGGTTATGTCCTTTGGGCTCTGTAATGCCCCCGCAGTGTTCCAAAATTTCATCAACAAAATTTTCCGGGATATCCTTTATCTTTTTGTGGTAATTTACCTGGATGATATCTTGATATTCTCTCTCCTGACATCACTTCGCATCGTAAACATGTCTCCCTGGTGCTTGAACGTCTATGGCTACATCACCTATTCTGCAATTTGGATAAATGTATCTTCAAGAAGGATCGTCTTCCCTTTCTAGGTCATGTGGTTTCTGGTTCTGGTATGTGCATGGACTCCGAGAAATTGAAGGCAGTTTTGGAGTGGCCTCAGCCTATGGAACTTAAGGCGGTCCAGAGTTTCATCAGGTTCTCCAACTACTACAGGCAGTTCATCAAAGGGTTCTCTTCCATGATTGCACCCATTACCGCCTTGACCAAGAAGTCCGCCAATGCGAAACTTTGGCCACCTGAGGCTGTGGAAGCTTTTACTTCCTTAAAAAGAGCCTTCACCTCTGCCCCTATCTTACATCAACCGGATCCCACCTTTCCTTTTTTTTCTTGAGGTGGATGCATCCTCTGTTGGAGTTGGGGCTATCTTATCACAGAAAAACTCCTCTGGGAAATTTTCTCCGAGTGGTTTCTTTTCCCGGAGACTATCTGCTGCAGAGAGGAATTATGGTATTGGGGACAGGGAACTCCTTGCCATCAAATTCCTGCTTCGATATGATCATCACTTTTAGGCCAGTCTCAAGAAATAAGAAAGCGGCTGCACTCTCTCGTTCCTTCGACTCTACGGATGCAGTAGAGGATTCCCCTAGGTCTATCTTGGATCCAGAATGTATTGTGACTACCACTCCTACTCACCTGGCAATTCCTCGTGAGAAGACCTTCGTTCCTCCTCATCTTTGGTCCAAGCTCCTCAAGTGGGCCCATGCCTCTTGATTTTACGGTCATTTGGGTATCAAGAAAATGACAGAATTTGTTTCACGTAATTATTGGTGGCCTTCTGTACATTCGGATGTACAGGATTTTGTTGCAGCATGGTCCACTTCTGCTTAGAATATGGTTCCTCGACAAGCTCCCTACGGGTTTTTGCAGCCATTACCTATTCCGGAACGTCCATGGAGTCATCTCTCCATGGATTTTATAACAGATTTACCCCCTTCCAAAGGTTTCACCGTGGTATGGGTCATCACCGCTTTTCTCGGACTACTCACTTTCTACCTTTGAAAGGTCTACTTTCTGCCCCCGTTCTGGAGCAACTATTCGTAAATGAGGTATTCCGTCTTCACGGTTGTCTGGATGCGATTGTCTCAGACCATGGAACTCAGTTTGTGGCAAGATTTTGGAGGGCATTTTCTTGTGTCTGCGGGATAATGTTGTCTGCCTACCATCCTTAGACTAATGGCCTCACTGAGAGGACCAACCAAGAACTTGAAAAATTCTTTAGATGCTTTATTTCGGCTAAACATGACGAGTGGGTTGATCTGTTACCTTGGGCGGAATTTGCCCATAATAATCACTCTCACAATTCCATCTCGGTTTCTCCCTTTTTTGCTCTCCAAGGATTTCATCCTAAAATTCCTCCATTTAATGACTTACCCATGTCCGGAGTCCCTGCAGTAGATTCCCTTTTTCAAGATTTTTCCTCTAGGTGGGATCTAATTAGACGCAGACTGTTCCAGTACTCTGCCACTAGTAAAAAAGTTTTTGACAAAAGAAGAAGACTGTCGCCCTTACTTTTCCCTGGTGAGAAGGTATGGCTGTCTACGTGGATCTTTGTCTGTTAGTTCCTTCCAGGAAATCACTCCTTGTTTAATTGGTCCCTTCAAGATCTCCGAAGTTATCAATCCACTAAGAGCCGGATTTACACCTCATGGGGCCCTAGGCAAGATATTGGTTTGGTGCCCCCCCCCTTCACACACACAGTGGCCCCTCGCACACACATAATACACGCACGCAGTGGCCCCTCACACACACATAATACACGCACGCAGTGGCCCCTCACACACACACATAATACACACAGACAGTGGCCACACAAACACACACACACACAGACAATACACACAGACAGTGGCCATACACACACACACGGCCTGATCAAGGGTTCTGGCAGCCCAAGGCTAATACGGCTGCAGCGCCCCCCCCCCCCCCCCCCGAATATATATGTGTATAGGAACACTCCTGAATATGAATGTTCAGGTGTATTCTCCAGCATTCAAATTTAGACAGATTGTGCCGTTGTCTCTTACCTTCTCTCTTGCAATTTTGTTATCCTCTCACTGGCTTCTGGAATGTTGGCGTCCTGTTTTGAAAAAGCAAAAATTTATTATAATGCAAAATGTGAACAAACCCTGAATGATTAGGCCCTTTAGTTAAAACAAAACACCCCATTATGGCCAGCTAAAAGTACCCCATTGTACAGGCATATATAAGCAATATCTAAATATTTGTGGTCAATCAAATACAAACCTCTACCAGCCCAATCTCACTAATATTTAGTATTCTAGTGATTGCTGAGACCACAGAGAGCATCCATGTGACCACCACACAATCATGAGATTATGCCCTCCAAATCTGCTCTATTTTTTAAATAACCCCTGCAGCCATTTTCCTTAACCCCCCCCAGCCATTTTCCTTAACCCCTGCTGCAGCCATTTTCTTTAACCCCCCCATACAGCCATTTTCCTTACCTCCCACCCTGCATCCATCCCCCCTGCAGCTATTTTCCTTACCTCCACTCGGTAGCTATCCCCCCATCACATCAAAACTCCCCCAGTCACATATATCAGCCCCCCTTCCTCTGCCCTCCTTCACACATATCAACCTTTCGCCCTCCCTATAGATTTTCATGGCAGCCCCCCCTCCCACTCTATAGATATGCAGGGCAGGTTCCCCCCCCCCTCCCTATAGATATGCAGGGCAGGGCAGGGCAGGGCAGGTTCCCCCCCCTCCCTATAGATATGCAGGGCAGGTTCACCCCCCCCCCTCCCTATAGATATGCAGGGCAGGTTCCCCCCCTCCCTACAGATATGCAGGTCAGGTTCCCCCCCCCTCCCTATAGATATGCAGGGCAGGTTCCCCCCCCATCCCTATAGATATGCAGGGCAGGTTCCCCCCCATCCCTATAGATATGCAGGGCAGGTTCCCCCCCCCTCCCTATAGATATGCAGGGCAGGGCCCCCCTCCCTATAGATATGCAGGGCAGGTTTCCCCCCCCTCCCTATAGATATGCAGGGCAGGTTCCCCCCCTCCTCCCTATAGATATGCAGGGCAGGTTCCCCCCCCTCCCTATAGATACGCAGGGCAGGTTCCCCCCCCCCTCCCTATAGATACGCAGGGCAGGTTCCCCCCCCCCTCCCTATAGATATGCAGGGCAGGTCCCCCCCCCTCTATAGATATGCAGGGCAGGTTCCCCCCCCTTCCTATAGATATGCAGGGCAGGTTCCCCCCCCCCTCCCTATAGATATGCAGGGCAGGTTTCCCCCCCCCTCCCTATAGATATGCAGGGCAGGTTCCCCCCCCCCTCCCTATAGATATGCAGGGCAGGGCAGGTTCCCCCTCCCTATAGATATGCAGGGCAGGTTCCCCCTCACTTACCTGTAGTTGAGTAGTGCTTGCCAGTGTCGCTCCTCTGCTCCTCAGATTAGCAGACAGGAAGTGAAGACGTCCTGCTTCCTGTCTGCTGCACAGAAACAGGCAGCCTAGCGATTGGCTGCCTGTTCCTAACCACTGACCACCAATGCATTTGATTGTGGAGCACCAGACCCCCCTCCCCCGACTCGCGGCACCCCCCCCCCCACGGGGGGTGCCGTGAGTCGGGGGAGGGGCCTAATTTTTTTTTATTTATTTATTTTTTAAATTGCTCCGGTGTCCCCTGCTGGGCCCCCCGACACCGCTAGGCCCTAGGCAGGTGCCTAGGTTGCCTAGCGGTAAATCTGGCCCTGAATCCACTTATTAACAAATTCTCCTCTTCTAAGAAACCGCCTGCTGCAATTTCCACGCAAAATCGGGAATATGAGGTCAAGGAGATTCGAAACTCTCACATTTCCAGAGGTTCTTTACAATTCCTGGTTGATTGGGAGGGTTATGGATCCCTGCAAGAGACCTTCATGCTCCAAGCTTATTAAGGAGATTTCACGTCAAATTCCCTCAAAAAACTTATAGGCTGTCCGGAGGCCATCCGTAAGGGTGCGGGGGGTACTGTTAGGAATTCTTACCTGACTTGCTGATCAGCCGATGCTCCGTGCTTCTGGGCAGTCTTGGCTGCGGTCACATGATCCACTGGGCGGTGAATTCAAATCTCTCCTTTTTCTGGCCGCTCTGACACACTATCTGTGTCAGAGCAACAGGTTATCTCTGCGTCTGGCTCCTTCTCCTTGTTGTGCTCCCTCCTCATATTCTTTGTGCTTAACCTGCAGATTACTGTGTACCGACCCGGCTTTTATCCTTTGGCTATTCTCCTGCTCTATCCCTGGCACTGCTACCCGGCTGATTACTGTGTACCGACCCGGCTATTGTCCTTTGGCTATTCTCCTGCTCAATCCATCCCTGGCACTGCTACCCGGCTGATTACTGTGTACTGACCCGGCTCTTGACCTTTGGCTATTCTCCTGCTCAAACCCCTGGCACTGCTGACCCGGCTGATTACTGTGTATCGACCCGGCTCCTGTCCTCTGGCTATTCTCCAGCTCTACTCCTGGCACTGCTGAACCGGCTGATTACAGACCCGGCTATACCTTTGGACTCTCCTCTTTACTCCTCCAGCACCTCGGATGTGGAGTCTCGCTGAGACCCGTCAGGATTTCACGGCTAGTGCAGTTTACCTCTACTAATTTATCCTGCTTGTTTTATCCTATCTTTGACCATCCATCGCATAGTCCCATATCCTTACCTACTAAAACCATCCTGCCTTGCGGCGATTCGTGGAGAATACCGGGAGGGCCTTTAGATTCCACGGCCTGGGAATGTGGGCGCTAATACCGACTAAGGTATTTCCAGTAGACGTAACACCCTACTCCGAACAAAAAAGAAATTGTGCCGTATTTTCCCTGGGTTGCATACCACAACACAATGGCAAGTCTCTACTTGGTTCAATGGGTTTATTGTAGCTTGTCATTTACTTTGCTAGAGCTGGGGTGATGAGTTCTAGCAAATAGTCAAATGTTGCACGCAACATGTGAAAGTGTGTCATACTCTGCGCGCTATCAAAACCTTCCACAGTAGAACAGGAAGCTTGTCCATGATGTTGTTCTCTGACCCACATTCTTCTGTTTGTCGTAGTGCTGAATTTGAGTATGGTGCCAATTGTGAACAACATAAACACTCTCCTCCTTTGTAAGTATTGGCGTCGAGTTTTAGCCCTCTCAGCCAAAAATTCAACCCTTGTCCTGCGGAAATAACAATGGGCCAGATTACAGACTGGAACCAGCTGCATTAAGCTGTCATTCCCATCCAGAAACAGAAGGAATCCACAATAATACAGGAACTCCATACTGCCCAGTGGCTACTTATATCTCTCATCGGCCATGATTACAGCAACGCAGTCATGCCCACTTTTCTTATTTATCTATAACAGCCTGCTATGCCATCTATATGAGCCTCTGATGTCCCCTTTTAAAATTCTCAACCTAATAATGCAGGGCGGACATGGGTTCAGTGTGAAAGACATCGCCACAGGATGTACCCAGGACCAAAGTGTGGTGTGAAGGGTTATGACACGGATCAAAACCATGTTCATTATCCCGTGTCTGACCCAGGATTTTGGTGAGAAAGGGGTATTTCAAACCATCTGGGGTGTGTTTTTTACCTGTCTCTACTTAAGCTGGAAGGAGAATCTACACAGATTTATGGCTGCCATAAATATTAATCTGCTCTTTTATTATAACCACTGTGATCAATATTAAAACAGAATAGGCAGTTAATTTTGATATCTAATGCAGATCTGTACATTATTCTAATTGCACAGTTAAAACATCAATAAAACATTTATTTCCACAGCTTAAGCCAGGCACTGAATATGAAATCAATTTTTACAAGGGACATGCACAATTATACCACTTTCATACTGCCGCCCAGGCAATATCCTGGGTATATGAACCCGGGACATTGCCGGGGGACAGAGGGGTCAGAGGTTCCCACGGAGTCAAATTCCCGGGTAGACCTCGTTCATACTGAACACGGGTCTGCCCGGGGTCTCCATGGCAACATCACAAGAGGAGCTCTGATTGGCTCCTCTTGTTTTTTTTTGCTTGTTTTTTTTTACTTAAACATTGTGTCTGGTGAGACTCGGGTTGAAAAAGCTGGGTCGCACCATTCATAATGCAGGCTGTGGCAGACCCGGGCAGTACCCCCACCAAAAGACCCGGGTTTAGACCTGGGATCATTCATACTGCACCTCGACTCAGGTCGTCTGGGCTTGCCCCGACAAAACCCAGGTTTTTGGTGCAGTATGAATGGGGTAGTATTTAACATTAAGTATTCCAACACATAACCACAATTACAGTTTTACACAGCAATGTGCATACAGTGCTATGATATGATAATGAATTACATGAGAAACTGACTATACCTTGCTTAATATTATCAATTGCTTTGCTTCTCTTCTCAGCTCCAACAATGTCCCATTTCTTATTGGCATCTAAATACCGAGTCAAAATAACATTGGAAGTGGTACTGATCATGACCTGTTCTGGACAGCCAGAAGGAACAGAGATAAGGGATCCAATCTCTGAATGTTGCAAGATGCCAAGCACAGTTTCCCCCATGATATCTCCTGAAGAAAATAAAAAAATAAGAGGAGCATTAAAAGTCTCAGCAAGAGTAGTTTCATACTGGTTTATATGAACACTACTGTGATGCTGCCAGAGAAACTCAGCAGTATGAAAACAGATTGATGTCATATTAATGTTGTCTTCCTGCCATGTCAGAAATACTGCAAAGCGATTAAGCTACTAAAGAGAGGCACAAAATTGTTTGGCAATTTTTGTCACAAAATATATATTTCCAAACTGCGCATGTGCACCAAAAAGGTACCCATATATAACTTAGTGTATTTTGTTGTGCATTGTACACTTGTGCCCCCTTTTTCCTGGAAAAGTGGAAAGACAGCAGACGGGCATTTTTGTTTAAATTGAAGCAGATATTTTAACTAGTCAGTGAAACTTTTATTAGTAGCTCAAGTGATCACAAGGAAAGAAACCCGCCAGCTGACCCTTAGCAGAACAGAATGTTCTCTTAACATATAAAAAAAAGTATACAGGTTCTATAGGTTTGGTTATAAGGATACAGTCTAAGGCAGCGGTTCCCAAAGTGTGCGCCACGGCTCCCATGGGTGCTGCGGCGCTGTCACAGGGGACAAAAAAAAAGCAAAAGACAATTTACCAATCCAGCGGCACCCCGGGACCCAGCATCATCCCCCTCCTCACTTTTTACTGAATGTCTGGCGCGACGTCATCACGCCCGATATATTCAGTGAGAAGCAGCAGGAGAGAGAAGGATGCTGGGTCCAGGCATTGCCGCATTGTTAAGAAGATAGAAGAGAAGACAGAAGAAGTAGAAGAAAGAAGGCCAAGTATGATAAGTAATAAAAAGGAGGGGAAGGTGAAAGGAAACAGCAATGGAGGGGCAGACAGTGTGAGGGTGAAGAGGGGCAGACAGTGTGAGGGTGAAGAGGGGCAGACAGTGTGAGGGTGAAGAGGGGCAGACAGTGTGAGGATGAAGAGGGGCAGACAGTGTGAGGATGAAGAGGGGCAGACAGTGTGAGGATGAAGAGGGGCAGACAGTGTGAGGATGAAGAGGGGCAGACAGTGTGAGGATGAAGAGGGGCAGACAGTGTGAGGATGAAGAGGGGCAGACAGTGTGAGGATGAAGAGGGGCAGACAGTGTGAGGATGAAGAGGGGCAGACAGTGTGAGGATGAAGAGGGGCAGACAGTGTGAGGATGAAGGGGCACAGTGTGATGATTTTTGTACATGTTGTTTTATTTTGTTTGATCTTATTCCTCTTAATATTAGCTGTAAATTATTCTTTGACAGAAATATAATTGAAAAAAAATATATAAAAATATTCTTTTCCTTTTGATTTATGTATTATTTTTGCAAACAACTTACTAAGTATTTTTGCCCTGACCTAAATACTTATTACACTATTTTGACTCAAATACTTAAAAAACGGGACTGCTTGGTAATTATTTTGGAGGGTTGCCTTGAAAAAATTATGGAGACTCTAAGGGTGTCGCGAACTGAAAAAGTTTGGGAACCACTGGTCATGCTGACTGGACAACAAACAATGCATTATTGTGGTTATACAGATACAAAAGAAAATTATATGGTTTAATAAAAATATCAGTTATTTCCTGTTAAGTTTTCCTGAAAAGTATACATTTCAAGAATTAGAGTTATTACATTCTGAAACAAAGCATCCTACACCCTTATCTGTCATAAACACACTTCCTCTTATCTTAAAGGAATAAGTTACAAATTCAGTAAATTTAAAATACACTTCATCATCAATACACGTTTTATTATTGTCTATTTATAAGGCGCCACATAAATTTACAGCCTCGTATGGTGGTGAGGACAGCAAATATAGCAAGATTACACAAGACAGAACATACAAAAGGGAGGGACAAACTGTAAGCAAAATAGTATACGACAAGCTAAAAGCTCTGTGATGCTCTGGCCTTTCTTATCTCACTCCCAACATAAAGACTTTTAAATTAAAAAAAAAAAAAAAAAGAAACTATTTATATTTGGTGCAGGTTCTACAGTTTTGTATGCAATGTAATAGGACACCAAGACAAAATTGCCACATGTAGTAAATCTGTCCCATGTCCATTTGCTCCAATGATTACTAAATTAAGGAATTCATTCTAAAACTAGCTGTATTTTATAAGACAAACAGAAAAGTTTATATTAATAAAAGAGTAGGTAATAAAGTGGTAGAAGCCGGACTTTGATGCACAGACAAGAAATTGTTCCACCTCTCTGCTTCCCTAGGTGCATTTCTAGTTTGCAAAGAATACAAGGAGTAGACGTGCCCATTGATGTGTGCTGGGCAGACCATCCAGGCACACCAGTGGAAAACGAAGACACTTTTGGTGCTCCTGAAGTGCGCTTTAGAAATGAAGCCACTAGTGTCTCTTTTTTACAGTTTAAATGCATAATCATTTTTAATGCATTACATCGTATGTAATGTGATGTTATACCTTGTATGCTAATGAAGTTGCTGGCAGGGCTATCAGGCACCATTCTGTCTAAAGTCTCCTTCCTGATATGTATCAACTGAGATTTTCCTGCAAATCATTACAGTGCATCATTAGTAAAACAAACATTGCTTCATGTACCTTTACTTTCATATCATAAATGCATGTTACATAAATAATAGTAAAAAAAAATTGACCTATAGGGATCCATATTTTCCTTATCAAATGCTTGTTTCTGCATCTCTCATACGAAAGCATAACATTTTATGTGTTGCATGCCCCATTCATGGTATATAACCTTAATGGTGTGTAAAATAAAATGTCAAAATAGAATCATTGGATAGCAAATTATTTATTAGAAATGCAATTACATAGGATGCTTTCCTTAAGCTGTGTGGTTACATGGAATCTTTCGCATGATAACTAATAGATTAGTGGGGGTTTCTCTGTACAACTCCCAAAATGTAGACTCAAGGATTCCTGTATTCTCCAAGAATCAGAGACTTTTGAAAGTCCCAATTGTAAAGAGCTACCGAGTTTGCTGGCGATATGTAAATAAATGATGATGACATTACAGTGATGTAAGCAAGCTATCCGATGCTTTCACACCGTGATACAGACTTGGAGACTAGGCCATATTTCCTGACACCTTGGCTGATGTTCCTGTGATATGATTACTTTTATTTAAGCTGTTATAGTAATATACATATAAATGCAGTGGTTGAAGTGGGCTGATATACAGTGGTGTTCCATACCAACACTTCTGCTACTGCCTTCAATGAAAACATATCAAAGTCTATTCATTTATATTTTCCATACCGCCACTTTGACCACTGTATATACCGGTAGGTATTACATACACTTATGTATTTTGTTCCCTGACGTAATATCTATTCACATTTGCATTACTTACTGGTGTTGAAGCTAAATAATAGAATAAATATGGCCCTTCATCCAAGAGGTAACTAACATATGAAAGGAAGCAGTTTCTAGAGAAGGAGGAGGCAGAGGGTCAAAGAAGATTGTAAAGCAAGACAAGCAAATCTAACCTTCAGGGTTTAAAATTGTACTAAACAGTTGCTTCTTCATCAGTTTTCCTTCTGGCTGAAATGCAGAATACAAATTAGTGAATAAAGAAAAGAGATGTATCCAAGAAATATTTAATGTAATGTTGCATAGAATAAATAGAACACTTTTATATGTTCTATTTGTTTTAGTCATTATACAGTTACAGAATGTTATCTCCAACAATTAACTCCAAACACAAAAATTGGCTGTTGCATAACATATTTTATTTAGCATAAATGCACCTATTTGTCTTCCTCACACATAACAAGTAGCACATCCACATTTTACGTTTACAAACTTCACAACAGAATTGTTTTGTGCAATCGGTTATGGGACTGTGGAAATGCATTTTGTTGAAACAGTAAAAACGTTGCTTACCACCAGTTTTGGAACACCTCCTTCGTTAATTTTTAACTTTAAATATTTCCAGTAATTTATTACCCAATCTAAACTCATTTATATCTTACATATTACATGTGAGGGGACATGGGGGCAGTTTTTATTTCATTTTTATCTGTTGTACATTTGTAAGCTTTTATAAACAGTGATAGAATATCGCCTATAAAAAAAACTTTCCTGTATAAAGTGAGCTTGGTGTTAGAAAACTGATCTGTAATTTTAGGTTCTTTGTAAATGAGTTTCTCTACAAAGTTTGGTTCAGCACCAGACATATACATCCATAAAAAGATCCTTCCTAAATTATGAATCTCTAATTCCCATTATATCCAATAGGTGATGCTCTTCTGCATAAAGTGTCATCATTGTACAACCAACAAAAGAAAAAGCGTATTTCTATTGAGGGCACTAAAGGGCTATATTAAATACAATTAAAATCTTTATTAATATGCATTAAAAATCATATCCATCTTGTATTGTAGGCAAGGGATTTGTGATACCAGGGGAGAAATAAAGTGAATTTAAAAAAGAGAATAAAATATGAACTTTTGGTCTCTTATTATTAATAGTATAATTTATAAATGTTGATTTTTCTTCTTTCTTTAATATTGACTTCACAGAGAATTACATCAATGATGCTAAATATTAGAAATATCTTAATACCAGATACATCTTCAGATTAGTAGTGTAATGATTAAGGATAGATTTCTTTCTGGGGAAGGTTTACAGTTTCACAATGTTCTGTATGCCTCTATTGCTTATCTATTACCTTATTAAAATATATATCATTTATATTGTCCCTTTAGAGATCTAATAACTGAGCATATAGGGCCTGAGGGAATAAATGTTCTCCGGAACAAACCATGTTATAATGCAAGGGGCGCAAATTAGTTTATTATTTTGCACATAAGTTAAATACTGGCTGTTTTTTCATCTATCACACAAATACTTATATCTTAAATATTTTACACTGAAATTTAAAGTTTATTTTGGACATGCCCTACCCCAACTATAAATCTGTCCCCACATTTAAAATTGACCTCCCCCTCCAATGCAACATGGTTTTACCTAGGTGCAAAGTTACTCCGTTTTTTGTACTCTGCTCTCCTTAATGACCCAGGCCCATAGGGTTTCGATACAATGTACCAGAGGATATTTATTTTGTGAATTAAAAAGTTATATATATTCCCAGTATAAAATTGTTATACCTCCTGAGTTTTTTAATTCAAACACCACGATCAGTATGTTGTGGCATTTATAAACTGATGTTTGACATCATTAGTATGCCTATATATATTAAAAAGATGTAACCAGGTTTGTCATTATTCCTGTTCATATTCATTCCTGGTTATCATTGTGTACTGGGTTTAATCTGTAGAGATTCTCAAATCATGGGAAATTGTAACAGTTCAGTACATTTGTTTATTGCTGTGTCCTATACTAATGCAGGCCATTCAGTTATGATCGTGTTTTGTAACCTGGCATCTTCATCCAATATGTAATTATATTACCAATAATCCCCTATTTACATGCTCCAACTTCCAAAATAAAGCAGCTCTGTGCACCTTGCTAACCAGGGATTGCCTCCATTAAAGTGTACTTTCCAACCCTGAAACTCATTTAAACATCAGGTCCCACATATCCTCTTTTTGCAAGTGTGCCTAGCCCGCATTCAGCAATGAACTTCCTTATATACCCTGCTACCACAATCAGAAGATGCATTATGCAACCCATTTATCGCCAGCATCTTGGATCTTCTCCATATAAACAGGCATAAAGACTAGGACCTTAAGACACTTATTTATTTATTTATTAGCACTAAGCACCTTTTTCAGTTTCTTAATTGATTTACCTTTGTCATGTTTTTGTAGGGGTTTGGGTATAGACCCTTATGCACGACCCTTTTCCCAGGTCATCCGAGGCTCTCTTTTTCTGGGGGGGGAGCTGAAGAATGAGTCTATGGGGAAGCTTTGGCCAACTTTGGGGTAAAGGGGACTGCTCAAGGCTTTCAGCAGAGGTGTTGCTGAAGAACTTTGCCTCCAAAGGGACTTTTTTGCTCCAGAGGTTGGGTAAATGGGCCCTTACTAGCTTCGTTGAAGGAGTGCCAAAAATCTCTTTTTTTCCCCCTCTCTGAGGCCTTCTGGCTCCTGGAGGAAGGGAAGGCACAGGGTCCTTTCCCTTTTGGGAAAGGACATATGTGCAAAAGCGTATGCTTTTGCACAAATATATGTGCAAGGCCTAAAAAAAACAATGTTGGCCCTGGAGACCCACATAGAACAAATATATCTAGCTTAGAGCTCAGCAAATCTCTGGTGAAACAGGCAAGCAACCCTCCATTTTTGCTTTGCCATTCAATAGAATGGCCAGTTTGCACTGTGTTGTAAATTCACATTTTGCAGATCTTAGAATCTATAATGCTTTAAGCTTTAATGAACTAAGTTTTGCAAGAAATAAAAACATTTATGCCTTTCATGCTTCATAGAATGTACCTTTTGCAAGGCCGCATTGTCTTGTACTAGTGCTTACTTAGAAACATTGGTATGAGAATTAGGGGTATATTTACTAAACTGCGGGTTTGAAAAGTGGAGATGTTGCCTATAGCAACCATTCAGATTTTAGTTACCATTTATTTGGTGCACTCTATATACACACACACACAACACACACACACACACACACACACACACACACACACACACATATATATATCACAACTGTATGTGATATGTTTAGAATACTTGGAAACAGGAGGTGACTCTTAAAGTATCTGTTCATGGTAAAATATTTTATCAATAATTATGTTCATGTCATGTACTGCATATAAAAAGTTAAGTGACCCAACCAATATCAGGTATGTTCAGGCATGCTGAACTGACATACAAATTCTATGTAAGTTAGTAGCACCAAGATGACACAATGTGGTCCATATTATCTATATATCTTAACTATTCTATCATAACCTCCTGCCTCTACTATTGCAACCTCTTCTTACCTGGAATTCCCCTGATCCTTCTGCCCCACTTTAATCTGTCCTAAATGCTGCAATAAAAAAAGATCTTCCTCTCCTGCCACTCCACATCCACAGCACCATTCTGCAAATTTCTAAACTGGCTCCCCATATCCTCAAAAATCCAATTCAAAGTACTCACTCTTCTCTACAAAGCCCTCAACAATATCATCTCAAAATACTCTCCCTCACGCCTTCTTAGATTTATCTCTGAACTTCACCTCTGCTCCTTTCGGTCAACAATATTTCACTCCCGCCCACAAAAATTCTCACCTGTCGCAACAGAATTCCTCTCTCTCACATAGTCTTATACTCTCCCTCAGCCTTCAAATGCCAATTTTATGTATGCATCCATTGTCTGCCACTGCAGTGCACTGTGACACTAATTAGTAATAAAATAATAATAATAATAATAATAATAATAATAATAATATTCATCATCATCATCATCATCATCACCATTTATTTATATAGCGCCACTAATTTTGCAGCACTGTACAGAGAACTCATTCACATCAGTCCCTGCCCCATTGGAGCTTACAGTCTAAATTTCCTAACATACACAGAGAGAGAGAGAGAGAGAGACTAGGGTCAATTTTGATAGCAGTTAATTAACCTATTAGTATGTTTTTGGAGTGTGGGAGGAAACTGCAAACACGGGGAGAATATACAAACTCCATACAGATAAGGCCATGGTCGGTAATTGAACTCATGACCCCAGCGCTGTGAGGCAGAAGTGCTAACCACTTAGCCACCGTGCTGCCCAATATTAATAATGTATGCCCTCCATGTGAGAAGTTTATTATGAAATTTGTGCGTAGTGGTCCCTACCTATTAAGTGCCCCCACACTAATATCACCAGTACTAAACAAGTGCTAAATCTGCAAATCACTAAAAAGGACAAATAAAAAAATAAAACACTGAAATTGCCCCAAACGGACTGTGTGAATTCAAAACACTCTACAGAATTTTCATGTTGTAGACATACATTTTGATATGATTAGCATTAATTATGTATTTAATGCATTAGGATAAGAAAAAAAAATGATATTTTGCAAAATTTAAAATCTAAAATGTTATGAAAGATGACTAAAGTGCATAAAATAATGAAGTCCCTGCTTGGCACATCATTCAAAAAAAACAAAAAAAAACATTTTCATTGGGTCTTACAAACAAGGAAATTGGGAGAAAGGCGAACATAACAATGGATTCAAGAGAAATACTGGGTATCAAATAATGCACACAAGATAACACTAGACAAACCTTCAAAGGGGGGGAAGTACAAAGAAGAGTGGAGATAGGGAAAGGGAAGAGAGGGAAAGAGAGGGAGGGAGGAAAGTCACTATTTGAGAGGTAAACGAGGTGAGTGGCACATAATTTTTTATGTTCATTGAGCTCCTTCTATTGCAACCCACACCTAAAGAAACTACTCACTCATTAACCGTCTAGAGAACCACTATATCTGCTCACTTGGAAATCTGACTCCCAGACAGTTTCTTGAACGAGCAGGGCCAGCAAGTAGTAAAATCCCTTCATGACAATTTTCATGCCATGCCATTTGTTCATCCTGTCTGGTCTCTGAGGAGAGAGGCTCCCATACACAGGTGTCTGTTAAGGGCTAGTGGACCTTGCTCCCAGTACCACACCATACTTCCAAACATTGTCCATGTGCAAATTGAGACAGTGGGTGGTCCACCTTGGACAGGCACATGAAAAGGAATGTGTGATCACATCATGTTGGGTTTGTCACTTCATAAGGTGGTGTGCTTAGCATGTCTCAAGCACAGAAGGCAGATTACTAAACCTTCTAAAAGGGGAAAGTGGAGGTGTTACCCATAGCAACCAATCAGATTCTAGCTATCATTTTCTAAAATGTACTAGATAAATGATAGCTAGAATCTGATTGGTTGTTTTGGGCAAAACCTCCACTTTCCCCTTTTAGAAGGTTTAGCAAATCAACCCCCCTAGTCTATCCTGAACCATTGTCACCCAAAAACAACCCCATATTGCTCCATGTACCAGTGAGACACACAAGTGCCAGCAGTCCTTGCATTCAGGAAAAATCTCCTAACTGTCCTAACTGCCTCCTAAACCAGAAGAGTGGAGCCATGTGGATGCTCCTGGACTGCCATGTGGATGCTGCAGAATGCTCCAGACCTTGGTCTTGGGTAAGAGGGTATGACCACTGCACAGTTACACCTACTCAAAGGAGCTTACAGCCTAATTCCTCTACCATAGATGCACAAACCAGAATTAGAAGCCAGTTAACATAACGGTATGTGCAAACCAGCGGATCTGAAAGAAACTTACCAAAAATAGAGGGGGGGGGGGAGGGTATTATTAACTCTGTGGAGATATCACCCTGATTGGAATGCTAAGTTATATAGAACTTGGCTATCCATATGCCATAGTGCAATTAAACCCCATTATTGCATAATTATACTTATTATTATAGTACATAACTTTTGACATAGTTAAATAAATGTTCAGCAATATTATAAAGAAAAACAAAAAGCAAATAAACAACTTTTCTAGTATACTACATTGTAATATTTCTATCAGTTGCCTCAAGTGGTTATTGCAATAATATATTGCAGTACCCAAGAAAAAGGAATTAGTAATCTAGTAATAGGTTTGTTTAAATTTAGTAATAATATTGTATATGGAAAATTAATTTAAAAAAATCATACCTACCAACACATTGAGCGATTTCCTCACTCTGTCTATTATGCTTTTACCAATCATTTGAGCCTGTACTTCAATTTCAACTTTTCCTACTACCAATGGTATTATTACAAAGTACATGACCTTCACAGAATTCTTCGCTACTGACAATGTCTCTTGATAACCACTTGATTTAGTAGCTAAACTGCATATGTTCTCATTATAAGGGAATTTCACTTTCACCTAAAAACACAAAGATAATACATTTTCAGTACAAGCAATGAGTAAAACATTTGATTGATGCATGTAAGCTATTTATGAATTCTGGAAATTATAATTTTATATAGTAGAATGCCATCAATAATTCTTCCTAAAAAATAACATACCTACTTATCTTTAGCATTTTTATTGATAAATCAAAGGAACTTTTATCCTTTGCCGTTCATAATCTTAGGCAGCAAATAAATTAAACTAAGAATGGAAGCCACATATTATGGTTGTATCCTATTCTTTGCTAATGAGTATCTTGAATAAACTGCCCATAGCCATCACCTATACAGGACCTCATTTAGGCAGTGCAAAATTACTTCTGCCAAAGCATATTGGAGTGCAGAGCAAGATGGCGGCCTTAACTGAGGAGCAGATGTTTGTACATGCCTTTGGGAGTAGTTGGCCACAGCAAGGGTGTCCCATGCTGTCCCAAGTAGAGTAGGTGTGTCAATGTCCCTAGTTTTGCAAAGCAGTTGATTTTATTGTATGGAGTTAGGTTAGTCAATTTAGAAAAAGTGGTTGTGTGTGCCCAGTTTTAGGGGTCTTCCTAGCTTTGTGAAAGGGCACAGCCATTTTCACTCGAGAAAATATTGGACTTTTGCTACTTACCGTTAAATCCATCTGGGGGACACTGCCCAATGGAGATTTGGAGGCCAATGCTGGAGCTGGGCACTTAGAAGTTAATGACTCTAAACAAAAAGCTCCTCCCCTCTATAAGGCCTCACCAACCGTTGGTCAGTTTAGATAATAAATCCCAAGGAAAAATAACAACAGAAACAAACAAGAGAAAAAATATCATTCTCCTCAAACATAGCAATAGAAAAATTGAGCATAAAGGGTGGGAGTGCAGTGTCCGCCAAATAGACTCAAATCAATGTTTTTTACAGTAAGTAGCAAAAATTCTCTTTACATCCCCCTGTGGGGGATCTGCAATCTTGTGGATGTTCCAAAGCCACCCGTAAGGGAGGTTATGCTCAGGCATAGCTGGGTGCCAAACCTTACATCCAAAGGAAGCATCCTTGGACGCAAAAATTTTAAAATGGTAGAAATTGAAAGTATGGACAGAGCACCATGTAGCTTCCAGAAATAGTTGCTCAGCTGAGACCCCATGTGACTCTGTCCAGGAAGCACTCACAGACCTGGTGGGTTGGGCTGAGATACTTTCTGCCCCAAGCCTACTCACACTGATGTAAGCATGATGAATCACAGCTTTAATCCATCTTGCAAACATTTGCATAGTTACAGGGCAACCACTTCTGTGAATTTGTCTTCCGTAACTTAGAAGTCCTGTCCATATAGATCTTTAACAATGAAGTAAAGCAAGTAAATCATGGACATCTGAGGATACAGGCTATTGTAAGTAGGAATAACAATATCCTAGTTAAGATGGATCCCTGACACCATCTTGGCTGGAATCATGGCCTGATCCGTATTGCTGCTCTGTCATTATGAAAAAACGGAAAGAGCCCCAAACTCAAATGCCAGGAGGAAAACCATCTTCCAAATCAAATATTTGAGATATGCCTTCTTCAGCATCTCACATGGTGGAAGCTGTAATGGCAACAAGGTCAAATTGAGGTATCATGATTCAATGGGAGGAACAAAATAAATCATGAGTACTCATCTTAAATAAGTCTGGATCTATGGGATGAGAGCTAACTTTCAATGAAAATATATAGAAAGAGATGATATTTGGACTTTTCTGGAACGGAGTTTCAGCCCACTGTCAAGATCATCTAGTTGGAAAGCAAGGAGGCATAATAGCCTAAACAATGGAGTGTGGAATCCTTTCTTCTTGCATGCACGCAAGTATATAAGTCTTTCATGCTATGTGATAGCCGTGAAACCAGTTTCAGCTAAAAACTTTCAACATAGACTGGACCACCATTTTGGAAGAGACCTTTACCTCTGGCCTCAACAACCGCACCATTCAAGTGAGACAAGCAAGGGCCTGGTGTAGAAGGAGTCCTTGATGGAGAAGATCCTCCCTTACTTAAAGTTGCTAACCAGAACCGACTGACATTATCAGTATGTCAGCATACCACAATGTATTTGGCCAATTTGAAGCCACTAAGATCACCAAAAACTCTTTTCTTCTTGTTCTTTTTGATGATGTAAAGAATCATGGCTATGGAAAAATGTATATGAAGTGATAATCACAGGACACTGTCATGGCATCTATACTAGGAATGCCTGTGGATCCCTGGTTCTCAAACTGAACCAATTCACCTTGTGGTTCAGCTGAAAGGCCATTATGTTTACCTCTTGCAGACCCCACCTTTCCACTATCTGACAAAAAACTTCTGGGTGGAGAGATCATTCTCCTGCGAGAACAAGAGAAGAAGTCTACCTCCCAATTCTAACCCCTAGGATGTAAACTGCTGATGCTGCTGGAACATACTGTTGCACCTAAGACATGATTCTGACTGACTCCTTTAACCCTAGGGGACTCCATGATGATTTATGTATGCCACAGAATTGGCAGGTTCTGACTGAATGCAAATCACTTTTCTAATCAGTAATACTTGAGTTATCACAAGAGCATTTGTCATGGCTCTTAGTTTAGAACATTAATGGGGAAATCTGACTCCTCATTGAACCAGAGGTCCTGAATTAATAAATTAAGTGTCATAGCTCCCCAACCCTGTAGGCTGGTATCCTTAATTACTGGGGTCTAGTCCCAGAAGGAAAAGGGACAACCTTTGTTCATATTAGCATCCTCAGCCATCATAGGAGAGATTGCCATATGTGAGACAAAAGACTGATTGTGTGACTAAGGGAAGTTTGGACTTAGACCACTTTCTAAAAGGTCATTCTAAAAAGGTCCAAAAATGAAAACGCATGTATTGTACCACTTTAATTGTGGAGACCATCTTTCCTGACAGCCTCATGCACCTGAGAATCGATATTCTCCTGTCATGTAGTACAGACCTTACTATGTATAGGTACGATCTCCTGAGGTACAAAAAAACCCTCAGGAGGTGAGTGTTAAAAGAAGACCCAAAAATACCATATACTGGTCAAGAATCAAGTTGGAGTGTTGATTAACCACCCGTGAGATGACAGCTGAGCTGTCATCTGTAGGTGGTTGAGAAGAATGGGAGTCAGCCTTTACTAACAAATCATCTAACTAAGGTAAGACATTGACTACTTATGACCTGAACAGAGCGGCCATAACTACCATGATATTGGTAAATACTCTGGGAGCTGTAACCAATCCGAAAGGAAGGGCTCTGAATTGGAAATGTAGGTTTCTTATCACTATCCTGAGGAGGCTCTGATGTGTCTTACAGATTTGGATGTAAATGTAGGCGTCCTGTATATCCATGGAAGCAAGGTATTCATTTAGCTCCATTCCATTGATTACTGACCATAAGGACTCAATCTTAAACCTATCCACTTGAAGACTGGTGTTTAGAGTTTAGTTTCAGGTTTGAGATGACATGATATACCCTGTCCAGTCTCTGATCTAAACAGATTGGAGATAAAAACATGAGCATTCTGTATTTCTGAAACTGGAGAAATCACTGCTGAAATGAGCATTGATTGGATGGTCTTGATGAAAGAAAGTCTTTTGTCCCTTTCTCTGAAAATCTGGTCGAAAAGAACAGCCAAAGAGGAGAACCCTGGAGGTCTAAATTATTCCTACTCTCTACAATGCCTGTTACCCATGACTATGAAGAAAGGGCCATCCATTCATCCCGGGAAAAAGTGAAGGTTGTCTTTCTGCATTAGGGTGGGGGTGTACCCCATTATGCTGTAGGTTTGATGGAGAGTTTGGAGGATGTGTGCTTGGAAGTCCATGTCTGCTTGTCCCTCTGAAGTCTTTTCAACATTGGGTATAGGGCTGACATTGGGAAGAGGAAGTTCTCTATTTGGTGGGAAGGCAAAAAAAAAAAAACAAAGGTTTGGTACTTTATCCTTGGAAACATTAACTTGATGAAAGGTGATTTTACCACCAGATGCTTGACTAATAATCTTGTCCATCTCAAGCCCAAAAAGGAGACAGACCATCAAAAGGCAAGGATTCAAAGGACATCTTAGACTCCATATCCACATCCAAAAATCTGAGCCAAAGGGCTCTTCTAGCAGTTACAGCCAAAGCCTAAATTCTAGAATCAACAAATATTGCATACAGATCTGCCTCACCAATATAATCTGAAGCTCCTGTAAAATGATCCATTAAGACCAGTAGATCTGAACTAGAAACGTCTGACTGAAGATCCTCGATCACTTATTCTGATCATTCTTCAATGGCATGGTTGACCCAAGTGAATGCCAGAATAGATCTCAAGCCCACATCAGTGGCAACATCCATTTTAGAATTCCCTTAAATTGTGCTGGAAGCAGCCCCACCAGGGATGAGAAGGGTAGTAGATTTAGAAAATAGAGCGCCGGGCATGGCTACTTTAGGAGGATATTCACCTTTTTTTTAAATCAGGTTTAAACCAAAGTTCCAATGACAATAATAATTTGGCCAATTGTTGGGACACAGGCGCTAACTTCTTTTCAATTTGTATTGGTAAGTGTATGAAGGCATGTCCAAAGATCGGAAAGTAGGTTTGCACCTTAAAGTGCGATTGGTAGACCATGTAGTTACCCCATTGCAAAACCAAAACAATTTACAGTTGTCATGGAGCACACTCCATAAATGAGGTTCACAGACTCTAGAAGGCAGACACTAATGTTATAATTTCCAGCCACAAAGTAATTTAATTTTTAGGTTAAAACAGCAACGTTTGTCATGCCATATATGTCAGCATTCATAAAAAAAAATAAAACAATTGGGACAAAATTGTCCCCTGAACCACCCACACCTCTAATTTACTGTAACCATGCCCTCATTCTGATAACTAACCCTCCCTTGGCCACAGGAAATAAAGACTGCATGTCAGAGGGATACACTAAACTTTACACTGGGCTAGTGCAATATGGTGTTGAAAATAAAAGTGTGGTTTTCTGGAAAACACACCTTAGCTTGACTTGAGTGGTAGTTGTGGACAATTGCTCGAATCTGTACTTGCTCATTCCTTATAACACTGTAGGGCATCCTAAGGTCGACAAAGAACTTTTTAGAAGTCATCAACTCATAGGGATTTGATACACAAATACCTAAAAGAAAAAATGACACAATAATAATTCTTGCTGAGATCATAAACACTAGGCATTTTAGAAAATAGTGACATACTCATACATACAAACAAATTTATGTTCCATACTACTACAAATGGTAGTGAAGGTCCTGCTCATTAAAACATACAGTATCTGCATATAAGCTAATATCTTTAATATTTAAAATTGTGAGGTTTATTTTTTAAACATTCTGCATGACATTTTGTAACTCTTAATGATTTTGTGGACAAAATGAGCATACTCTTATTTGTAATATACAGATGAAGCCTCTAGTGTGTTTAAATTCTGGTGTTCTAGCGATAGGGGTACAGATGCCTCGAATTCCTCCAAGCCCTTTAAAAAACTGTGCACCACTGATTACCGTGAGGAGGTAAAGTTCAGAGCTCTTCTATTCAGATCACATGTAATTTATTATTTTACAATGCTATTTTATGGGAGGAGTTCTATATAGCATACTTGCTAACTTTGGAGATCACACAGTATAAATCAGGATGTTCCCAATGCATACTGCACATACAATGCATTTTTATATTCTCTCTTACTTGCATACAAATGTTCTTTGTTATCTAGTGGTACACATATATGGAGTTGTTAATACAAAGGTGATGGCATGACAGTCATGATTATCAATCTCCATTTACACCTGCCCTGTAACTGGTGCAAATGATACTTTAGAGAAAGCCAGGACTTGAATTAGTCACTCTTAACATCCTTCCCACCCCCATTACACCCTTCAAGTTGTAGGCAGCTGTAAGTGTCATTTGCTTTCAGGCATGCAATTGCGTTCATTTGCGTGTTTGCATGGGTTTCCGCCAGGTTCTCCAGTTTCTGTGCTTCTGTCTGTCTGTGTGGGTGTATGTTATGGAATTCAGACTGTAAGCCCCAATGGGGTAGGGACTGATGCGAGTGAGTTCTCTGTACAGCACTGTGAAATTAGTGGCGCTATATAAATAAATGATGATGATGATTGACATGAGGTCCGTTTCTGAGCATGCGCAGAGCTATTTCATGCAAGATCTGGCTTGCAAAGGGACTTATGTCCAACATGAATCAGGCACCATATAATTTGCTTTGGTGATGGTTCCCCTTTTACATTTGGAATTCCCCTATGAAATCCTGCACTTGCCATCTGAAAGTGACATGTCTTGACTAGCAGCATGATTAGGCACTTGTCTGACTAATATAAATGTGCGATTTGCTCCCAATTTCTTTGCCATTTTAATAAAACTGAATCTGTAATCAAACGTTATTACCCTTATAAAACAAAATCCTGTAAAATATCAAAGGTGCACAAACTTTGGACCCCAGTTGACGTTCCAGAGTCCCTGATTTTCAGATTTACAGTATATTTTATGGGGTCCAAGAACAAGGGAACACTGTCATTTGGGTTCCAGATAAAAATGAATGATTAAAGAAAATAAGTTGTTAAAGTTACTGTTACTAATCTCTACCATTTTCTTTTTACATTACTATAATGCAGGTGGTTTTGTAAATCTATCCTGCCGGGTGACAGTTGGCTTACTGTGTTAGGTGCAGGCCCAGATCTGTGGAAAGGCCACATGTAGTGGATAAAACTGTCTAACTTTTTTTATTATCATTTATATTTTTCATTTGAAATGTTGTTGTTTGCAAGGTTAACATTAAAGGTGGAAAAAGGCCTCACACGATTTATCTTGATTTCAGGCTTTACATCACAAGCACCTTCAATTTCAATAAGGATGTGTAGACTTTTTATATCCACTGTGGCCAGTGTCTATCTTACAGAAACTAGATATTACTTTTATTATTGTACACCGACAGTTTAATGAACTAAAATGTGCAGAAACGTTTTTATCCTCGCTTACATAAGTGTCTACATGCTAGTAGCACTAAACATCAAAAGCTACATTAACCAATTTCCCTGGATAGTTTAGGACTTGTATACACTTGCTTAAGCACTTTATGAATACATACTAGGGCATTTTACTTCACATAAAGAAAAAAGACAAATGTGCCCCTATAAGTTAAAAATTAACTCATTTTGGCGCCATAATAAATAATATTGCCACAAAAACTCATAAGTCAATGGTCCCTCCTTATGTTCTGAATGGCATATTTATAGTCACAATATTCAGGTACAGACGCCATCTCCTGGGGTAGTTGGGGGCACTGTTCCACACAGCATCCATAAAATGTCACAGTAGTCCAATGTTATGGTACAATTGGTGTCTACTAGTTTTATTAAAGAGGAAAATAAATAAAACAATAAAATAAATATGAATGGGGGGCGGGTTTGAAAAACCAATCAGATTCTAGCTATCATTTATTTACTACATTCTACAAAATGACAGCTAGAATCTGATTGGTTGCTATAGGCAACATCTCCACTTTTCAAACACGCCGAAAAACTCTCAGCTTGATACATTTACCCCTTGGTATTTACATTGTATAAAAAAGGCACTGATCTTCTGCACTCTCCATGTGCAAAAGAGGAGGTTGCCCAACATTATATAAACCAAAAACTCTTGCACCCCAGTAATCCTTAATTATATCATCTTAGCATTTCAGCTTTACTAAAGCAAAGTTGAGATTTTAGCCAGCACAAATCATATAAATCCATTAGTGAAGCTCTGATCTTACTCTGTCCCCTTAAACGGGCACTATTGTTGTCAGCATTTCTGACACAATATAATGTGAATATAGTTGCTATAATTTATTTCAATCTGGTTTATGTAATCAATATAATTTAGACTACTTTTCATTTCTCCCTTAGACTGGCAAAACAATGGTGATTATGTTGTTGCAGGTTACCTTGAGTCTTCTTAATGCTGACTGCTTGTACTACCCAAGTGGTGATAGAATCTGGGAGTCTGAGTGATAAAGGTACAGTAGCAGTGCTAGAAAATAAATAATACCTTTGTTTAATGAGCAAGCAGAGAAAACTGTTATACAAAATGCAATAAAGGTATATTACAAAAGTGAGCTACATATACTGTTTTTTGACACCATATGACCATTTTTGAGCAAATACATCCATCTTTATGGAAAAACACATAGGTTAGCAGGCCAAGGTGGTGGCATTGTCGTAGTACAGGCTAGGTGCGTGAAAACTTATCCACCCACATGCAAAAATTAAATTATATTTTGTGGATAAAGAGATTATTTAAATCATATACATGAGGTGGAGAAGACACATTAATGGAGCATTATCTATGTTGTAGGGGCCACACATAATTTTCATGAGCATAGGAGTAACATTTTACAGGTGCTCAAGAGTCATCCTATACTTACAATGGGACAACTATTGTACACTTCAGGTACACTTGTATTAGAAATAGCATTTTTAGGTTTATTAAAACACACAAAAGTAACAAGTGTAATAAATGTACAAAAAAAAAAATGGGAGCGCTAGGTAAATCACTTCACAATAGTTTTATTATAAATCTAAATGCAAATGTAGTGTGAATATGGCCATAGACACCAAATATTAAAAAGATTATATTAAGAAGCACATGACTATCACATATAGAGCATAAAAATGCTGACACAACACATCTATAAAAAAGATAATTGAAAAAAAATCACAACCTGAAAGGTTAAATGAAAAGGGCTAATACAGAGAGCAAGCTCACTTGTACAAGATGGAAAGATAAGAATAGTATTGGCAGAAACAGAACTTGGAAAACGATATATCACAATAGTCCATATAGATTCCAGCCTGTGGGACAAGGGAAGATGTTTCTCAAGATCCCTTTTAGTGATGTATTCAAGTGTCCCAATAATGCTGCCAATAAGATAGTACAACCTACTCCAGGTATAATAATCCAACACAGCTACGTGTGTATATACATTTCTCACAGTCCCAACACAGAAATAAAATGAAAGTGTGATAGTATTGTTGTTATATCACCTGTTCCTTCATCCAACTTGTCAGTCTAGCGTATGCAGAGCCTTCTCATAAACTGCACCCGATATTGATGAAACACATGACAGTCCGTGCTAGTACTAAATGAGTCCCCGGGGTCTCAATAGCCAAACAAGATATATCCTGTGTAGAGCACAAGCTTGACGCGTTTCTCGGCTCTACAGCCATTTCATCAGAAGCTAATTTGACTTAAAAAATACCAGAGGTATTTAAGTAATCCCAAAGGTGTCCAATTACTCCATTAATCACATTCAGTCTAAGATGGTCACATGACCTCGCTGTAGTAGTTATCCAGAGAAAAAGATTTTTCCATAGTTTTTATTAGTGGACATCCCGCGTTAATTTATTACTGGTCTCTGTCCACATAAGATGTCATAATTATATACCCTTCCCCACAGGGATTTGGTACATTAATATATTAAAACAAAATATACAAAATTGCTATAATAAACATAATTTAGTACTAAGAACGATAACAATATATCCAATTGTAAAGACTCATGTTCCTCGTATATATTATTTAATAATTAAAAACCATATACAAATAATTTTCTAAAAATAAATGAACATACATGGCTATCAAAGCCAATATTAAATCAAAAATAGTAAATTAACTGGACTTCTCAACAATCCCAAGGAGTCCCCCAGCCGGGTACTAACCCAGTCTGACTCTGCTTAGCTTTAAGAAACACACTCATACAAAGTTGTGAAACTAAACGGCAGGTACAGAATAGTAATGATATAAATGCGTTAAATATGTCCACTAAGCTCCTGAATCAAAGGAGGTCAATGGACTTACACACACATACATAGTGAGACTCATATAATTACGCAAAAGTTATTAAGCTCTATGCAGTCATTAAGACCATATGGTGATAAAGTCTTCAGCCTGAAAATCCAATAGGCTTCACGCCTGCAGAGTAGATTGAATCTATCACCCCCTCTACTGGTAATATTGACCTGTTCTATAGCCCTCACCAATAAACCAGTTAAGTTGTTATCCTGACATGAGTTGATATGTGCCGATAGGGAGTGGGTTCTTAATTTCTTCAATATATTTCGGCGGTGTTCTTGAAAATGCACTCCTAGGGCTAGATTTACTAAGCTGCGGGTTTGAAAATGTGGGGATGTTGCCTATAGCAACCAATCAGATTCTAGCTATCATTTTGTAGAAGGTACTAAATAAATGAAAGCTAGAATCTGATTGGTTGCTATAGGCAACATCCCCACTTTTTCAAACCCGCAGCTTAGTAAATCTAGCCCCTAGTGTTCTAATAGTGCAGCCGACATATTGTTTGCCGCACTTACAATTAATCACATATATTACAAAAGTTGATTGGCAGTCAAGAGTTTTTTCAATTGGAAATTTTTCCCCTGACGTGAACGATACAAATTCTATAGCTTTATGATCTGCATATATGCATGACATACATTTAAGTCTTTCACATTTAAAAAAGTGTAATAAATATAGTCATCATCATCAACATTTATTTATATAGCGCCAGCAAATTCCGTAGCGCTTTACAATTGGGAACAAACATTAATAAGACAATACTGGGTAATACATACAGACAGAGAGGTAAGAGAACCCTGCCCGAAAGCTTACAATCTATAGGACAATGGGAGTTAGAAACACAAAGGCATGTGCTACATCATATTGCACAATGGACCAGCCAGACTGCAAAGGTAAAAGTACTGAGTGGGCTGTGTGTGTTGCAATGTTGGTCAGAAGGTTGTTGTCTTGCGTTAGCAGTGTAGAGGATGGCGATAGGGTAATCTAGGGAAATTAAGATGATGGTTGAGGAATATCATAACCTTGTCTGAAGAGGTGGGTTTTCAGTGAACGCTTGAAGGTTTGAAGACTAGAGGAAAGTCTTACTGTGCGAGGGAGGGAATTTTTACAAAGTAGGTGCAGCCCGGAAAAAAATCCTGTAACCGAGAATGGGAGGATGTGATGAGAGTGGAGGAGAGACGTAGATCTTGTGCAGAACGGAGGTGTCGAGTAGGGAGATATTTCGAGACAAGTGAGGAAATGTATGTCGGTGCAATTTTGTTGATGGCCTTATATGTTAGTAGAAGAATTTTATATTGGATTCGTTGAAATACAGGCAGCCAATGTAGAGACTGACAGAGTGGCTCAGCAGAGGAATAACGGTTTGTAAGGAAAATCAGTCTAGCTGCTGCGTGCAAAATAGATTGTAGGGGTTCAAGTCTGACTTTGGGAAGACCAGTAAGGAGGGAATTGCAATAGTCGATGCGGGAGATGATGAGTGCATGAATTAATGTTTTTGCGGTGTCTTGTGTCAGATATGTGCGTATTCTGGAAATGTTCTTTAGGTGTATGTAACATGATTTAGATATAGAGTTGATGTGGGGAATAAATGACAGTTGTGAATCAAGGATTACACCTAGGCAACGAGCTTGCGGGGTGGGATTTATGGTCATGTTATCGACAGAAATAGAAATGTCAGGCAGGAAGCTTCTGTTCTTGGGTGGGAATATTATTAATTCAGTTTTTGAAAGATTGAGTTTGAGTTGGCGAGAAGACATCCAAGATGAAATGGCAGAAAGACAGTCAGTAATGCGAGACAACACAGATGGTGAAAGATCAGGAGAGGATAGATAAATTTGTGTATCATCCGCATAGAGATGATACTGAAATCCAAAGGAGCTTATTAGGTTTTCCAAGAGAAGTGGTGTAGATAGAGAATAGCAGAGGACCTAGGACTGAGCCTTGTGGAACTCCAACTGATAAAGGAAGCGGAGCAGAGGTGGATCCAGAGAAATTAACACTGAAAGAGCGATTAGATAGGTAGGATGAGAACCAGGATAGGACAGTGCCTTCAAGTCCTAGGGATTGCAGCGTTTGTATGAGGAGAGAGTGGTCAACAGTGTCAAATGCAGCAGAGAGATCCAGGAGAATTAGAAGAGAGTATTGGTTATTATTTTTTGCAGTGATCAAATCATTGACAACTTTGGTCAGCGCAGTCTCTGTGGAGTGTTGAGAGCGAAAGCCTGACTGAAGAGGATCCAATAAGTTGTTTGCTGTAAGAAAGAGTGTGAGGCGTGTGTAGGCAATTCTCTCGAGAAGCTTGGAGGGGCATGGGAGATGGGGCGGTAATTTATGAGAGCGTTAGGGTCAGAATTCTGTTTTTTTAAAATGGGAGCAATCACTGCATGCTTGAATATAGATGGAAAAATACCAGTAGAAAGAGAGAGATTACAGATTTTAGTTAGAGGGGGAATGAGCACAGGAGACAGGGACATACCCATTTGTGAGGGAATGGGTTCAAGAGGACAGGAGGTAGAGTAGGAAGATGAGAAGAGAGTAGAAACTTCCTCTTCATTTGTGGGATCAAATGAAGAGAGAGTGTCAGAGGGTGCTACAAAGGAATTGAGCAGATTGCTTGTCAAGGGAGATACCATTTCAAGCCTGATCTTATCTATTTTGTCCTTGAAATAGGAAGCAAGATCCTGTGCACTGATTCTACGCGAAGTATGTAGTGTCGCTGGAGCCACTTGATCCAGAGCAGTTGCTAGGGTTTCATGTTACTTTACTCTCATGAGTAATCTAATAGATAAATAAGCAGCACAAACAAACCCCATATTGGGTACAGCAAATGTGTTTATATTTTTGATGACTAGAATGTTTATTATTTGCTGTATATTCATTTTTATATGGTCGAGTTTAAATGTGCTATGTTGGGGAAATTATATTTTCCTCTTTCAGTATTTTGGGCACGAGTAAGTGTTATGACTAGAGGCTTTTGTTATATGATGATAATTTGCTGCCTACTTATATTCATTAGTGACTAATCCCTCAACAGATGCAGATGATTATGGCTTTTGTTTTATTTTAGCTAATATTTGGGTCTAGAGACCTTGTTTTAAGTGGATATATTAACTTTTAGAACAGAAACGTTTTCACTGATATAGCTTGTTAATATGTTTTGATGATATGTACCAGTTTTTTGGAGTAATGTTTTTCCTGTCTCCGATTGGTCCAATGGTGTTTAAAAGTAAGTGTGGAATAACAGTCTGCATATCCCCCCTGAAGAGACTGCTGCTAATGTATTTTAGCTGAGAAACGCATCAGCAAAATGATAAGCTGTTTATGTAGATAACTAAGTACGACTTATTAAAGCAACATTCCAAGGGTAATTATACATCTAACGTGAGCTAAATTACTTTGATTTCTATGCACCTGCAATGCTGATCAATCCGTTTATGGGCGATCTAGGTCTGTACTGGGAGAATGCTAGCAACGTGACCTGCTATACTAATCTTTGCTATTTTATCCACTGGAAGAGTGGAAAACAGGACGCTGCACTATTCAATTCCCGCATGATTTTAGGCTTTATTAATAGGCCCCTAAGTGTCCCAGAAGTTTCCATATAAAAGATATATTCCAGCACTAGCCATTTTATGAAATAGCAAGATTACTAAAAACAAACAACAAAATCCTTGTCTGTCCAATGTGCCATTTCTAACAAAACATCTGATGATTTATAAAATCATAAAGTGGGCAATTGCTGAGCAGTATGACTATTACATATAGAGGATCACAATGCAATAATTAAATTTTTTTCGCACAGAACAAATATTTTTTCTAATGTTACTATTCTAATCATTATTTATTGCCTACAGTAAATTTATGAAATTAATGCAAAAGGTGCATTATGCAAAAATACAGTTAAATTATCTATCATATACAGTTCTGAAAATATACAAACTTAGTTGTAAATATTGAGAAAATCAACATCTGTGGACTAAATTCCTTCAAAATGCATGTCAGACATGTATTAGTCGCTGTGCATTTCAAGAGGGAGACTTTGCTGATGCAAGTCTTTGACATGGTATTAACACAATAGATGAAAACCATGGACAAGCATAGATGTTTATGCTATGCACATATAGAGCCTGATTCATTAAGAAAAGTAAGGTAAACAAAACATGTTACAATGTGCAAGAGGTGCAAATTAGTTCATTATGTTGCACACAAGTTAAAAACTAGCTGCTTTATCATGTAGTACACAAATACCTGAGAGCTTTATTTTTATACTGAAATTAAAAGTTGATCTAGGACACACCTTACCCCAACTAGAAATCTGTCCCCAAATTTTAAATTTACTTACACCTCCAATGCAGAATGGTTTTGCCAAAGTGCAAAGTTATTTCCTTTTTATTTTGCTTTACTTTCCTTAATGAATCAGGCCCATAAAGGATATATTATGGCTGTTTTACTAGAAAAACAGTGAAGGTAGTATCATCCTCATGAAAATGCTGTGTTTGCCCCTGAACAAATTCACAAGCAGATGTGCAAATAAAAACCATTATTTTTCTGATTATTATAGAAGAATAACCATGATAGAATTTCCATATCTAGAGCAAAGGCACTTTGATAGGATGGGCCGCCTATGCCACCCTGTCTGTTGCTGCTGGGAACCGGCTGGGCTTACATTGCCACCATTCCCTTTCTTTATCCCAAATGCTCCCTCCAACCGCAGTAGGAGGGGCTTACAAATGCTGCCAACACTAGACTCCTTACCGGCATCCAGAACCGTGTTCCTTCTGGGTAACTGTTGCTGCTAGTGTACCCCGTTACTGGTGTACCTGGGCTGGTACTCCTGACCTCTTACTGTGGATCAGGATTGCTGTGGATGGATCCCCCCTGGCCTATCACACTGGCCAGAGCTGCTGGGTAGCGGGCAGAGCATTGGTACTGGAAAGCTGGGTAGAAACCTCAGAAACAGCTGGGAACGGATTAGAGTTGGGTCTAATCTGTAGGCCACAGGAATTTCAGCATAGAGAAGTTTCCAAGTAGGTCTTTCAAGCAAGTGATGTTTATTTGCTCTCACATTGGTTTAAAGGACCAGGTCAGATGGAACAATACAAAACAGTGCCTTTTTTATACACATCTGAAGACTAGTCTTAGCAGGAGGTAAACTGTCCTCATTTCCCTTTAACCAATTTGGATTGATTCATGCAGACTGCTTGTGAATCAACCCAGAGAGGTCAACAACTTTTTATATAGATACTAGTGGCAGGGGGGAGTATACTTCCCCACTGTTTAAAACACAATCAGAGCAGCCAGGCAGCACACTGTCACTGCTGAACGGACCTGCACAGTGTGCAGCCGCCGGCAGCAAGCCCCTGCTAGGGGGGGGGGGCGATCGCCCCGATCACCACTCCCTGGATCCGCCACTGCCAGGGACTGGGCTCCGGAATCTTGCTCTGCTCCCTGGCCGAAAATAGTACCAGGGGAGAGCAGCCAGATCCTGGGGCAGCAGTCCCTGCCCTGTCGCTAGTTGAAGCTCTTTGAACTCCAGCTAGAGACTTAGCTTCCTGGGACCTCCAGGAGACTGGTTGCTAAGTCTGTCCGGCAGTCACTGAAGCTGGCTGCCAGAGGGTGAAGAAAGTCCAGGGCTGCCTCTGCAGCCCCAGCACAAGGTAAGTTCTTATTTTACTTTACACATATGCACAATCTCTTTATACACATTTTTACATCTAAATTATACATAGTTACACTCCCGTCGCTGAGCGCTGGTTCTTTATCAGCGCTGCAGCGCCTATACATATACATTTTCATTGTAATTATACTTTTAACCTCTTACATGCTGCAGCGCTGGGTGCTACACAGCACACATTAAAATACATTTTTCTTTTAATAACAGACATTTTTATTACTAACATTTCACACGGCGCCTAGCACCAGTGATTTAACCCCTCCGGTGCCGAGTATTAACCCTACTGGCGCCGAAGTCCATTTCAAGATGGCCACCGCACTTGTGGACGGTAGTCGGGGGACCCGGCCACAGGCACATACTAAATATGATCTTTACATGAGCTAAAATATTAAAATGGCACCAATCAATAAATTAGTACATATCATACATAGCACTTGCTTATTATTTTGTATTGCACTTTGTGCAGTATTTAGATCTGTTCTTTTGGCTATTATCACTCTCACTTACTTTGATTTTGATTTGGTGTCACTGAGTACAATTATATTAAAGTGCCAGCTCTCTGGAAAATAACTTCTGAGTGTAGAATCTTCTTCCAAATCTTCCTCAGAGTCATCCGCTGCAGTTAAGGAAGATAAATATATATTTGGTCATGATAAATGTTGAGCTTTACACATATTAAATCCCCAGAATCTTTTGCGAATATTTAAAACTGTTCTTGTAGGGTCACTAATGAAGCTGCTAGATGACATGCCTACAGCTCAAATGGTCTGTTGTGGCATAATATTATTATCTTTTATTTATAAGGTGCCACAAATGGTCTCCTATTCCATATATAGGGGGTAAACATAGTAGACAGAGTATAAGCAGAGAACCTAATATTGCAGATCAAGTTAATGACTAGACAGTGAGAATAAGTGATAAGTAATACCGTGGGAAGTGGACCTATGCCCAGGAGGATGGGTTTGAGAAACTGGGCTGTGAAATCAGCCCTAGAAGTGCAGAGGACCAGACACAAGGTGTAATGGTTGAAGGAGAACACAAAAAATGAGGACTCTTCTCACGAGAGCTTACATGTTAAAAGGAAGAGGTAGATACAAATAGCGTGGTACTGAGTGGAGTAGTAGAGGTGGTAACAGAGGCAGAAGAGTTAGAAGGTGGGCTGATTTAAATTAAGAAATTAGTTTTAAGGGCATGTTTGAAGCCTTGGTGAGTAGATGTTGTTGGCCTGCGTTTCACAGGTGGGGAGCATCCTGGGGGAGGGAGTGGACAGAGGTAATCACTGTTGTAGTAAAGTGGAAGTTGTTGGTAGAGTGAAGGGAGTGGGAGGGAGTGTGGGTAGAAATGAGGATGGAGATGTTGGTGGAGTGGCTTAAGACTTTGTATGTGAGGATGAGGAGTTTGTTGTCCATCTCTACCAGTCACTAACCTCTCTCCCCATCTCTTATAGAATCCAATTCAAAGGTAGAGTGGTAAGAGAGGAAAACAAGGTAGGCAGTAGCACTGAGGATATTTTGAAGAGAGGCAAGGAGGGAAAGAGGTAGGCTAGAGTGGAGGAGGTTACAATAATGTAGGCGACACAAGAAAGGAGGGAACATGATAGATGCATTTGGGTATCATCAGCTTACAAGTGTTATCGGCGGCCAAAGGAGCTGATGAGATCACCAAGAGACGTGGTCAAAGAACAGATACTTGGTGGACTCCAACGAGTAAGGGAACAGGGAGGAGCTGGAGGCAGTTGTGGAGATGGTGACAGGTGTGTAGACGGTAAAAGAGTAGCTGATAAGACAGGAGGAAACTAGGAGAGAACAGTGTCATAGAACAGAAAATTACTAAATCTTTACATGTGCTTTGAAGTGACAGAGATCAGGCGGATCTAGGTTGACAAATAGCCACATTTGCATATAACAGATGAGCCACATTTTTTTGATTTATAGATAAAGGAAGTGCATATTTCCCAACTATCCTGATTTAGACAAGACAGTCCCCCCTCTTGATAGACAGAACCATTTTCTGAATGCTGGGGAAGTTAGGAGATATGGCCACAATTACTTTAGAGGCTCTAGGCACATGGCATGACCATACCCATAACATTACATTGCATTTCATGCTCCATTTTTATGAGCATGTTGCCACGTGTTGGACTAGACCAATTTTGGGAGCTATGTCATCGAAAGATGAATAGAATAACATTAGGTAATCAAACTTAATACTTACATCTGTCCCATTCTGTATCTGCACTAAACTGAGACTTTAGTTTTTCAGCATGTGTACAGCACTCAAAGAACATGTTCACACAGGCCTTCCCATGGCGAACTCGCTGCTTACGTTTACTACAGGGCAGTCCCATAGGGCTGTCATGCAACCCAGCCAAACAGCATGGTCTCAGATGAGCAGGAGACTCGTTTGCTGAAAACAAAAACAAAAACACTTCATACCTAAGTTCACAAATAACTAAAGTGTGTCATTGTCATATATATGGGGATTCCTAACTGCATCTTAGTAACACCTCTAATGTCACCCAACTTAGAGAGCTCAAATATGCAGAAATAATTAAAAAAACACTTTTATTATGTTGGATCTGCAATTTCAAAAGCCCAACCCGCCTCCAAACAACAGTAATACATCTATTTACATGTATTAGAGTACCACTACTAAATTGCATATGTTTTCACTTTAAGTAATACAGGTGTATCCAAAAGTTTGGTCACCACTGGTCAAATTGCATTCTTCTCTCTGAATGTCCCACTGAAGTGAAAAGAAGTTAAGACAACCTCTGCACGTACATTTAAACTTGACATATTTCTCCACATTTTAATGCCCATTTACTATTTGATTTTTCTATTAAAAGCAGCAAACACACTAAAGGTTGCATGTGCAAAATTTGGGTACTCTTCCAGTAATTAATACTTTTTTAAAGGCTTTAAAATGTGATTGCCTTATTTGGTCTTAAATTAAGCCAGGTGAAGACAAATCCCAGTGTTAGGTTTTTGCAGGCAGGAGAGGTAGTTGTGAACTAAATAGTAAATTTATTGAAGTAATACAATATGTACAGCTAATCAATACACACTGTATATCACAAGAGAGGGATTGTAATGATTGGAACTTAGCAGGTATAAAAATAGGCAAGCCAATATTATATATCCTGTTAATCATTCATAACAATGCTGTAGGTCTCTGACAGGATAATGAAAAACAAAAACTCAGTACAACAAATAATAAATGACACAGAATAGATAAGTTACTGACACAGATGGTAAATGGTGCAGTATGGCATGAAACGCTTGTCACAGATGATGAATGGCACAGTAAGCTGGTACACAAGTAAACAGTAATAATACACATTGTTCAAGGGCCGATTCCAACTAGCAGGGTTACTATGCACATTGCTATACAAAGTAGCAGTCACCCCAAAGACAGGACCGATGCCCCTCAAAGTGCAGCGGGAGAGTCCAGGCACTGCTAGTAGGCACACAATATAGTGAAGGTAAGACTCATACCGCTTTCATACTGCAGCCCCTGCAATATCCCGGGTTTTTCAAGCCGGGTTTTTGCCGGGGCTCGGAGCGTCCCAGCTCAGAAACACCATTAATACTGCACCTCGGACCCAGGAATTTCCCGGGTTGACCCCATTCATACTGCACAAGTCTGTGCCCTGGCAATGTGTGGGAGTCATCACCAGAGCAGTTTTCATTGACTGAAAAATGGTGATGTATTTGTGTATTTGCCTGTATTTGTAAATATTTAGGTCTTCTTTTTAATGGCTTGTAAAACTATTATAAAAGATTTGATCATTAGCCATTAATGTGTTTGAGAAGAGACGCGTGTTTTTTGTGGCCCCTTGTTGGATAGATACACACACCCAATTGTGGGTTTTCCTCCCCGTGGAGTGTACATCAGTCAGTCTGTCTCTGCTGCCTGTATGCGGCCAGTGCAGTGTTTACAGTTTGCTCCATGTAAAGTGCTAGGACTGGCACCCCTGTGGAGATCAGTGTTTATTTAGATCTGCATGAATCCAATCAGCAGTTGCTGCAGTTTTCAGGCAGAGCTGTAAGAGGCGCCTCCTCCTTCATATTGTAGTATTACAGTTACAGGAGTCTACAGCACTATCCACCCAGACTTTTTACTCTGAGTTTGCCTCGCTGAATCTCTGGACTGCATCAGGACTAATGGACACTGCACGGCAATAGGTTAGCGCATCTTTCTCTTGATTTGTATACCTACACTCTTGCCACAGGATGTACAAACAGGCTTAAGATAAGTGACTACAAATCGTGCCCTACACACAACACTGGGAAAAGTTTCCGAGGTAGTGCCAGAGATACTGGTTTGTATAACAAGTCATCAACATAATTGCAGCGGATTTGTCTTTAAAACGTTTTTCTCAGACGTATTGTAGCAGTCCAATGAACCGGTTCACTGCCATTGGCTTCGTCTTGGGAATCTAGATGTGAACGTTTGATAAAGCTGCTTATCTGTTGCACACTTGTCACTTTACTTCCTGCTAGTAACTCTCAGGTGAGACCTCAACTCACACCGGAGCCATCGGCAATGTCAGTGGATTATGTGAGGTTGGGGAAAATATTGGGTTCCTGTGAGCCAAGCACTGTGCTGCACTCAGAGGTTGAAATCGTTGATAGTGGAGATTTGCCATTTGCAAGGTGTGTTGATTGGTTGAAACGTGTAACCGAATGTAAACCTTGGGAGGCCCTAAGTTAATGGTGCTGACTGGCACAGACCTACTCCTGAAGGTACATTGGCTTCTCCCGACTCTCCCCTCCCATATGACTAAGTCAGTGTGTGTGGATGTGAGCTAAGCACGGAACCTCTCTCCTACACAAGGGGAAGAGAGCAGAGCTTTCCAGAGCTGCAGGATATGGTATATATAGACCGTTGTACTCGCTGCCAGTGGAATAAGGAATAAAGGGACTCAGGACATGACAAGCTCAATCAGAGATAGTGTGGCCCGTGAATCTTTGCTGTAAACTTATGCACAATTCATAGTGCAGGCAACCCGGGTCCAACCCGGGAATTACCCCTCGTTAAATCCCGGGTTGAAGACCCGGGATTTTTGAATTGTACCATTCATACTGCACCAAGACCCGGGTCGTTTATGCTCGCCCCGGCAAAAACCCGGGATTTTGGTGCAGTATGATTGGGGTATCATTTTAGTATGCTGCAGAGAAAGAGAAATCCATACACAAGTCAAGTAATCAGAGCCAGAAATCACTAACATCCAAAGCCAATAGTGAAAGTCAGAAGTCACCAATGTCCAAAGCCATGGTCAAGGCCAGAGCTCACAGGAAGGTAAGCAAGTTACAAAACCGAGAAGCTAACATAGGAAACACTATCACCAGTAATTGAACCTTTATCTGAGAGATCCCCAATCAAGTTAGGGAGGGGACACATTTCTAATGTAGATCACCAGACCACCTCAGATGAACACAAAACAGTCATGAGGAACCAGAAACAGAAAATACAAATACACAAAAAGCATGTGATCGAAAACAAGATGGCAGAAGACAAAGTAATCATTCGCAGATTATATGCAGATCATAACACTCAGACACACAGAGTTAAAAAAAATACTCTGATCCTTCTAATCTCTCAAGATGTTGTGTCTACTTTCAATTACTATGGGATTTTTCAAGTAACTAGCTAAGGATTTATGTAAGGGAAGCCTATATAAAGACATTTAGATGTTTCTAGCTAGGAATATACACTGTCAAAAATATCATTAAGGAATGTAAGTTATGGAGAAATATTGGGGGCATTCAATTAGCCGCAAATAGTGATATTTTCCACGTCACGGCAATTTATCATGCAATTTATCTAAATGCTTCAGTCCGAACACATCGCACGTAAAATTAGGTGTAAAATTAGGTGAAACATTAGATGGAATTACATTAGATGGAATTACATGGCAGCCCACAGATAACATAATTTTTTTAAGCCGACATATTTAATAATGAAATTAGAATATATTGGTGTGGTTTAACAATAATCACTGGGCAACATCGCCATTCATTTGTTAGGATCAAACAAATAATATCAAGCAATATTTTTCAGCTTCTTTATATGGTAACGCCATTCTGAGATAGCGCTTACAGAACAGGTATGGTTGCGATACAAGTACTGTGGTCATACTTGATAAATAGTCTTCCCTGTGCAAAGGCTTTCTGAAAGAGGGGTTATTGCTAGCAGTTACCCCTATGATGTATAATGTGGAACGGACATAATAAGCCCTATTGCCAGTGAAACCTTCTCACATTTTGGGCCTTAACCTAACAACAATTTAACTGAACACACAACAGGTTTTTTTTTTTTATTAAAAATGTCCATGCTCTGTGGCTACCACCCTGGAGAGATAATGGGTCTTCTTAACTGCGATACAGATGTTTTGTGAAAGGGGCAAAAAGAGAAGGATAAGAACAGAGGACAAAAGTGGATGCACGAGAAAAAAAACCACCCAGCAACAAACAGTAGAAAACCGGTGATTGATTTACGATATAGGAATTATAAAATGATCCAGGAAAGACAGCCACAACATGGAATATTTTGTATTACATGGAATTGAAATTTTTGCATTTACGGAAATATTCTTCCATTTCAAAAGATGGTGTGATTGCCACACGACTGCAATCAATACCATCCAGAACATTTGGTATTCCTATTAGGCAATAAAATGTCTCTTTAAGCTTCAGACACTCAATCTTGCTCTGCTAAAAATGATTAAATTAAGAGGTGTGTTTTTTAGTGCTTTAATGACCTGGAACAGACACAGAGAAAAAGCTGACATTAAAAAACTGGCACAGCTGCCGCGTTTGACTGAAAAGTACCCAATGCTAGAAAATGTAACACACCAAACGATTTTAAAATAGAATCAGTTATGTGTTAATTTATGCTACCGTTACACTAAACCCAAAAAAACTGAACATTTTCTGAGTAGGTTTGAGGTGGTTAAAACAAAGGGCTCTTTATATTAAAGGGTGAAAAGCTCAATTTCTGACGAACATGGGAGTTTTTGCTGGCAATAGGACTTATTTTCACTATATCATAGCGGTTTCCCCCGGGATACCCCTCCAGAAGATGGTGTCTGCGGCAAAGCCTTCCGTACTTTTTGGCTACAACAACAAAAGATACATATAGAGAAAAACAGACAAATCATTTTGTGCAGCAGCTAGTTGTACAAGAAATATTGTCTGATTTGAAGGAACTATGGATTCAACTGTCAAAGATATTTTATTTTGGATGAAGACAATTTATTAATATGAAAATATTTATATTGTTCTGTCTTATTTTGGTATATCATTGATAATTGATGTGGTGTTGTTGTCGGTTGGAGCCTTACGTGTGAGCTGGAGAGAAGGAACGGGAGTGAAGGAGTTACTCAAGGGACAGATGTTTCTAATCACAGATGTTGGAACAAAGAGTTGCAAGAATTTCTTCAGACTTTCCAGGGAAGCCTGGATCAGGATACGCCTATATACTTTCTCAGTCAATTGTAATATGATATTTGTAAATTGTAGTACAACCTATTCTTTAGTTTGAACAAACCTACGTGTCTGGTCTGTGGGAGATCAGAGAGTTTTCAATTCTGAAAATGAGAGTGATAATGTTATCACAGCGCTTGCTTATTCATTTGTAAATAAACAATGATATAATTTTATTCTTAAAGTTTCTTTGGCTGTAGGAATTATTTTATTACTTTAATAATTGGACGCACTGCTGAGATTTTTTTTCAATATGATTCGATTTGGACAAGGGACATTTGGATTTCTAATTTTGAAATGCATGGTCGACGATTTTCTCTTTTATAAGGGAAGGTAAGTTATTGCCGATCCTTTTGAAATAGAGAGAGATGTATACCATGGATTGCAAACTGGTTATCTTGTGTTTTTTTCCAATGAGATTTGTGTTGCAAAATAAGAACTTTTATTATTTTTATGTTTATCGTAGCTGTAATAGAATTTAAAAGTAGGAGTTTAAAGTGTTACATTTTTCTGTCTGCTACTTTGCTAAACAGTACATCATATGTATTTCTGTTATTGGAATGTAGGCAATATAAAACTTTGCCTGAAGTACAGGGGAGGCTGCTTTGTGAACTGCTTATCTGAGTATGAGTGTGTTGAGTGTTGAGAAGTTAAGAGATAAAATAAAGAGTTAATAAATCTACGTAGTCACTGAATACAGTGTTGAGATTGAGGGGAATCTGGCTCTCAGACGTGAGGCCTAATGGACTTTCTGGATAGTGGGACTGCGGGACCACTATCGATTGAATGCGCACTGCGGGACGCATTTTAACTTGAGAAATTTGGACTTATGTACTGCAGAGTCCAGTTCTTAAAATAAAATAAAAATAAAATAAAGATGAATATAAAATATAATGAGCGATTTATGTACTGCGGGGGATAAATCCTCAGTTAAATAGGAGAAAGATTGTCCAAAGGTTTAGATAGAAAAATAAGTTTAATTTTGTAAAACTGCGGGGTTACAAACGTGTGTTTTTTTTGAGTGATTTGTGTAAGGCTGTATGAAAATGACTAATTATTGTGATAAGCAGTTTACAAATGCAGGGTCCTTTGATAAAAAAAACATTTTGGATAATGTGCAAACAGAAATTGAGAAATCAGAAAACGAAATTATTAATGAATTACGGTTTGGTTTTGTGGAAAGCGGAAGCGGAACGTTGAAAGCCATTAGAAACTTTAAGCAGTGTTTTACAGTCACCTGAATCTGATCTAGGTGACTCTGAAACAGTTATGTCTGAAAAGATAGAGGATAATAATAATAATTATTCCAATAAAAGTAATTTAATAGGGAGTGGCTGCACTACCAGAAGTAACCAATAGATGGCGCAGGGGCTGCATCAGAAATAGTTAACTGTAACTTTAAAAAATAAATAAAAGAAAAAAAAATACAAAGCCATATTTGTTAGATCGTCAGAAATTTATTATGGTTTTTCGAAATTTCATTGCCTGTGAGAGACATTGTTCAATTTTGTGATAATTCTAAATGCTGTGCATGAATGAAATTATTTTTTTTTATCTTACTAAAATTACTAATATTTAATATCATTGTGTTGCTAATTATGTATTTTCTCCTGTGAGTTGATTAATATAAACTTTTCATGATTAAGCTAAAGAATAGTAAATCTTTTAAGGATTATTATGCATAAGATGTGGCTAAAATGTCACATTAGATGGGTATATGTGTTTATATATATGTATATGTGGACATAGCAGAGCATAGATAAATGGCTGTTAAAATTTGGAGCTGAAGTTTTAGCAGAAACTTTGAGAAGCATTCTTCAAATTGTAACCCTAGAGTATAGGAGTAAGAGTTGATCATTAATTGTGATATATTATTAGTAAGAAACAGGAAGATTTGAAATATAGATTATTGACTGTTCAATTAAAATATTTTAGACACAGAATTAATAGCCCAAATAATTTAAAAATATTCAATGTGATTGTGAACCACACCTAAAAATGTCTGGTAACGATTTTATGTGCTGACAAGAATTATTTCTATCAATGTTTTTTTTTGTTCGGATGGAGAACCAGACCCACCCCCCCACACCTTTTACTGCTAGTGGAAGAATGTCTTTGTGCTCAGCAGAAGAGAGGGGGGGCCATGGGTTTTGAAGAAAAAATACATGTGTAGATTTCTGGGAAAAAAAAAAAAAAAAGGGCAGAGATTTTTTTTTGTTGTTGATCATCATTTATTTATATAGCACCAACATATTCCGTAGCGCTTTACAATTGGGGACAAACATAGTGAACTAATAAACAAACTGGGTAAAACAGACAAAGAGGTGAGAAGGCCCTGCTCGCAAGCTTACAATTTTATTGTTTGATTTTCCTGAGACTTTTATATCACACTGTGATTTTGTATTTATCTTATGTGTTAATAACTTACTTTTGTTTTGTTTTTACAGTCTTTGTAGACACTATTCTTAGCTGTTAATATTCCTATATCAACATGGCTACATGGTTTCCAGAAATAAACTGCAATTTTGCCAGTTCAGGTTAAGTATTTGGGTTATTGCTTGACCCAAGGACTGATACATCTTTCCTCAGAAAGACTGCGAGTTATTCTGCATATGCACTAGTCGCTAAATAAAATCATTAGTGCACATCTTTCTAGGGATGTGTAGTTGGAATTTAAATGGGAACTATCAAAGACCTATTGTTTATTATAGTGACGAATTTAAATATAGATGCTCATAAATTGTCAATCTGTTTAAAAATAGTTGCAACTTTAGCATTATTCAGAGAAAATATCTAGTAGTCAGAATTTTTTTTATTTTTTTTTCCATTGCATATCCTGTTTTTGTTTTTGATGAATTTTGCACAAACATGACAAGTCTTCGCTGCCAGATTTGTAAATTGTAAATGAGATCTTTTGGCTTTTCTTTATCTAATTATTTGTTGGTGTAATATATTTAATACTGTTATGTTCTTAATTATTGTGCATAGGAATGCACAGAGTGTGGATGAAAGTACTGATAAGTATATGAGATTTTTGATAAATTAATGCTTATTTATGACTGTATGGAACTTGGAACTTTTGGACTAGAACCTTTACTGCTAGATCTGACATTGAGGATACACACTTACTGGGAGAGGGTATAATTTTTTTATATATACAGATGGTAGTTATCATAGATAAAATGAGATTGAAAAGTTATGTATAAGATATAATATAAGTAGCACTCACAACAGTGTGTGAGTTAGTGCAAGGCAAAAGTATTAAACATCTACACAGATAGTAGATATGTATTCAGTGCATTGTGGTGGTTTAGAGATTGTCTAACTGTTGTAGATACTTCAATAGCATATTTTCAACATGTGAAGAAGATGCTAGATGCTATTCAGATGTCATTGCAGGTAGTGATTAAGTGTTAAGATCACACAGGTAATACTGATCAATTGCATTAGGTAATAAATAGGACAGATGAAGTTACAATAGGTTTAGTAAGAAGTCCATTACTAATTAACATTTCTTCACAGGACTTGAATTTGTTGTTGTTTCAGTTCATTACTGATCATAAATTAATCAGAATATAAAAGTTTTGTTATTCACAGGAATTGGCACTCTGGAAGTTGAAGGGATGTGTACAAGATACTAATGGTACATGGAAAGATGGTAAAGATAGATCAGTGGCCCCAAAGGCTTACCTACCAGCACTGGCAGAAGCAGCCTATGGTCTGACTCATTTAGATAAGTATGGTATGTGTGGACTTGAGGCCTACTGGTGTGCACCTGGCTTCTCTTCTCATGCAGGTAAAAAGGCTGGTTCATGCTTTATTTGCCTGAGGGAAGAATCCAGGTAAAGCCATATCTGTAGAACCATCACATATCCCTCCTACAGAGATTTATTACAGGTAATATAAATTGGCTTCATCCAAATAAAAAATGTTGTAATCTACTGTATGTACTAATGTTTGTAGATATGTTTTCTAAGTGGGATAGAAGTGCAATTTCACTGCAAGTTGCACTGCAGTATTTACAGCAAAGAAATTGGTATATTAATTTGTGTATAGATATGGTATATCACCAATGATTGAGAATGACAGAGGTACACATTTCAATGTGTAAGTTTGTTTTTTTAATGTATTTTACTAAATAATAAAAAATAAGTTACTGAAACGATTTAATGGTATATAAAATACACTGAGTAAAGGGATGAAGAATACAGGGATGATTTGATTAGAGGTTTTATCTCTAATATTTTATAGTATCAGAACCACTCCCAGACTTCCATTCAATTTTTTTCACCATATGAGAGTTTGTTCAGAAGACAACCCAATATTATTATCAGCCCGCAAGAGACTTTTCAAATGCATTGAAGTTGTAACTGTTAAGTACCTGAATGAGATGAGTAAGCAGTTACAAAAGCAACAAGAGACTTTGAAACTGATTGTACTACAGATGCCTATTGAGAACTGTCAGTATATAACTAGGAAAATGTTATGGTCAGAAATTTTTAATGTTCTAGTTATTTGACAGATTGATGGGAATAACCACAGCATTGAAAGTTGCTGAAACAAGATACTTGGATTCACATATCCCACTGCAAGAAGGTAGTCGATCCGACAGTGACCTGAAGAGACGCAGAGACTAATAAAGTTTTGGAACCATATATAACAATTTTGCTTCAGGACTTGGACAAAGATGTGATTCAGGAAGAAGAATCTGACCCAGATGTCAAAGGATAATATCCTTATTACTATTGCCATCGCTATAGGCATGATCTGTTTTCTGATTCTTATACCTTATATTATTTTATTTTATGGACATTTGGTTATGAGGACCTGATGGTAAGAACCGGTAGTGGTTTTGAGGAAATGGGGGCATATAGTCGTAAAAATAAAGAATCAGAACTGTCTTCATCATTCATTCTACTCATAACTAATAACACGTACAATAATGACACATATAAGATAGAATTAAAAGATAAGTAATTGGAGATGAACCTAAAGATTGTAATGAGAGACTGTCAACCGAAATATGTATATGTCAATATTGTAATAAGCTCCTGAAAATGTGTACAATGGTATGATAGGATGAGCAATTAAACTAATTGTTGAATATGTACACATATACTACATGGACACCAATATGTTGAATTGTTGCCAATACCTTTAAATCTTACAGAGTTGCTTAATTTGCCAGAGGAAGGACCAGTTGTTGGGAAATATAATGAAACATGACCTTTTTATTTAAAATTGTTGCCACATGTATTGACTGAAAGTGTTATATGTATAAATTTTACTAATAGACCTATAGATGAGAAAAAGGAACATCTAGGTAAAAAATTGGGAAAAGTCCTGCATTTAAAAATAAATCTAAAATTTAGATATGTTGAATCAAAGAGATCTTTGGGAACAGTAGCATGAAAATAAAATATTATAATGTTGCAAGATGGTGTTTGTAAAGAGCTGTTAAAGGAAAACAAACACGGAAAGTTTATAGATATTGTATACATAGATATATTGCATGTAGCAATACCATGTATTTTATTAGATGATATATTACAAATGTGGAAGTAAGGCATATAAGTGTATACCATTGAATTAAGGTAGAATATGTTATCTAGGTTAGGTAATTCCAGTTGTTAATGTATTTACACAAAATGATTTAAAGGATATTGTATTTAAAAAGTATTTAATAGATGTTTGACTATAAAAAGAAAGGAAAGTAGTGATGAAAAGAGTGAACAACAACCAGTATCACAATTTATTAGTGAATCTACTGGTGTACAAGTATGGATTATATTAAAAGTTATAGGAACTGCACATAGAAGTATGAATTGGTTTTGTATCTAAGGTTTAGCTACATTGATAAAATATCAAATGAATATGATGAAACCTTTTGTTATGTTGCAAAAGAACTTCAAGTTTTTAAAAATATAGTTAATAGAACATAGATTGATCTTGAATTATTTTAATGCACAAACAAGAAGTTATTGTGTAACATTACAGATGAAGTAATAAAAGTAAAGAGAGATTTTGCAAAGATATATATAACATGACATTATCTGCAGTGGATACAAGGTTTTCGTTATTAGATTAAAAACAATATATATTATAATAATTTCTCAGGTTTTTGTACATGGTTTCAATTGTTGATGCATTCATTAAGAAGATTTTTTTTATGTTAGGAATATTCTTAGTTATCTATTTTGTATTAAAATGTATTCCAGTACTGTTGAAATTTTGTAAGAAAACATTGAGTAAGGAAATTTAGAGAGTGAATAATATAGGGGAAGAAATTATAGAACTGTATGAACCAATTAAACCTTGTAATCATAATATTGTGTGATAGTTTAGAGAACTATCAAATGTGGGACTGTCAAAGATATTTTATTTTGGATGAAGACAATTTATTAATATGAAAATATTTATATTGTTCTGTCTTATTTTGGTATATCATTGATAATTGATGTGGTGTTGTTGTCGGTTGGAGCCTTACGTGTGAGCTGGAGAGAAGGAACGGGAGTGAAGGAGTTACTCAAGGGACAGATGTTTCTAATCACAGATGTTGGAACAAAGAGTTGCAAGAATTTCTTCAGACTTTCCAGGGAAGCCTGGATCAGGATACGCCTATATACTTTCTCAGCCAATTGTAATATGATATTTGTAAATTGTAGTACAACCTATTCTTTAGTTTGAACAAACCTACGTGTCTGGTCTGTGGGAGATCAGAGAGTTTTCAATTCTGAAAATGAGAGTGATAATGTTATCACAGCGCTTGCTTATTCATTTGTAAATAAACAATGATATAATTTTATTCTTAAAGTTTCTTTGGCTGTAGGAATTATTTTATTACTTTAATACAACTAAATATCACAAATCCTACAAGCTACTCAATCGAAAACATACTGTAATTGAAAGTCAACCATGAAGTACTTACAGGAACCAAAGATTAAGATTAAGGTTTTAGAATGGCCCTCACATTCCCCATATCTAAATAGTTTTGAGCATCTGTGGGGGGACTGTAGACCTGCAGTGCATGAAAAAAGATCTAAGGCGAGGAACACACTGGAGAATTTTCCAACCAATCTTTTATCTACAACGATTGTACCTACAACTAAAGGTCAGACCCAGTCGGGTCATACATACACACTATGCACAATTTAACTTCAGATCTGTGCTCTTCATTTGATCCTATAGTTATTTAAAGAGTGACAGCATAATATGCATTCATTCATTCAGTCATTTATTCATTCATTCCTGTCACACTGATTAACCGCCTTGTTATAACTATCCACATAGCATAATAAATTTCATTAGTTTCTGATTCTCTGAAATAAAATATTCAGTATCAGAACGAATGAACAAATTATTCCATCTACAGCACTCTTTACATTTAGTCACCAGGACATGTTCATTGCCAATATCGGCTGAAAATACCATTACTCTGTAAACTCTATAGAAATTGTGATCCTGAGTGCATACAGACTGCATGATCGGAAGGTGATAGATATGAGATTATTAAACAGTACTACCAAATATGTGGCCTAGCGGTCATTTATCGGGTGATTGGCCCAATACTTGGTGAAAAACCTCCACTGTCTACCTAGCCTAAGAATGTAACTAGCTAGAAGAGTGAGAAAAATAGAAAGACAGTGAATACTGTCAAATAAGGTGTTACTAAATACTCAATGACAGGGTGTCCAAAATTTAGCATCTGCTACATTCATTGTTTCATAATTTTGTCGTCCATTAAAACCAGCAAATAGCATTTGGGCATTCAAATGTGCAGATATATAGTTTTAGCCTTGTATAAAAAATCACTAAGTCATCTGCATGCTTACTAAACAATCCTTGATCAGGAAACAAACCATTGGTGTTCAATTAGTGAAATAACTTTATATTGATTGCCATTTAAACAAGTTGTATTGGACACTATGCACTGTCCCTTTAAATAATTCTGGACAGATTAAGAGGATAGAACTTGCCCAGAAACAGAAAAGAGGAAAATTAGTTTGATGCAGTTTATAAAGAATTTTCATTTCCCATTTAAATGTTTTACAAAGTTGCCAAATATTCAACCAAACATCTAAAGACTGGTTGTTTTACAGGTATGCATTCTCCAATGGAAATGAGATAAAAAATGGTATCATTATTTTTAATTGAACGCTAAATAATTTGGATTGCAGTCTGATTAAAAACACTATTAAAAAACCATAAATAAGCGTTTTGTATTTTTCAGGTGATGTCCCCATTGACAAGAAGAAAATATATATTTAATTATATTTAATAGATTGTCCTTTATTTTATTTACAAATCTATTAGTAATATTGTATTATACATCCAAAATAATAAGATATTAGGATGAGTTCATTTTTACATCACTAACAGTATACAAAACAGTTGGCATTGTTTTCATTTAAACAAAGTAAGCTTGCAAATATTCAAATGATCATCAGAACAACTGTGCATATTTGTGTCAAAAATTTGGCCGACATCTCCTATGATGGGCTTTACTAAAGAGCCTAACTAGAATTATAAAGTAAACTTTCTGATAACATGTTAGCTACAACCGTGGCTGCACAGGGGATCTGAATCCGTATGCATATCATATCCTCTACTAACATTAGAATTGGTTGTGAGGATCTAGAACAATTCAAGCCATATGGTATTTTGTATTCAACTTTGAATTTGGATTTTTATGATTCTTGGGAATATGCTGATATAACTGTCCCACGGAACAAGAATTCCTGAATGTGCCTTTCCTTGTCCAGTGTGGTTTTCAACCAGTCCATTCTGAAGTAATGGAACAGTTTATTCAGGAATAAAATGAGGGTAAGTGCTCCTGGTTGGATCCATGTCTGCAGAATAGCTTTTTTGGCAGCTGCATTGATAAACAGTCTTCTCCCACCCTTTGTAATTTTTTGTCCCTAGAATTGCTCATTCAGGGGGTAAAAGTATGAAGCTCCGGGTTCTTCAACACCTGCGAGTTCGGCATCTTCAGCGCTTAAATTTAAAGTGGCGCTGCCTTGTAAAGGGAAACATCCCTTTACAAGGCAGCGCCGCTTTAAATTTAAGCGCTGAAGACGCCGAACTCGCTGGTGTTGAAGAACCCGGAGCTTCATACATTTACCCCCAGGTGTGAAGTGGGTAGATTACCAAGGGTTTTCCTGCATATCTCCTAATCTGGATCCAGAAATGTCTGATGTTAGGACATTTCCATAGGCAGTGAAACAGATTTGCTTCCATTGTATTAGATTTAAGGCAGTTGTGACGAGATAGAGGTTTCACGACTTTGAGACTAGGGTTTTAGCCTCCTGGACACCCATTCTCATCCAAATTGTGTTTTACATTGCTTGGGGCCGCATTTTGGCTTAGTGGTTAGCACTTCTGCCTCACATCACTGGGGTCATGAGCTCAATTCCCATCCATGGCCTTATCTGTGTGGAATTTGTATGTTTCCACGTATTTGCGTGGGTTTTCTCTGGGTGCTCCAGTTTTCTCCCACACTCCAAAAACATACTAATAGGTGAATTGGCTGCTATCAAATTGACCCTAGTCTCTCTCTCTCTCTCAATGGGTGTGTGTGTGTGTGTGTGTCTATGTTAGGGAATTTAGACTGTAAGCCCCAATGGGGCACGGACTGATGTGAGCGAGTTCTCTGTACAGCGCTGCTGAATTAGTGGCGCTATATAAATAAATGGTGATGATGAAGATGGGTTGTGTTTTGTATAGATATTTTATGCACAATTATTTTAGTATGCCAGGTGGGTTCACAAATACTGTATAATGTTATTACTGGTGCTTGGTAATGCATGAAGTACTGACATTTTGTAAGAGTCTGCACACAGCGAATACCATATTAATTAGCTTTTGTCTTAGGCAGGGAGAGGGTGTTATCTTGATCAGCAAATTTCAGAGGTGGGGGCTCTTCTAAGAATCTGTCTGTGTGTGCGCTAAAACTCATAATAGAGATTTCCCAGTCTAAAAGGATAACCGCCCTTCCCCTCCTTGCAGGGATGTTCTGCCTGCAGACGCACACTATGCACAGTCCGTGACTGCAGAAACATACAGCAATGTATGCTGCCCGGCCATTAAGAACAGCCGGGCAGCATACATTGCTGCTTGTCTCTGCAGTCATAGATCGCACATAGTCTGTGGCTGCAGACAGAACATCCCTGCTATGGGGGAGATTGCACCGATCACACCCCACTGGATCCACCAGTGGTGGAAATAGATATTTTACTTGATATTGGGTGGTTACATTTTGATTGAATCTTAATCTGAGATAAAGCATTGCACTTAAGAACTGCCTGCTGATTAAATATTAATGTAACGACTTTGTATTGTACATTCTTTTGTGCCATGGTCATGTGAGATCTGTCCCATCTAAACTCCAGGTAAAAAATGAGCTGTTCATTTTTGTAAGAATGTTGCCCATTGGCCATCTCGTCCCGATAAGTGGGCTCAGTGAAGTAAGAGACTAACAGCCCTACTAAAACCATCACCCAAGATTGGTGCAGTTTTGCTTATCTGTGATTATCTGAATTTACACCAGGGGCGAAGATGGGTTCTGGGATTATATAAAGAATACATGTAACCATGCTAGCTCTCTGTTGCTTCTTCAGGACAGATAATGCCTGTGTAGACAGGCCAGGATCAGGGGTCTGTAGCAGACAGAATAGTCAGGGACAGGCAATAGGTCAGGACTGGCAGCAAACAAGAACATCCAGGAAACAGGTCCAGAGGTTGGGGCAATCAGCAGAGAAGCAGAGTCCAAATACAAGTCAAGGGTCACAACAAATAGGTCAATCCAAATCGCAACAGAGTGCACAGGTACACAAAGCAAGTCAGCAACCAGGGGTCTATCCCTGCCGGTTATAGAAGCTATAACCGGCAGGGAGGCTAAGCCCACCCTGCCTTAAATACAGAGGTTGCCCAATCAGGGGCCAGGAATGCATAATTAGTATGGCCCCATGGGCTGCGTAATTAATTAACAGAGCACTTCTCCTATTACCTGAGGAGGCTGAGCAAACAGTGAGGCCAACGGTGCACTAACCCGGCTGCCTAGGAGAAGGTGCCGCAGCTCATGACAGTACCGCCCCTTGAGGAGGGGTTAAGGAACCCCAACATCATGGTTTCTGGGAAAACGTCCTAAAGAACTCTTTAATAAGCTTATCAGCGTGTAGGCGTCGCCACGGAACCCAAGATCATTCCTCAAGATCGTAGCCCTTCCAATGTACTTGGAAATGGATTTGTCCCTGGACTTTCTTAGAGTCGAGGATCTTCTCCACAAGGCATTCATGACACCCATCCACATAGAATGCAAGTAGTCCTTGTGACCTGTGAGAATTGAATTTGTTAGGAGAGACAAATGGTTTCAGGAGAGAACAATGAATTGTATTCTGAATTTTAAAAGACGGAGAGAGTATAAGCCTAAAGGCCACAGGATTGACTTTTTTAATGATAGTAAAAGGTCCAATGAACCTGGGCCCCAGTTTCCTGCAGGGCTGCCTGAGCTTGATGTTCCGAGTAGAGAGCCAAACTTCATCACCGACTTTAAAGTAGCATGCTCTACGATACAGATCAGACAGGGACTTGGATCTGAAGGAAGCCTGAAGCAGAGCAGGGTGGACCCTCTTCCAGATGGCTCTAAAGCGCGATGCAGTAGAAGACATTCCAGGAAAAGCAGAGGAAATTATGGAGGAGAGAGAATTAGCTCTGGGATGGAAAAATGGAGATATGCGGGTTGAGGAGTGACAATAATTATTATAGGCAAATTCAGCCCACGGGAATAGTGATGCCCAATTGTCATGGAACTTGGAGATGTACAAGCGAAAGAATTGCTCCAAGGACTGGTTTCCCCTTTCCGTATGTATGGTGGATGGTAAGCCAACGGCAGACTAACCTTTATTCCCAGAAGATTGCAGAAAGACTTACAACTCTCTTTAAAGGATCTATCCCCAGAGAATCCATCTGGCAGATTTAAATTTGGGTTCTACTGTGGGTGCCAGAGGAGCTTCCTGAGGCTTATGAAGTTTTAGAAGCTTCTTTCTGCGCAGACAACCGATGTGATAAACCTTGGACCATCTGAGACAGAGTTTGGATCTGACCAGCCAAAACCAGGGCTGGAGAGGGATTCGTACCACTCTCATCCATGGGAATAAGTCTTCCAATTTCTTCACTGGCCGATTATAATGTTATGCTGGCGGCTTTGTCATAAACTTGCAGAACTGATGGTAGAGGTCTTCTCCTACAGCAGCCACCTTTCCTGTAGAGCTAGACGTGCTCACAGGTATTTGGATGCCCCCAGGACTTAACTCTAATATAGTGCAAGTTTATGAGCAACACCACAGCGAACAGGTAGGAGGAGCTAATCTGGATGTTAGTGATTAGGCAGCAGACAGGCCAGGATCAGGGGTCTGTAGCAGACCGTATAGCTCAGCACTCCTCCTATTACCCGCTTTTCCATCCCAGCTGTTACTATGACAGTCGGGATGCAGGAGAAGCGAGACGCGGCTGCTGCAGCTCTTCACAGGACCCTGTGGTATGGTGCTGGGCATTACCCTTGTATCCTCATAGCAGTCATGGGATGTAGGCAAACGTTCCATACAGCTTCTATAAGAGAACATCTATGCCTTATGAAGAATATTGAGAAACATTTCTGTTTGTGTACTTGCTGTTAAAAGTTGGCAATACTTTGTGAGCGCTTGGACTAGTAATTCTACCGATATTGATGGAGAATATTCTAGCCATTGGGCAAACTGGTGTAATTTTGCCATGATCTGTTTTTTTCCACAAAACAAGATCTAGGGCCTGATTCATTAAGGAAAGTAAGGCAAAAAAGGAGTACATTTTCTCCTGGACTAACCATGTTACAATGCAAGGGGTACAGACTAGTTTATTGTTTTTCACATAAGTTAAATACTGGCTGTTTTTTCATTTAGCAGACAAATACTTCATAGCTTTATTTTACACTGAAATTTACAGTATTATCTAGGTTATTCCCTACCCCAACTATAAATCTACAATCACAATTTAAATTTACTTCCCACTCCAATGCAACATGGCTTTGCCAAAGTTGTGCAAAGTTGCTCCTTTTTTTTGCTTTCTTTCCTTAATGAATCAAGAACCTATTGTATACTTATGGCTTTATGTTGTGGAAGTTTTAGCAACATGAGTAAATTCAGAGAATTTCATACTATTGTCCTGTTCATGTTGTACTTGTACCAATGCGAGAGGATCAGGGCTAATAAAGTACATTTTTTACACTGCTTGTGCAAAAGTATATGGCTTTATAATGATCTAAGTTATCAAGCTATTCATTGCGGTGGTGCTTCTTTCTCACCATGTCAAGAAGGGGTAGGTTGTCATGCATTTTGGAAGTCTGGGTTTTGAAGCAAAGGTGCAATTTATGCGTAAATATTTGCCAAATTTTTCAAGTGCTCTAAAGAAGAGACTGTAATGTGTTCCTGAATTTTGTCCATTATTAACTTAAGTAAATTCTTTGAAATGGCTAAATACAGTACAATGTCACGAGCAAAGGTCAGCTACTTGAATACCCACAATTTTGTAAAATTTTGTAATAAAGGATATACAGGAACAAGTTGAACAAAAGCAGCAACAACGGGCAACCTCGCCTCGCGCTCCTGCCCATACTCACTTTATCACCCATGTTCAGTTTAGTAGAAACAATGTGGCTGGATTACAATAAAATCATTGAATGAGTTGATTAAATTCCTGACCAAATGCTCTGTGCTCTGTGTCCATGTCAGTATGTCAAAAGCTTTTTTAGAGTTGAGACTAAGTAGCCTGTTACTGGGGTTGGGCACTAGAGAAGATGTCGCCACTGTTGCTATGCAGACCCGTAACTTAAAACTTGAGTGCTTGGGGCAAGAAACAAAAATGATGTCCCCCCTTCAACATTGCACTGTCACAGATCAACGTAGAAATACAGCTAAGGAGCCATTGATAGGTGAAAAAACAAACAATGTTTATTGCTGGAGAGTATGAACAGTTGATGACATAATAACTTGCAGAATTTACCAGATATACAGCAGTGGCAGGTAAGTGGAAGGTGAGGAAATATTCCAGGCAGCATGCACAATTGAAATGCACAGATAAGTCCCAGGTTCACATAAGGAACAGGTCAGCAGGTTATATGATGACATAGATCTCCAGCAGCATAAATCCAGGAGCACAAACAGGAGGAAGTATCACAGGGTGTAACAACAGGATATGACATCAGTAACCAGCAATGTGTGTTGGGAGTGACAGGTATATAAAGGGAAATGAGAACACACCCAGGTGCATGGAATAATTAGTGAACAGTGTTAACTCCTAAGGTACTAGGAGCACAACAGGCACAATAGCAGCACCTCTGGTGAGCAGAGGTACTGCTGCTAAGACACAAAATAGTAAAGTCTGATAGTCCAGGTTAGGAGCTGCCAAGCAAAAAACAGTATGCTGCAGGCAGATCGTGACATGCACCCTGCGCAGTCACCCCTATCGCACAGCCCTAGTTGTGGCCCTGCTGCTATGGCTCTGTGAATCCCTTTCATCTAGTGCAAGTTGGTAATCTTTAAGTAGTATATTTGGAAGGATAGATGTCTTGCGGACATATTTTTTGCCAAAATCTGGTTCCTGATTAAGGAGGGTGGTAGGTCTATAGGAGCCTACTAGTTCTTGATATTTGTTATGCTTTGACAGAAAAGCGGTGTTTGCTTTGACGTTAGCATTTTATCCTGCATGTCCGAGTCCACTGGGGAAGACTGATACAGTTAAGCAAAGTAGGATTAGTCTTTAATTGCCCCAAAGACTTTGTCATGCTGAACAAAAACCTATCTGCTCTGTTACCCCACTTACAATATTTGCTTTTTGCATTACAAATTAGTTTTTGTTCTCTACTTTCACAAGATTGTCCTTTAATGTCTACATATAGTATATCCAGTGTCAAGCAACTCATGATATAAACACATTCACTGACCATACAAAAGAGGAATCTAACAAGGGGCTATTTTGTTCAGCAGTTTGAATCTACCATTCAACAGTTTGATATTGCTTAAAATAATAAGCCATAATAAAATTATGAATTAATTGATCAAGTTCTCTAATTTAGTAAATAACTATTTTATTACTAAAACAAGAAAATTGTGGATGTATTGAAAGATTTCAAATTGGGCATTTAACTAGTTTTGTTTTAATCAACTACACGTATTGCTACTTCTGTTTAATGTCCTGTGCGTTTCAATGGGCTTCGCAGTGTGCCGTTCCATGTAGATTGGCCACTGAAAATAATGAGAGAAGCTGCAGCCAATAAATAAATAATGCACCCTAATGCAGCTCTAGTTAAACTGGTCCGATTCCCACTAAATACAGGGGTACAACCAGTGTGGGGTCATCCTGTTAACACTATAGCTAGCACCAGGCTAGGACAGACTGGACCAGTCCCACTAAACCAAAACACCGGCAATGTGGGTTACTGCTGTTATAGTATTAACTAGTCCATGCCTGGTTAGCATTGTGTTGCTTGAACATCTATGAACATTAGGTTGATGGATACATATAGTAAATTTGCTCTCATTCCTCAATTCACGCTGACGTCTTTTCAAATATATGATGGATCAAAATAGAAACAAGGAGCGTTGATATTTCTGAAAAGGCGTGAGTGTGTATTGAGGATGTATCAGTTATAGTAATCATTTATTCATGTGGTTAGAACTGTTTAAATTATATCCACAGTGTGGTGAAGTAGAGACTACAGATATATTATGAAAACACCAGTGCATTGCAGTAAGCCATATAATCCATCTTCAGTATCCCTCTGAAAGTTCACAACTGACTGTGCATATTACATTTTTTACAAATCAGGAAGACTTACTCTGAGCAGCTGTTCTAGTCAATTGTATAACTAAAATTAACCACATGAAAAGCAATGTAAATCTGTTGAGTAGTATGTGATTGAGATCTGCAAATTACATTATACAGATGTGTAGACTTATAGCTGCATAAAAATGAGAGACAATAATATGTTACTGGCATTATAGGGGGATCTGAGTAGATTTGAGTCACCCAGCCCAGCTAATGAAGGCGCCGATTTGGTTCAACACTACTTCTATTTCTGTACAACACTGTGTCTGCACAGCCAAAGGATGAACTCCATGGACACTGTGTTTTCCACTCCCTACTTTACAGTCAGTAATTGACAGCCACAGACAGAGTGTAAACCACCATTGCTGTCCTGAATCTATTCATATCAAATAGATAAAAGATGTGTATAGACAGAAAGCTTCAACTCATGGTTCCTACACAGCTATCCTCATCATGAGGGGCAAGCTGGGCTAGGGGGGCATCTGCCCTCCGGGCCGTTCTTATAGGGGACTACCTTGGGCTGGTTCACTGGGCCACCTGCATTTTTTAACATTAAAATAGGCTGCTGAGTCGAGTCTTGCCTCCCGGGCTAAAATTTGCCATCCCTCACCTGCTCACCATCACTCCTCCTGTGCCAAATATAGGCAGAGACAGTAATCAGCCCATCCACATCACCTTCATTTGTAGCCGATGCATGGCCCACAAGGCTCTACTGCAGCAAACAACAACTGGCCCATCACTTAATTAGACCTAATTAAAAATATTTTGCACAGTTCTGGATCATTTATGTTCTGATAGGAGCAACCACTGTGTTATCTGCCTCCCATATACCTTTAGAATAGTGGTGCTCAAACTTTTTTAGCTCAGACCCCAAGTGGCAGTATGCCATTGTTTGGGAACCTCAAAAAAGTTGTTTGCCAACAGAATATAATGCATTTCTGACAACCAGTGGAACCCAAAAACAGGTTCTGAGACCCACTCTGAGTTCCATCTTTATTTTAGAAGATGAAGCACTGCAAACAAAATAGATTAAACATATATTTTAGCAGACACACACATGGAGCCTTGTATATTATGCATTTGAATCTACTACCTTTTTTTTGCTTCGCTTCCAACATTTTTATTGACCGACGCTTACGTCCATGTTGGTCAGAAGAGCATTTAGAATCTGAAAAACATATGAAAGAATTATATATATTAAGTTCTAATCTTCAATGACAAACAGGTCAAGATTGCAGGGACCAAAATCATGGAAAAGGATGTATCATAGATGAATTATTTACTATAAACCTAAAATTAGGAATAACATTAATATAATAATTTTAAATACACAATTACTGCATTTTTCTGTGATGTTATGGTACATAGATTTATGCTGTATTAGATTTTACTGGCCTGTCAATTTACCTGTTCTAGCTTGAGTTTTTATTCCCAAACTGGTTGCAAACTCCAGTCCAGCATCTTTAAACACACCCAAAGGGTCAGCTCCACTGCCAGCTGAGCATCCAATATCATTCTCTTGTACTGCATCCCATATCTAGTTTTAACAGAAACAAATGTTGCATAAAAATTCATTATTTTATAATAGAACCAAACTATTACAAAATGTCACGTCATTTAATTTCAAGTAATTACAGTATATTCTGCAATATATTGATTCCATTTTTTTTATAATTTGTTATTTACCAACTTTTCAAAATATAATCAAGGTCGAAGAATGGAGAGGGAAAATAGGGAACTTGGAGACATGGGGGAATAACCCCAGCAATAATAAAACATAATGCATGTTTAAAATAATAGAACACGTTCTTCATCCACAACCTACCTCCCTCAAACCACATTGAATGCGTGGCACCTCATCCCCTTTTATTGGTTCCATTTGCAACAAGCTTCCAGGCCCCCCTGTCCCTCTAAGGTGGTTTGGTGTTTACCTGTTCTCAAACAACCTTTCTATGGGAGTAAAATCCCATACACTTAACACACTGCAGACTCATACTCTGCTCATGGTATGTAACCCACAGCTTCCAAAATGCCAAAAAATGTAGCCACTGAGACTTACTAAAAACATGGGCTAGTTTCTCTGAACCCTGTAGAAGCAGTTCACAAGATTCAAGTAAAGTGTACATAACGTTAAAAAAAGTTTATGTTTTACCAAATGTACATAACTACTTGAACACACAGATAGTACTGAAAATAGATAGATAAGGAATGCTAAGACTTTTGTGGAGTGTTTAATATTTATGGGGTCAGAAGTATGTCAGAAATGATGAAGTTTTATATTGTCTTTGTTTTTACTTAATGCAATCATGATCCTTTTAACCTGCTAAACAAATTAAATAGAACATGACATATTACCCATTTGGTGTGGATATTTATGCTAAACATGTTATAGTTATGTTCATATAGTTACCTGTACAATATTTAACATTTATCCCTAGCATACATGTATTTGGCTATATGTAAATAATTGAATATATAGAATGTCATGTGAGGAAAAGGGTGATAAAGGGTATAACAGTCAGTATTCTTTAAACTACTTTTTGAGCATTGTTCCTTCATCATGCATTGGGAATGAGTCTCATATGAGAACTTATCTTTTACTGTGAAATTAAATAACAATGTTTACTAACACAATCTTATTTATTTTCTGTATTAAACTATTCCCTACATTGTTGAATCAAAAGTCCTGAAAACCCTTAAAAGAAGCTTTAATACGTGGAGATAAGTACTACAGAATCTGCTGGCGTTATATAAATAAATGTTCATGATGATAATGATGATACTATTTTATAATGTTGCACAGAGTGTGGTCTAATTATTCATAATTTCATCAACTTTATTAAGCACCTTTCTGGACAATTCATTTATGGGGAAACCGCTTTAATTATTTATTTAAAAAGTATTAGCAGGTAGTCCAGCTTACTACCAAACAGAATTTCTCTAAGCAATCTGCAGTCCACCAAGTATTCAAAATTGAACCAACCACTGAAGAACTCTAAAAATAGCAGAGGCAGGAGTTCTGGTGAAATTGTACTCAGAGGTCAACTACCATTGTGTCAATGCCTAATAAGATATGTCATGTACAGTAATGCATATAAATACGCCTTTGGTTTGGAAATTCTATCCCAGGTCTGTGTGGTAGTTTCCTACCCAAATAATTTTTTCCATGTAGGCTTGAAGGCTACTGTGGCGACAAGTTCAGTCACTGTGAATAAAGATGCAGATCATCTCCCTAAAGTTTATCTACATGTAAAGTGTTTAATTTGGGACTTTCTAAAGTGTTTTTGTGGTGCACTGAAGCAACATGAAGGATTTTGTAGACCATATCACATCTATAAACAAACATTCCTCCATATTACAAATGTATGTTTCATAACTAAATTATGTAAAGTTTACAAACAAGATAAAATAAAGGTTTATCCAATGGTACAATTTCCTAATAATTAAAAAATAATTACATCCAAAACTACAAATTTTGCTCTAGGTAGAGTTCAATGATTTAATGTTAGAAAAATATTTGTTGTTGTATTTACAATGAATGGAATCTAATGAACACCACATTCACGTTACATACAATTTAGTTTGTATATTATATATATAGTTTTGGGTAGAGTTTTTATTTAATGGTGGTGCAGCAGTCACATCTGATTGAAGGGAGTTGTGTGCTGCTGGCAGGGCTCTCCTTCCTCATATGCGACAAAGGGAGAATGGTGGGGGGAACATATGTGACAAAGGAAGAGTGGTAAAGAGATACATCCTGACTGTATCTGTAGTCAAGCCAAATTTAAGACTGTCCTACCAAAAATGGACAGTTAGCAGACTGTCTAGCTCTATCCTATCTGTTCTTTCACCTATGATAACCTACTGCTGCAGGTGCCCTAAGCTCTGTTGTTGCGTGGCCGGATCCTAGAATGACAGGGTCTTCTTTGGAAAATGTATAGGTACTGTTTACCTCCTGGATAGCCAGGCAATGAATGAACACTCTACCCTCCTACAATCAGCCTTAACATTATATCCTTGGCAACGTCTCTTAATAAATCTGCTTCTTTTCCCTCAAACAAGACTTATCATTAAATTATTAGCCCCCACATTTAATTCACAGTCTCCACATTGCATTGTTAACCCCTACAACATATTATCTTCCACCAACCCCATTGTCACAGATTATGATACAATTGTGCACCTGCTGGTGTTGGCAAGACTTTAGTGGAAGGTGCAGAGTCTAACATGCCTCCAGTCTTCTCCAGTGACCAAGAACTATGTTGGACTTTTGCCTTTATATGTATCCAGCCTACAGTACCACTGTTACACCAAAGGGGCCACTGCTCTCCTACCTGCCAGAGCTAATTCTCCTTACTCCGGATGCTTATCCCCTGTCCCTGGCCTATAAAAGGCCTGCCAATCCCAGCAGCCTTTGCCAGTTCATCTGTTGCCTTTACTGCTGCTGGCTTTCCTATGTATGTATCCTGATTGATTTCCTGGTTTTGATCTCTGTTTCGTTCCTCGTTTTGCACCTCAACTTATAACCCAGACCTGGCTTTTTTGTGACTTCATTTCTGCCTTATCCCTGGTATTCTGGTGGACTGTGTGGCTTTGACTCCTGGCTTGTTTGACCCTCCTGCTTTACTGTGTCTGCATTCCATTGAACCACTAGCTATACAACACCTACAGTCTGTGGCATATCCAGATCCTGTGTCTGCAGTTGTTACACCTCTGAGTCTGATCCAGTCTCCTGGCTGACTGCCTACCCAAACACCTGAGTACACACCCTGCAGACCCCTACACTTTCTCGGTTTGCTGATCATCCGCTGCCTCCTGCCTCCCAAGTTATTTGGAGTCCTACTACCTGTGACACATCCGGTTCCTCGTGCCCCCAAGTAACCTGCAGTCCTGACACCTGTGACTCATCTGGTGCCTCGTAGCTCCAGAGTAAACCAAGTATCCTGACTCCCGTGGTTTTTCCTGCTTCTCAGCACTGCCTCTTTGAACTACATTACTATTGACCATCCTCTTCATCTGTGGCTTCCTGAGTAATTCTTGCTATAACTGCCATGCTCTGCTGACTTGAATTTGATGCCTTACCATTTATTGCATCCCTTACCTGTGTAACCCGTGTTAAATAAAAACCACTTTGTTCCACTTATGCTCTCTCAGTGGTTTTTATATTCGGAATCCTGACACAGTCTAACTGAGTCGCTAATATTCTGGCAGTTGAAGTACACAGGCTTTTTCAGGAGGGGTGGTCTTGAACTAGCCGGGTCGGTAACATTCTGACAGCAACAGTACACAAGGAGGATCCGGAAGAGTGGTCGAGTAACAGGCAAGGAACAAATACCAGTTAATCAAATCAGAGGAGACATCAGAAGAATGGTTAGGAATCAGCCAAGGTCATACACAGGTCAGATCAAGCAGACTGAAGACAACTGGAATGCTGGAGCTGGGGGACCCAATATTCAGGTACCATACTGGTGCCAGAGGCAGCTTTATATAGTGGTATGCTCCCAATAATTAGCACCGGTGGCACAGCATCATCGGATGCTGCCGGGGATCTTAGTATTGTCCTGTTGCCTTGTAACAGGTGTGCAGGCTCAGAACACCCATCCAAGGGGACAGAAGTATGACGTCTGGGTACTTGGCAACCAGCTTGTGCCCAGATTGGCTGGGCAATCCAACTGGCTGTGTCTATCAGCCTAATCATCCTACCCTAGGCTGCCAGACAGGGAACTGAAACAGTGAGAACAGGGATGCTGATGCCCGCTGTAAGTAGCTGGGCAATCAATAAGATATCTGGTCCCTGTTAAGGGGTCAGGCACCAGAAAGGACTCTAGTGCCTGGATCAGGGACCTCTTTTCCCCAGGTCAGAACATCTGTTCTGGCCAGCACTATTTGTGAGAGATGATGCAAGTGCAATGCTACATGTGCATTTATACTACCCCCAAAAAAACACCCTCGACTGCCGCATGCACCAGTGGAGAACAGAGCAGCAGTGACAGGATCACATAAGAAATAATTGGATCCCATTCAGAGAGTCTAGTTTGGCACTACCGGCAGCATTGGTGCAAAATCTAATGTTGTACTTGTTGACCAGGGAACCCCGCAACCAGGTAAGGGCTTTGCTGCAAATGCCACGCAGGTCCTACAGACATAACTGTATCACATCTGAAAAATATAAAAAAAATGCATTCCCAGTGCCGAAACACAGGTTTATTATGGCCATGTTTTTCCTGGACTATTCTGAAACTCACAGGTATTATCACAAGTGGAAATTATTCATTACCCTAAAGCATCTGGATTGACAAAATTAGTGGCAATAGACTAATGCAACTATTTTATTGCACTTGACACCCAATAGAAAGCAATAGGAAAGAAAACATCATGTCTGAATTTTCATCTTTAAAAAATGGAATGTAAACTTAGGAGACAATGATATTGTATCAACAAACAGGATATTTGAAGAGCAAACCTTGTTCTGGGTGAGCTTTGTTTTGTTGTTTAAGACGAATACAGCCTTGTCCACAATCACTAGACCCACTTGTGCTCCATTATCACCAGTCAAACTAATGTCTACAGAGTCTTGAGGTCCATAAGAACTAAATGCTTCCTGTGGTGGATTTATTGTTAGCTGTAAAAGACAGAAAACAATTAAACTCACGACTAACAGCAGTTTAAAACGGTGCTTTTCTTATACTATTTTACTTGTTACTATATTCAAATAAATATTATGATATTAATTACCAAATGCAAATTGAAATCTTGAAGTCCAAAGTATGGAACATCCACAGTACAAATATTTGAGCACTTTATCATAGCTTATCTTGTGAAGACTTACTTAATCACACATTGCTTCTCAAACTGCGGGACTTTTCTAAGGGTATTGGAAGTGTTATCATTGGCCCCTTACATATTTCCACATTGTGTATTAATTTACTGTTACATTGGATGGTAATTAGTGAAAATTTGCAGAGGAGATTCGAACCACGGAACTGTGCTGTTTTCTGCTAAATGGGACTCCACCTCCCTTAAGGAATAACCAAAGTAACTTTGGGATCATGATGGGACTTGCAAGTTCCTATGGATTATCTATCACTGATTGTTTCATATCCATTTGATTTCTTATTTTGGGACTGAAGGAGTTTCTAAAGAAAAATATATTTTTTGTACGGAGAAATACAGCTCAGCACTTGTGCACTTATGTTTTGAATATTTTGAGGTAAATACTTAAATTCAGAGATTTAATATTTTTATTATATATATTTTTAATGTTTAATTTTAATTTTGGGTGTAAGTATTTTGCCGTTAAATAAATCAAGCAACTGAGCCAACTGTGGTTTGTTTTTCACATGTTATTCGGCCATTAACAGACATATTTAGTTTGAACCAATATTTTTACTATATATATATATATATATATATATATATATATATATATATATATATATATATATATATTTATTGTGACAAAGGTAGACATTTAGCTGGCAATCTGCAGAGAAAACGTGCAGCAAGAGCAACACATTTGTGCAGCAATGCATGGTTTGGAAGCGTGTTTTCCCGCAGCAAACTGACAGGGTGGGCCTGTAGTCAGAGCAAACAGAGCACCTGATAATAGCTCCCTTTAATGGGAAGGAGGTAGTGGGAGTGTCACCTGCCCATCAAGTTAGTTCTGTGGGAGGAGTGTCAGGTATAAAAACCTGTCTGTTTCAGTGCTCAGTGTGACCAACGCTGGGAAAGCTTTTTTTTTTTTGTGTCTAGTTAGTGTTTAGGGTCACAAGAAACTGTGGGGAATCAAATATCTTTACAATCCTGGCGTTAAAAATAAGTAAGAAGCAAGAAGTTGTTGGTGTGTTTTACCAGACGTGTGCTCTTGCCACAAGTGGTGTCAGAAATGCAGATACTCAGGGAAGCAAGTTCACCTAAGGGCTTGGGGCCAGGCCGAGCCCAGAGCTATCACGAATGGCGCTATGATAAAGACAAACTGGTCAGAGTGCAATTGGATGAGCTATCCCAAAGTTTTAAAAAATTTCTGCAGCCTGAGGAAAATTCCTACCTGGATTATTGAAGTTCTGGCGATAGATTACTGCATACGGGGGATGGACCGCAGCCTGCAAAGGTGGGTGCTGCAATCAGAACCACAAACTTATAAAGATCTTGCCACAGCGGGGGAGAGGTTTATGTGCGCTACAGCAAATGACCAAAGCACCTGTGTTTGTGCCAAAACTGATGCCACATCAAAAGCCAGGTTTGACATTCCTTGCTACAGGGCCCAATGGCAAAAATGCTAAAGAAAGAGGGTCATTTACTAAGGTATCTATTCCGAAGTACTTCGAATGTGAGTGTCTTAAACTACCGGAACCCATGGACTGTTGTGTTGCACATGTTGGGCCTGCTTTCCTAAGCTGTTATGTCATGAGTCCCACATCAAGAAGTCCTTGCTTTGTCCGGGTGATTTTGCTTATCAACCAAAATCTGGTCTTGGCACTGGTTGACTGTGGGAATGAATTTACGTTAGTTTCCAGCTCTACCTTTCCCGAAACCATAACTACTCGGTTTGCCAAGGTGAAGGTCCTGTGTGTCCATGGGACAATTGAGAAGTATGAAAGAATATTTCTGCCAGTCACACTTAAAAAACCAAACAGTTATGGTGGTGGCTGCCAAAACGCCAATAGCAACCGCCTTTCCCATAAAACGTGTCTTGCTCACAGGTACTTGGAAGCCCCCAGGTCTTAACTCTAAGTAGTAGGAGCTTATGTTTGGTGACTGTAGCCCAGGTGGTAGGAGAACGTCCCAAATACATAAAAGACTTAGCTACTGGCTGCGGTCCAGGAGTCAGATGGTGATCAAGGCAGTTGGCAGACAAACGAGATTCAAAAAAAGGCAAGGGTCAGGGCTACATTCAAACAGGCAAGGTCTTGTAAACAGGCAGAGGTCAGTGCAATAGGCTAAACAGGCTTGGTCAGGAAAACAGGCAGAGGTCAGGACAATCATAATATAAAAATATTACAACATGGAGCAGGTCAGGAATGTGGAAAACAGAAACTATAACCAGCTATGAGGCTAAGTCCAGAAACCTGCACTAATTATCCCCCAGATGTAAGCTAATTAACTTAACTGCGTGCATGCGACTGTTTGCCGGTCATGGTGCAGTGGAGTGGGAGTGTCCCGATTGCCCCGGTAACGGCCGGGGTGCTGGGGCCAGAAGTGATGTCCCGGCTGCCAAGGCAACAGCCGGGAAGCAGGTGAGCAGACGGAGCATCGTGAGCAGCACAGCGGCCCGTGACATTCCCTTTGAACGAATAGCCATGGACCTTGTGTGGCCGCTGAAGAAATCTGCATGTGGGCACCTATATATTGTAGTGGTGCTTGACTGTGCAACCAGATATCCAGAGGCAGTTCCTTTATGTAAGATAAAGTCCAGCACCATAGCTAGAGAACTTGTATTGATGTTCACTTACTTGGGAATATCCAAGGAAATTCTCACAGATCAGGGCACCCCGTTCATGTCCAAACTGAAGAAGGACATGTGCCAGTTGTTAGAGGTGACGGCTCTTCACTCCTCTGTGTACCATCTACAAACAGACGGTTTGGTGGAGCGCTTTGACCGCACCTTAAAGCACATATTCCTTATTTGATGTTTGCCATCTGTGAAGTACCTCAAGCTTCGACAGGGTTTAGTCCCTTTAAGTTATTGTTCTGGAGACAGCCCAGGGGTATCTTGGATATGTTAAAGGTAGAGTAGGAACAGCAAGGCCCCAGGAAGCTTAATCTGGTACAATTTGTGTCCCAAATGTATGAAAGGGTAGGAAAAATAGGGACATGATAAGAGACTCAGGAAAGGAAGAAGATAAGTTATAACTAAAGTGCTGTTATTCGAACATTCAAGCCCGGGGACAATGTCCTAGTCCTGGTTCAAATGCAGGAAGCAAACTTTTCACCCACTGGCAAGGTGCATATGACGACATAGAGGCTGTCGGTCCTGTCAATTACAGGGTCCACCAGCTCAGTAGGAAAAGGAAGTAGCAAATATACCATGTCAATCTCCTTACGCTTTGGTATGATGAGGACACCTCTACTCATGTAGTGAGTACTGTCATTGAAAAGTCTGAAGTGCCCATAGAGCCAGCTTTTATAAATTAAGCAGAGGCAACAGACTGAAGAAATGATACACCAGAACAGGGATGTCTACTCTCCCATTCCTGGAATTGAACACGACATTGTCAGCCCGCCAGGAGTTGTCGTAAAACAGAAGCTGTACCACATTCCAGAAGTCAGACAGGCTTTGTGTAAAATTTAATTTATATTAAAATACAGCAAAGCGGTTTATGGGTCCACGTAGAACTGTCATTAAAAGATTTTAGATTAATTTTGTAAATATAGAGGTTAGTGGTTACGTCTTTAAAGATAGCCCCTTACTTCTAACTACTAGTAGATAGTATATGAAAGTGATTTTTAGAATTTTGTTTAGTGCCTATTTTATTGTTAGAACGCTTATTTCTTCCCCCTTTCACACCTCTTCAGGGGTAAGGAGTTGCAAGTAACAAAAAGTCACAGGTCTGAATAGCTGCATTTGAGTACATTCCCTTTCTGATCATGCGCAATGTGAAAAAATACAAAAATCAGGCCCAAATACATTTGTTATTTACAAATGGGCCCAGTATCATCATGTCAGAAATTCACCCCCTCTCTCAAACTTTCTGATTAGGTGGGTGAACACAGTCTCTATGGGGCATATTCAATTGTCGGCGGAAACGCAGAAAATCTCGCGCTATTACGGTAATAGTGCGTGTAAATACCGGTATTACGGTAATTTTCTCGCTGGATTTCAGCTCGGAGCTCCCTGAGCCGCGAGCTGAAATCCAGCTTACTATTACCGTAATAACGGTAATAGTTTTAACGAGGCGGGATATTCAAACAACTGAATATGCCCCTATGTGTGGCAGTAATTCTTGAGTGCACTTAGTGACATACAACAATTCTTGGTTAACTGTTTATATTTAAATATGATTTGTTGACTAACTCTTGAATCAAAGTCAGAAATTTGTCAAATTGTTTCACTCATATATTTCAATAACAATATTGTCAGGCTAGTATTGTTTTACTGTAACGTGTAATGCAATATGGCCAGCCATAGCTCTGCTAGTGTTTGTGAAAATGGCCTTGAAGAAAATTGTCAAGAGGCCAAGAAACGTGCATTGTGAAGCCTCTAAATTTGCATCCATGGCCTGGAACTTAACTTATTAAAGAGGTAATAGAGACACTATTTTCCAAGATGTACTTACTGCGCCCTTACAGGATGGTTTCATATGCAGCCAAACAGAGTCAGACACTACTTCAAGAATTTTGTCTTCATGAAACAAATAAAAGTAGCCCACAATCCTGAAAGAGGGCAGCATGTCAGGAGTCACATTAATGCTCACTGCAGTGATAATTTCCTGTTGTGTCCTACGGTGGACTATTGTCTGCAGAATTTTTCCTCTACTTACAACCTAGGGAAAAATAGAAACATTTTATAAGACTATTTTGATTAATAGCATTTATTGTGGACTGACAATATTTTCGACTGCTCTTAATTTTAACTCATGCATAGTTAGTGAATCCTTCTCTATTAATGCAGCAATATTTTCATTCTGCATGTGTACGCATAATAAAGGTAGTAAAAGTTTTATTTGTGTTTAATTCAATAAAATGTATTTGTTCCAAATAACTTTTCTGAAAGAAACTCAAAATTACTTTTAGGTCCTTCCTTGGTTGTCTACAAATCCAATATTTTATAATGCATGGTTCCATTTTGTATATTTATCTCACCTTGGTGTATTTTATCTCGCTCACTTGCTCTTTCTTAAATCTCCTTCATGTTTCATCACAGACACAGTATTGTACCATGAGGGTCATATACTAAGCACAATTCCCAACATAATGAAATAATTATATCATTGTAACTGTTATGTGCTCTTTGTGCTCCAATCATTGTGATTCTTAGTGGGGAGTACAGGTGCCTGGTGACATAGGGACTCATGTAGAGTTGGACACAAGTGGACCTGATTGTCCTATGGAATTCAGACCCCGCTGAACGGGCTAGGGCTGGTTCCCAGTTCCAGTCTGGTGCTGATAGCAGTTACCAGCTTAGGCTATGAGCACTATTGCCGGTAGACTTTTTGGGAGGGTTGCACTTTCTAAAAGTATAATTATTTATTTATTTGCTTTAAAAAAAATGTAAAATTCATGATCATGATGACAGGTGTCTCTTTATTGCATAATAGGCTTAATGTATACAAAATGTGTAACACCTCTTTGTTATTGTTATTCACATCACCCAGGAACGGTTTCCTAGCAACAGAAGGCTGGTATGAGCTGATCAGAAGTGTGATGAGAGAGTGACAGCTAGGGACTCGGGACGGATGTCCCTGGATCCCCTTGCAATTTGTCGAGCGGGTCTGTGGTCTGCTGTCATGAGGGCCAAAGTATATCATGACAGAGAAAATATGAGTGAATGGGACATATTTGAGGGAGAAATTAGCTCAGAGTGTGGTTGCATGATAGAGAGGACAGTGAAGTCAGACGGAATATACCAAATTACCTTAGAATACAATGCTATGATGTCACTTCTGCAAATCAGTGGTGAGTAAAACACTGCTGAGAGAGAATGGAGGAGCGGTGAGGCACTACTTGAACTGTGAGTGTCCTATTATCATAACCATCTAACTGTTAAGATAAGTGCATAAGAAGAAAGAGAGCTGTGTATGTTTGATTTATTATTGCAACTATTTAAAAATGTGTTGGGAGTGAAGGAGTGTAAATAAAGTTTCTATGTACAAATCAAGAGATAGTCTGGTGCCCAGCTTACTAAAGCAGCATCTGTGGGACCCTCCAGTCACTTGCGCCCAGCGTTGGACTGGTCTGCCGGGGTGCTGGGGTATTCCCCAGTGGGCCTAATTGCCTGTGAGCCCCATCCCCTCCATTGGTGGGGCGGGACGGACCAGAAAAGAGTTCATAGCATGAGACATGCACCATGTGACAGCTGCTGGCCCATGTGACCAAAGAAGACAGCGCGACTAGAAGTGGCTGAAAGGTAAGTGTGAGGGAAGCTGGTGGAGGGGGTTGAGTCACTTATGTGTGTAAGGGCAGCTGTGGGGTCACTGATGTGTGTAAGGGCAGCTGTGGGGTCACTGATGTGTGTGAGGGCAGCGGTGGGGGTCACTGATGTGTGTGAGGGCAGCGGTGGGGGTCACTGATGTGTGTGAGGGCAGCTGGGAGGTCACTGATGTGTGTGAGGGCAGCGGAGGGTCACTGATGTGTGTGAGGGCAGCGGTGGGGTCACGGATGTGTGTAAAGGCAGCAGTGGGGGTCACTGATGTGTGTGAGGCCAGCAGGGGGGATCACTGATGTGTGTGAGGGCAGCGGTAGGGTCACTGATGTGTGTGAGGGCAGCGATGGGGGTCACTGATGTGTGTGAGAGCAGTGGAGGGTCACTGATGTGTGTGAGAGCAGTGGAGGGTCACTGATGTGTGTGAGGGCAGCGGGGGTCAATGATGTGTGTGAGGGGAGCTGGAGGAGTCACTGATGTGTGTGAGAGCAGCTGGGGGGGTTACTAATGTGTGTGAGGGCAGCGGTAGGGTCACTGATGTGTGTGAGAGCAGCTGGGGGGGTTACTAATGTGTGTGAGGGCAGCGGTAGGGTCACTGATGTGTGTGAGGGCAGCAGGGGGGTCACTGATGTGTGTGAGGGCAACGGGGGGTCACTGATATGTGTGAGGGTGTGGGAACGTCACTGATGTGTGTGAGAGGGCAGCAGGGGGAGCTGGTGTCAATAATGTGTGTGAATGTAGGCAGCATGGGGGAGGCTGGTGTCAATGATGTTTGTGAGTGAGGGCAAAGGGGGCTTGTGGCACTATGTATGTGTGTGATGGCAAAAGGGGCTTGTGGAAATGTTAGGTGTGTGTGTCTGTGTGAGTGAGGGTAAAGGAGACTTGTGGCACTGTGTCTGTGTGTGATGGCAATGGGGGCTTGTGGCACTGTGTGTGATGGCAAAGGGGGCTTGTGACAGTGTAGAGTGCATGTTATGGCCCAGGTGGGTTGTGGGAATTTGTGTTTGTGTGATGGCACAGGGGCTTGCGGAAATGTAATGTTTGCGATGGTAAGGGGGGCTTGTGGCAATGTGTGTGATGGCACAGGGGGCTTGTGGCAATGTAATGTGTGTGTGTGATGGTACAGGGGGCGTTCGGCAATGTAATGTGTGTGTGTGTGTGTGTGTGTGTGTGTGTTTGAGGGGAAAGAGGGCTTGTGTCACTTTGTGTGTCATGGCCCAGGGGGCTTGTGGAAATGTTGTGTGTGTGATGGCAAACGGGGCTTGTGGCAATGTGTGTGATGGCTCAGTGTGCTTGTGGCATTGCAATTGTGTGTGATGGACAGGGGGCCTGTGACAGTGTAGTGTGCGTGTGATAGACCAGGAGGCTTGTGGAAATGTGTGTATGTATGATGGCACAGGGGGCTTGTGGCAATGTAATGAGTGTGTGTGATGGCACAAGGTGCTTGTGGCAATGCAATGTGTGTGTGATGGCACAGGGGGCTTGTGGCAATGTAATGAGTGTGTGTGATGGTACATGGGAGCTTGTGGCAATGTAATGTGTGTGTGATGGCACAGGGGGCTTGTGGCAATGTAATGTGTGTGTGATGGCACAAGGCAGCTTGTGGCAATATAACGTGTGTGATGGAACATGGGAGCTTGTGGCAATGTAATGTGTTTGATGGCACAAGGGAGCGTATGGCAATGCAATGTGTGTGTGAGGGCAGGGGACTTGTGGTAATGTATTGTGTGTGAGGTAGGTGGTGGCTAATTAATGGGTGCTATTTTTGATGGTGGGACAATTTAATTTAATAGTGGGGACTACTAAAATTAAAATTACTATTTAGTATTCCCATTTATTAAATGGGAATACTATTATTTTAGTGTTGAGACTGGAGGAAGAACTAATTATTAATCGTTGGTGCAATTGATTTAACGCCAGGGCTGGTTGGAGTTTTCGAAATGTTCCCATTTTTTTTTCAAATAGGTCTTCCAACAATCCAGGATACAGACAAGTCGCAACTAAAGAAACCAGCAGCCACAGGTGGTGAAAGTGACAAGAACAGGTAGGAGAGAATAGGACAGTCTGCCAAATGGTGACTGTTCTGCCCAATTTATGGGGCAGGCCAAGACTGTGTACTCTTTATATACACACTACGGGACTGATTCATAAAGCATCTTACATTAAGAAGTTTCTTATTTCAGTCTCCTGGACAAAACCATGTTACAAGGCAAGGGGTGAAAATGAGTTTTCTGTATTGCACATAAGTTAAATACTGACTGTTTTTTCATGTAGCACACACATATCAACTTTAAATTTCAGTGTACAAATAAGCTATCAAGTATTTGTGTGCTACATGAAAAAACAGTCAGTATTTAACGTATGTGCAAAACAGAAAACTCATTTGCACCACTTGCATTGTAACATAGTTTTGTCCAGGAGACTGAAATAAGAAACTACTTAATCTAAGATCCTTAATGAATCAGGCCCTACTTTCTTTATATACTACACTAAGGTGTATAGCTGTCCTTCGTGGGCTTACCACATCCCCTCTAGCGGTTTGGTTACGCCTCTCTAGTGGCTGGCCACATCCCTTCTGGTGGGCCTCTACCACTGTATTCCACCTGTGGGCCCTTCATGCCCCAGTCCAACACTGCTTATGCCCATACCCAAGAGCTAGAGTTTGCAGAGGAAAGCACCATTAAGTTGATGGATTACCCCCCTACCCACCTTAGGACCACACATAGTAACAAGAGGACACCTAGGCTTTAAACGTATCTTCTGCCAGCATGTGTATTTTACATAGTATGCTGAGGTGTATGTATGTTAAGATATCAAAATACTTGCAGGTCTGGGTACCCCCATAATTGTGGGGCTTTTTGGATGCATTTTATGTAAATGGGTCTATCTCCACATATTGTTAAAAAATTCTAAGAAAGTAATAAAAACAACTACAGTACTGCATTTGGCCACTATATGGCAGTACAATGCTTTTGATTTCAAAACCACATATTCATTGCACAAAGTAACTTGTAGACAATATATACCATGTGCATGTATTCAATAAATGTCATTCATATATCAAAATGATGACAAAAGATAGAGTGGAATGACATTAAATTATCTGTTTTCTTTTATAATAGTTACCTATCTACTATTTTTTTTATTTACTGCATTAAAAAGCTATATTTGCACATGTGTACATTTAATCAATCATACTGTGAATACTTGACATATTATATAGTAATCAACAGAATACCAAAAAAAATCTATTAATGAATACAGAAAAAATCCTCACCAAAATTGTGAAATATTTAATTTTTTCGTTTATGCTATTCTTTTCACTTTTTATATTCAAAGTGGCGTGAACAACATCTTTTACATCCCCATTAACAGCAATATGCAGGAATATTGGAGACCATGTAGGTTGATACATCTTTGCTTTCATTGTTGCAGTTGCCTGCTGGTCCTCTTGCAAGTTTTCAACAGCTGTCTTGACCTACAAAATTAACATTAATCATTCTTTTCTATTTTCTACAGTATATTAAATTGGGGAAAATATATAATAACATTTACATCACAGTGTGGACAGATGTAGAGTTCACTATGAAGGCATAGTAGTAGTCAAAAGCAACAAAGCAAAAATGCAGGACCAATTCCTGTATTTTGGACTGCTGCTTTCATTTTCTATATACATTTGCAAATGTTACAGTATGCCTTTATACATTAAAATAACCTGTATTTTAGTTTTAGGCTTTTAAATATAGTCTATTGTAACATGTCTCAAAAACAATAACTAGTTTGTATAGAGTCACAATTACATGTGTGACTTCTTCATGAAAACTATATTGTAGCTTAATATAACAAAAGTATTAAGTAAGATGCTATTGTGGTTGCTTATTGTGCATTCTTAACATGGTAACTAGTAAATTCACTAAATGGAAAGATTTCAGTCTAGATCTGGAGACCATAAAGAATTTTTTTAAATTATCCATTGGTTATATCTGCAGATGATATCTAACTATAAGTCATTTTTTTCATCAGGTACTGTCACTACAGAGATTACAGATTTCACACAGAGGTTGCAGTAATTTTGGACTGGACTGAAACTAAAACTGAACTTGTCAATTTACTAGTAACTGGTGATTGCATAACTCACCCCATGCCTCAGGGATGTAAAACAATATTCCTAATAATTAATAGGCTCCATTGTCATGCATATTGATTCAACATACAAAATTGCTTCCTCCATTAGGTATGTGATTTGTACTATAGAGCATTAGCATAAGCTTAACAAGCGTGATGTGTCTGAAATAACAGGGATATTCAGTGTACAGTCATGGCCAAAAGTTTTGAGAATGACACAAATATTATTTTTCACAAAGTCTGCTGCCTCAGTTTTTATGATGGCAATTTGCATATACTCCACAATGACATGAAGAGTGATCAGATGAATTGCAATTAATTTCAAAGTCCCTCTTTGCCATGACAATGAATTTTATCCCAAAAACAACATTTCCACTGCATTTCAACCCTGCCACAAAAGGACCAGCTGACATCAGGTCAGTGATTCTCTCGTTAACACAGGTGAGAGTGTTGAAGAAGACAAGGCTGGAGATCACTTTGTCATGCTGATTGAGTTAGAATAACAGACTGGAAACTTTAAAAGAAGGGTGGTACTTGAAATCATTGTTCTTCCTCTGTTAACCATGGTTATCTTCAAGGAAACACGTGCAGTCATCATTGCTTTGCACAAAAAAGGCTTCACAGGATAGGATATTGCTGCTAGTAAGATTGCACCTAAATCAACCATTTATTGGATCATCAAGAACTTTAAGGAGAGAGGTTCAATAGTTGTGAAGAAGGCTCCAGGGCACCCAAGAAAGTCCAGCAAGCGCCAGGACTGTCTCCTAAAGTTGATTCAGCTGCAGGATCGGGGCACCACCAGTGCAGAGTTTGCTCAGGAATAGAATGGAAAAGGAAAGGTGAGTACTACCATCAGTCCTGTGTCATGTCAACAGTAAAGCATCCTGAGACCATTCATGTGGGGGGTTGCTTCTCAGCCAAGGGAGTGGGTTCACTCACAATTTTGCCTAAGAACACAGCCATGAATAAAGAATGGTACCAAAACATCGTCCAAGAGCAACTTTTCCCAACCATTCAAGAACAGTTTGGTGACAAACAATGCTTATTCCAGAATGATGGCTCGAGGATGAAAACATCGAAATTTTGGGTCCAAGGCCAGGAAACTCCCCAGACCTTAATCCCACTGAGAACTTGTGGTCAATCCTCAAGAGGACAAACACAAACCCACAAATTCTGACTCCAAACTCCAAGCATTGATTAGGCAAGAATGGGCGGCCATCAGTCAGTATGTGGCCCAGAAGCTGATTGATTGCATGCCAGGGTGAATTGCAGAGGTCTTCAAAGGGAAGGGTCAACACTGCAAATATTGACTCTGTACATAAACTTAATGTAATTGTCAATAAAAGCCTTTGACACTTATGAAATGCTTGTAATTTTACTTAAGTATAGCATAGCAACATCTGACAAAAAGGTCTAATAACACTGAAGCAGCAAACTTTGTGAAAACCAATACTCGTGTCATTCTCAAAACTTATGGCTATGATTGTATTGCTTATGCTTAATCTAAGCATTTGCAAATGCATTTTATTTGGGTGTATATACATATTGTATTTTTTCTCTTGTCTTTGTGTAAGAAACTCAAAGTGAGCATGGCTTAAACCAACTAGCAGCCAATCAGTACATTAGAATATTAGAGGGCTAGACCAATGTGTAGTTAAATGGAGCATAACAAAGCTTACAATGCAATAGTTAACAGAGTCAACAGTAGCAAACCCTAATACAAACAGAGACATTTTCCACTCCAGGGGTCCCTATATTATAAATAACCTTGTCCCTAACAGCTCAAGGGGGTCAGGAAGAGCCCCTGCTCTTTTCAGCACATGGGTTGATAGCCCCTTGGGGAACATGCTGTTTGCATGGCCCTCCCCGTAGTTGCACCAGCCATGGGCTAACTAGCCTGGCGATGGTTTTTACTATGGCAGGGGACTCAATCATTTTACACTATATTTGTTTTATGTCATTCATGTTTTATTGTATTTTATTTGTAATAGTTATTTTCAAAAGAGGCATGTTTTATGTGTTTATTTGTAGTTTTATGAAACTAAGGTATCAATGATCTTTTTGAAGAAGTTTAAATATGTACCCATGCTTGGGTGCATATTATCTATGCTAGATAATGTCTTATCAATTAATTCTATACTTAAGACTAGTAAAACTTACTGTTAATGTTAGCTCTCTCTGATTGCCTTCTGTATTGATGATTAGTTCTGCCAATCCCTCTTCTGATGTACGTCCTTCCGTGCCTTTACACTTTACAAGAACTCTTGCTGCAGGAGTCATGTCAGGATTTGTAACGGAAACCTTTCACATAAAATTAGGGTAGATTGCAAAGCATATTATTATTATTATCATTGTTATTATACTTCACGTAGAGATTTAATAGAATCAGCTCTATTACGGGTTGACTTGAGTCAGATGTTCCAATTATTCATAGGATTGAGTTTGAGAGTCTATTAAAAAACACAACTTTTCTCTGTATTCTTTAACACAAAGTTTTCTGGAATTGATCATTCCCCTTTCCATACCTCAAAAAAAGAGTTGGCAATGTGGTTGAAAAGGGTTAAAAGACTATGGGGTATATTTACTAAGAGACAGTTCTGTCAAACCGCCAGTGTTTGCCATCATTTTCTTAAAACGGCAAATTTATTAAAGACAAAATCCTAAAGGTGTGTAACATATGCACCAATTAAATCTGTTTGCAGTTCTTACTGTCAATTTAAAAGTCATGCCAGGCTTGAAATAATTTGGAGTCCTAGTGAACATAATATTGTAAGGTGAGGAGACAATCTTGATGTTAGTTTTGTGCATCTGGACATAGTCCCCATCTGAAATGAAACACATTTGAAGAAATAAAGATTTACATATTTTATTCACATTTTTTTACTACAAAGGGAGATCCTGATATGTCAGAGCAGAGACTAATTGGATTCTCCAATTTCAGCAACAATGAAGTGGTTACACTGTTTGTAATATTATTTTTCATATGTACAGGGTGGAATTCATTTCCTTCATTTACTAAACTGAAAAAATATATGTCCACTGTGATTATCAGTAGTATTTAAAAAAAAACTAGAGAACACTCCAATTACTCTTTATTGTAAATATCTGTTCGTCTTATTATTTTTATTACGTTCCTGCTCCCAAACTCTCCGTCCACTCAAGCAATGTATCATCATCATCATTTATTTATATAGCGCCACTGATTCCGCAGCGCTGTACAGAGAACTCATTCACATCAGTCCCTGCCCCATTGGAGCTTACAGTCTAAATTTCCTAACATACACATGCACACACACACAGAGACAGAGACTAGGGTCAATTTTTTTTTTTATAGCAGCCAATTAACCTACCAGTATGTTTTTGGAGTGTGGGAGGAAACCGGAACACCCGGAGGAATCCCACGCAAACACAGGGAGAACATACAAACTCCACACAGATAAGGCCATGGTCGGGAATTGAGTGCTAACCACTGAGCCACCGTTCTGCCCACGTATTCATCTGCTCTTAAACACTACTATTGTTAAGTTAGCAACTTAAGAGTAAATAAATTTAATGTGTACAGATAAATAAAAACTCAAATTGTTTTTTAAATTTTGGGAAAATTGTAGAACTACTGTCTAATTAACTAGTCTTGTTAGGTGGATTAAGCTATTTGGGTAGAATTTTTTTTTAGTGAAGTAACTAGCACACAAACAACAAAAAAATCTGTAATTCACCTGCTGAGAAGACTGTCACATTCACATAAATGGAAAGACCAAGTAACTTTTTTTCATCACTGACGCCTTCCAAGAGATGTGTTCTTTTAAGTTTTACATGTCCTACTCCATTACTTATCTGCAAGTAAAAGACAGAAGATATTGTTTATGTATAAATTGATGTTGACATAAAATCCATAATTATATTATTCACATGATGGAAAGAGCAGTTGTCAGTCTATAGTAGTCTGAAATAGATAATTTTGTTTCCTATCATGATAGATTATCCTACGTTCTGTATCATATATCGCTTTCCCACTCTTCTAAAAATATGTGTACTGTTTTATAATTCAAATATAGTAAGTCATATACATATGCATAATTCTATGCACAATCTAGATGGCTATCAGTTGAACCAAAAGAGATTTTAATTAGGTTTAGCTTTGATTTATAGGTCTTTTATTATATTATTCACTCCTGAAATTTATTTATAGGTATCTGTATTATTTGCTGCTTTCTATTAATATACTTTTTTCTATACTGCTTCACTGATTAACAAACTATAAATAATTTTTTTTTATAGTCTGATGTGTCCACAGGACATTCTTCTTGATAATCCAGATCTGTATGGCAAACTTGAGGCTATTGGCAATGTTCTTTTGGGAGAGCTAATGTTTTATTTGGCATCCTCCCATGCACACCATAGTTTTGCAATGTTTTCCTTTTCTTGAATCCATGAACAATGACATTAGAATATGCATGAGAGACCTTCAAATCTGTAGCTGTAATGTTTTGGTTTTTTTGTTTGTGTTTTGTGACATCCCAGAAAGAAATATATCTGTAATGAGATAATTGGATTAGTTGAGCAACATACTTCGTGCCTTGTTGGTGGCTTGGATTTCTGTGTTAAACTTATGTGGGCCTTATGTTCGAAAATACCCTGTATCAGAACGGCTACAGTTGGCAACTACAGTTACATTTTAAATCATCCAGAGTTATTAATAACCAAATAACACCATGATTTTCAGTTATGTAGAGCTATAAAAATAATCAAACAATTTGGCACATGGAATCATTAAGAACACAAAAGCAGAATGTTATTAAATGGAATTTAATTTTAGAAAATACGCACAATGCTTAACCCTTTCACCGATGAGTATATTTTGAAACATTTTGAGTTGGTCACATTCAACATCGATATCAGTAATTTATTTGTATGGTATCCACACAAATTACAACTTGTTTTTTTTCCAGAAGATTTTGAATTATCAGAAAAGTCTAAATCATTAGTTTGCTTATACTTCTTGACACTGCAAGAAAAAATAAGCAAATCTGTCTATTTTTTTCTAAACTACACCCAGAAATATTTTGTAGTTTTTGCTTTGGCATCAATCCAACACAAGCAAAAGACGACATTCTATACATAGTTTTTAAAAATGATAATGCACTTTTTTTTGCTAGTTTGCACAGTCTTGAATAAACTGCATAAAATGTGTAGGAACAATATGGGCAGCCCAACGATGCATACCATTTTGAAAGAAAACTAGACCGCATAAAAAAGGCTATCTCCAAGTCTCGGGACTTCTTTACACTTTCAGTAGCTAGAGCCTCATTGTCTGGTGATCACCAAATAATAACTACCAATGGTACAACTTATTTGAAAGAAGGAACTCCTCTCTTTCAAATAAGTGTGCCCCATAGTTCCAGGATGGCAGAGATTTGTGCATTGAAATACCTCTTCCCGATCCTGAGCTCCTTAATGTTTTCTGTAGTGTAGGGTGTTATTGTCTGGTGATCATATGTGAGGGGCCATATTCAGGGCTGCCAAGAGGAATTCAGGGCCCGGGTACAACAAATTCATAGGGCCCCCTCATAGTTGAGTAAGCCCCAAAAAAAAATTGTGACGCAAAAAAATTTAAGGGTGTGGTCAGACATTCAGGGGCGTGACAATGCGTCATTTGGGCGGGGCTAGCCTAACGGCGGTGCAAAATATTTCGGGGTGTGGTCATACATTTGGGGGCATGGCAATGCCATTGGGGCGTGGCTAGCACATCAAAATCACTAGGTCCTGAATTCACCAGAGCGTCACATATGTCCCAGCACTCCTGACTTTTAAGACATCTAGCACCACAATGTAGTATACAAAGAATGCAGTGTGTACACAAAGAGCCTGCACCTTACATTGGGCCACGATTAATAATTAAGCCTTCCTCCAGCCCCAACATTAAAATAATAGTATTCACATATTAATAAATAAACCTATCCCCTTCCTGCAAACAGCAATACCTATTTCCCGCAATCATTATTACTGCCATTAAATAACTCATAGTCACATTTAATAAATAGACCTCATTCTCCCTAAACTCACCCCCATATTCAATAGCCCCAAACCACCCCATCAGAAATTAATAGTCCCCACTATTAAATTGCCCCACCATCACCCTACAAACAAAATAGCGCCCATTAATTAGTGTTTCTCTCCCCTTTTTATTTTAGTGTGTCTCTCCCCTTTTTTTTTTAGTGTGTCTCTCCCCTTTTTTTTTTAGTGTTTCTCTCCCCTTTTTTTATTAGTGTTTCTCTCCCCTTTTTATTTTAGTGTGTCTCTCCCCTTTTTTTATTAGTGTTTCTCTCCCTTTTTTTTTTTTAACTCTCTGCCTCTCTCCCCTGTTTTTATTACTCCCTCTTCTTTATAGCACTGTCCCTTTCTGTTTCCCTCCCCTTGCCTCTCCGCTTCTGTACTTACCTTCTTTCTTTTCTTTTCTTCTCTTCTTTCTTCTAGTCTTGTCTGGCGCTCCTCACTGACTGCCGGGCGTGACTTGATGACGTCACGCCCGGCAGTCAGTGTGAATGGAGAAGAGAGGAAGGAGGAACGCAGCGCTGATCACGTGAGTATGGATCTTTTTTTATTTTTTTTATTTTCAGCTCCCCCCCCTCCGCGGAAAAATAAAATAAAAAAAAACAAAAAAAAGGCGCCGAATAGAAAAAAAAATGAAAAAAATAAAAAATTACAAATTTGCACGCGAGGGCCCGGCCCGTGGCCCCTGGCAAGCCCGGGCCCAGGTAAAATGTACCCGCACCCCCCCCCCTCTCTCTCGGCGGCCCTGGCCATATTATTATAAGGAGGAGACTCTTCTCTTTTAAATGAGGGTACACCTAATGTTTTGAAGCCAGCAGTTAGGAGATCTGCGCCCTCCTCCTCCATCACAGGACTGCTTTATTATTTCTGTAGTGTAAGGTATTATGGTCTGGTAATCACAAAATAATAACTATTAAGGAGTACCTCATTAGAAAGAAGGAACTCTCCTCTTCCATACAAGTGTAAACCTGAGTGTTTAGGTGCCAGGAACTTAATGACATTGTCATGATGATGTAGTTAAACACTGCCCCTCCCCCACCGACCAGCAAATCTGTGGGGGTAAGGTAAGTATAATTTTAACCTCCCCGTGTGCTAAGTAAGAGTTCCGCTTGTCCCTTGCACTGGTGGGATTAAGGTAACAAAAAAATATTAATATGACAAACAGTATTATAATGCAAATGTAGTTTCTTAAAATTAAAGGAAATATAACAGAAACAGAAAGCTCACTTAGTTTTGTACCACTGCACCTGGGAAAGGTTGGGAAAAGTGAACAAATCTTTCAATATAAAATTGACTTCCAAGCACATGACAAATTTTGATAGCATACAGTGAGCTTTTAAGCATGTTGCCCTGTGAGCTCACTGAGAGAGACAGTGGAATGTTGGGAGTGGAAGCCCAGTTACAGAGATATAAGAAGGGAATAACAGTAGAGAAAGTGAGTGAGGCAGTTTTACCGAAGTTGCTCAAGTATTTTGAAGGCGAAGAGGAGCGGAGAAATAGAGTGGCAGTTGGAGAGAGAAGTTGGGTCAGTATATTGCTTGTTTTAAATTTGCTCTATACTAGGAATGAGAAGGGGTAGACTGACAGATTTTCATTAATAACTACTAAACTAAAATGAGCAATGAATCTGTCTGTCTCCCCAGTGTCTAGCACAGACCTCATAGATCATGAAAATTAAATATCATACATCACATTAAATTGGATTTTTTTGTACTCACCGTTAAATCCATCCATTCCAAAGCTGCCCCTAGGGGTGGGTACACTCAATGTGTGCAAAACCTAAACTGGCATAGCATTGATCCACCTTGCAGTGGTCTGTTTAACGGACAAGAAGATTATCTGTTCTATGCAAGGAAGCTGATCGTTCCACATAGATCCTCAAGGCCCTAACCAAATCCAATAGGATAAGTTATTCTTGCTCTTTAGTTGCTAGGTCCTGGCCTAATGCCTGGATATCAATATCTTGGTTGATATGGGAACTTGATACCATCTTCGGCTGGAAGAAAATGGATAATGCCAATACCTGAACCTTGATTGAAGCTAACCTCAACCCTTTGTCCAGGACATCCTGTAAGAATGACAAGAATCTAGTCAATTTAAAAGAAGAAGTGTGAACACCTTGTCTTTCACACCAGTCAATGGAAGCTTTCCACAATCTGTAATATTTTTTAGAAGAGGTATGTTTCCTGGCTCTTATCATGGTCTGGATGACTTTCTCAGAGAGACCCTGTTTACAGATAATTATGGCCTCAATTGCCATGCTGTTAAAGTCAGCCGAGCTAAGTCCTGGTGGTAAAATACCCCCTGGCTTAAAATATCTTCTCTGAGAGGTAGTCTCCATGATGGCTTCTGCTGCCATGCTTAGAAGATATCCGTAACATGATCTCCCGGCCAGTCTAGTGCCACTAGAATAACTGTTACACCCTCTCTCTTGGCCTCTTTCGGTACCCAAGGTAACATTGGAAGCGGAGGTAAAAGATACACTAGGAATGCTTGTGGATACCTGGTTCTTGCACAGTACCAATCTACATTGTGTTTCAGCCGAGAGGCCATCATGTTGACCTCCGGCTAACCCCACCTCTCCACAATCTGATTGAAACACTTCCAGATTAAGGGACCTTTCCCTGGGATGGATGGCATGTCAACTCAAAAAATTGGTCTTCCAGTTGTCCACCCCATGGAAAAAGAAAGCAAAGATTGCTGGGACATGATTTTCTGCCCAGCGCATGATCTTGGCTTCCTCCCTCATCGTTAGAGGACTTCTTGTCCCGGCTTTATAATTTAAATATGCCACAGCCGTGGCATTATCCGACTAAATTCTGATAGGTCTGTACATCAATTGTGACTGGGCCCACAATAGAGCACTGAGAACCGCCCTTAGTTCAAACACATTTATAGGTAGCTTGGCTTCCTCTTTGGACCAAACCCCTGAAGATGAAGATTTAGCATCACCGCTCCCTATCCCTGCAGACTGGCATCTGTGGCCACAATATTCCAGTCCCATACAGAGAAGGATCGAACATGGTTGAGATCCTGTGAGGACAGTTTGAAAAACTGTGTTGCCAATTGAGGATAGGACTTTGACCACATGACTAGAATCTCGTTCTGGAATGTCTGAGAGTGAGTGTGTGCAAACTGCATAACTTCAAAACAAGATATCATTCTCCCCATCACCTTCATGCAATCGAGGATGGATACTTGTCTGAGGGACAACAAAACATTTACTTGTTTCTGAATGACCCGAATATTCTCTGGCAAAATCACTCTCTGACACCTCGTGTCGAAGAGGAAACCAGAAAAAGCATGCCCTGGGCTGAGACAAGAGAATACTATTGATGGTTTATTACCCATCCGTGCAATTCCGGTGTTTCTTCTGTCAAGCGCAAATGGATCGAGAGAAGAGAGGCAGAGTTCACCTTTATCAAGAGATTGTCCAGGTACGGTATGGCAGTCAATCCTTTTGTTCTTAAAAGAGCTGCCATTACCATCAGATCTTTTGTAGATACTCTTGGGGCTGTAACCAGACCAAAGGAAAATGCCCTGAATTTGTAATGTATTTTTCCACCATACCTGAGAAGGTTGTGGGGGCCTTCTCATATTGGAATGTGAAGATACACATCTTTGACATCCAAGGAAATGGGAAATTTGTCTTATTTCATGGTTACTGAATGAATAGACTCCATTCTGAACTTGGCTACCCTCAAGTGTAAGTTGAGGGAATTCAAGTACAGGATGGGACAGAAAATCAAATCCCATTTCTGTACAAGAAATAGGGTAGTAGTAACTCAAACCCTCCGGCTCCTTTGGGACTGGGACAATCACCCCTTATTACAACAGGGACTGAATGACCAATTTGTCTCTTGAAAGATGAGTGGAAAAAAATCCACTTTGGTGGTGGCACTTAGAAGTCCAGCATGTAGCCTCTTCCCACTATGCCTCTCACCCACACCTCTGAAGAAGAACAGATCCACTGGTCCAGAAAGAGCAGGAGATGGGCCCGCACCATGGTGCTTTTTGGGGGGAGAGGGAGCAGTCATGTGGATTGTTTTTCAGCTGGCTTGGAACCAGGATGTCTGCCTTACCTCTTTGATAATTCACATGTTGGGCAAGTGATTGGCACCTTGAGGAATTTCCTCTCGATTTACCATGTAGCGAAAGGCATGAAATCTTTAAGTCTTGGGTTATTAACAGGAATAAATTATCTTTTTACTCCTGTGGCCTGAGAGATGATCTTGTCCACTTCTGGTCCGAAAAGGACAGTCCCCTCAAAAGGTAACTCTTCCAGAATCTTTTTGGACTCTGCATCTGCCTCCCAAGATCGAAGCCAAATTGTACGCCTGGCTGTGACCGCTAAAGCAGTGGTTCTGGATATACATATGCCTGCATCCAGGATAACATCAACCAAATACTCTGATGCTTCTTATACATGGTCTGCTAATAATGTCAAGTCTGATCTTGGTCTCCTGGATTGTATGACCTCACTTTTTGTTGGCTAGCCCATTTTTCCACCACTTTGATTACCAAAGTGGCTGCACTAATGGGTCTGAGTGAGAATCCTGTTGCAACAAAATTGGAACTTAAAATGCCCTCATATTTTATACTTGTGCTATATTTTAAATAAGCTGCACTTGGAAGAGGAATAGTAGTGGATTTTGTAAGATGAACTATTGAAGCATTCACCTTTGAGGGAATCTCCCATGTCGGTTTCATAAAAAAGGTAGCTAAACCGAAATCTTCTGAGAACTTGGAATCTCCTATTTGTTTTTTTCCAAGCATTTTTCCAAGAGTTCAGACAGCTGTGAAGAAAATGGAAAATAAACCGTTTGTTGTTCTCTTTGAATAGCTAAATTTCAGAAACTTCCAGTTCTACCTCTTGAATATCAAGGACCTGTCTGACTGCTAAAATGAAATCCACAACCCCTTGCCTGCTGGAGGAGTCTTCCTGAATCAAAGGAGGTTTGGGGATGATGCAGTCTACAAAAACCTTTCAAGTGAGGAACACGCACAAACCATGCCCTGTCCAAACTTCTCAAAATTCTGGAGCCAAGATGGTTCCTACACTGTAGCCACGGAATCAGAAGCCCCCCACAACTGAGGTATCTAGAGCAAGTGATTTCGCAACTGGGATCCCTAAGGAAGGATTAGGAAGGTTATGTTGACATACCTCTGCAGGATGCGCTGCAAACTGCATCAATTTTACAATGGACTGAGCTAATGCTTTAATTCAGGTAGGCTCAGCCACATCGGCAGCATCCCCTCTGGAGATGCATGGATTTTGTCATTCTTAATCTTTTCCTATTTTGACTGAGACTGACACTTTCCCAGACTGCAGTCTGCTGTGCAACATTTACATTGCGGATATCGAGTCCCTAGAATCAGCTATTTCACTGCTGACCTCTCTGGGAGACCATTAAATAGAGTGATGCGTCCAATAAGCATTTAAACAATGCATGTACCCTCTATTGTAATGGCGGTGTTTGCTAGTTATCTGTGAAACTTAAAGAATAAATTATAAATGTTGCTGTACTCTTTTGGAACTACAAATAACTGCAGGACCTCCATACAGGGGGCATAGTGGGGAGAGAGCAGGCCAGACAAGTTATTTTTTAGTGCCTTACACCCAGCAAAGCATCCTTTATACCCAAACTTTGCAGTTTCCCCCAAATGGAATGAATGAAAAACATTGATGAACGTTATCAGTAACTATTTCAAATATTATGAGAGTGTGCTTTAGGCAATTGTTAAAATATATAAGAACTGTATGTCCTGAGCTGAGCTTACTAATGAAAATAGGATTTGGTATATCAGCAGTTGTACTACACAAGGGGCTGATGCCAAACTCTCTTTAAATAGAAAATACTTATATTTCCTAAAGCGAGTTTTTCAATTTCTAGTAGTCCTGCCCACATACTGAAGTCCTCAAGGACACTGCAGCATGTAGACAACATAACCAGATTTATAGTTAATAAACTGTTTTATAGGGTAACACTTTTTGTCTTTAGACACTTTTCTCAGGTTCATAACAAAGAGGTGGCTGGTTTGAAACTTTTTGGGATTAAACAAATTGAAAAAATGCCAAGAGGAGGAGATAGATTCTGTCGCTTGTGTGATGCAGAAACCCTCTGGATTTTTAAATTACATACATTGGTTCCGGTAAGACTAAAAGAGGCCTTAGAACTTTTTGAAAATTGATATAAAGCAATATACATGGGCTAAGTACTTTTTATTATACATCTGTAAATATTTATTTTAGATGGCTAGTTTTTGTAGTCTATATATATTTTAGGTTATTTATTTTGCAAAATAGGATAATAGGAGCATTGACTTCTTTCAAACAACTATGCTGAGTGAGTAAGTAATATCACCTACCGCCATTAGATTTTAAGGTTTATGCTTAAGACCAACTATATAGGGGTATGCCTATTATTTCTTGTACTAATATTGATCATCATACTGTTTCAGAGCCTACTATTGCTGAGTTGAATGGTATAGAGAATAGGAATCGGTTCTTATGGAAACCTTTTTTTTTGGATCCAGTTTTGTACTTTCATAATGTTTATGGCTTTAGTATGGATACATGTTTTTTGGATTTGTAGCTGTGCTTGTAAATATAAGCTCTAGTTGGAAGACTTACACTAATATAACTATGTTTAACTATCTAAATAAGTAGATGTTGTAGAGTTTTAATTTTGATATAATAGTATGATTCACTCTTTTGTGACTGGGAATATATTTATTTTATTTATATTTATTTTTAGATTTATATTTCTTTATATATGTTGTCACGACCACGCTCAGAGCTGCCGTTACTTTGGGGTGTTCACTGTATGAGGTCACACATGATTTCAGCCCGCAGTCTCTCTCTACCTATCACACAGGTTATAGACCTACGGAATCGCCCCCAAACACAGCGCTCACACCCCCCAAACACTTCAGGTTCTGCCACCACCTATTGAATACCGCCAATAGGACCCCAATATACTGTCCCACACTGGCACACAGGCTTCTAGTTATCCACCAACTAGCAAAACCCGCACCAGCACAAACAGGGTTAACTCTTCACACCTCCAGACTGTTACACAAATGTAAATGCAAGCACACACAGCTTGTGTCAAATGTATCAACAAATCACACACTGGCATTCCAAGGGTTAACTTGGTCGAGCAATCTGACTCTTCTAAACAGGCTAATGGATTTGTTACAGTATCAAGGACGCAACTTATTAAATTATAGATTTAATATACAAAAATACAGGGCATACAGATAAAAAATAATGAATAACAATTAACAGATTTGACATAACAAGCACAACAGTTTAAAATAAAAAGGATTACATTCAGAATAGCATTTACGTGAGTTGCATAATCTGTACCATGGGGAATTGGCTAGGAAGATGGACAGCTTATCAATGGACAACAGAAAATAATGGAATTGAATTCACAAAGAATGACTCTATTTGGTATTATATGATGAATCACTTTATTTGGCACGATATAGAAGTTCAGTCCTTTTGACTCTCCGTTCACACACGTGAACGATGTTTACCAAACAAAGGGAGAACCTATCCCTATCCAGAATGAACCATCATTACTCAAGGATTGGACAATCCGCCTGTCCATCATTTACAGATCCAGCCCAGGCCACTACCCATTTATACATTTAAACTCCGGCCGTGGCCTGGAGTACACTATCGATTCCTGAAGAAGCCTAGTGCGAAACGCGTTGGGTCGACCACCTCACGCCCTTCAAGGGCAACACAAACTGATTTTTACCACCGTTGTGGATAGCGAACGGATCCGGTCACGCATGCGCATGTGCAACTCTGGTGACCACGAGACTGTCAGCAACTTCTGGGTGTCACATTGCTCTCCAGCGCACCGGCAATACTCTGTGCATCAGCTTCTCCTGGCGTCAAGCAAGGACCTGAGAGTATATCATTGGCCCTAAAATAATAAGAGTAAGTCCTTAATTACAAGGTCCGTTTCAAGCTTTCTCCACTGGAACTCACTGTCGGCTGACAGACCTAAGGAGATTTGTGATTTGTCTTTCGGCACAGGACTGGCTACATTCGTGTCTTTGGCGTTAAAGTGGACTATTGCTAGCCCTACCAGAGAACCGTGTTATTGATGGTCCATGTGGATTTATCTGGAATTAATACGGACATTGCTAGCCTGTTTTTGGCATATTTATTGCTGATGTGCTTATTTATCTTATTTTATTTTATATTACTTTGTCAGTGTTATATACACTGTAGGGCTGTTACCTGTTTACTGCCCCTAATAAATCTGTTTTTGCTATCACACATTCAACCCTCTGTTTCAAGAGCCCAGGGAGTTACTGTTTAAAATATCAATGTAACTTGATTTCCCCAAAATGTCTGACAGTTTTTTCCTCCAGAACACAGTTTTTTAAGCAACAAGACATGGGATGGTCTTCACAGGGGCAGTGTTTAAGGCTAATAGGGGGCAGGGATGTCCCCTGGGTGTCACTATACTTTGCTCACAAATATTCCCAAAGTCTTGACCTGTGGGTAATTCTTCACAGATCTATCCCCGAGAAATAACTCCCCGTTCAATAAACCAGTCATAATCTCCCGCACATTTAAATACCAAACATGACAGAATTATGACAATGTGACATAGTTTTTCCAAAGATGTGCGATTTTAACTGTTCTTGGATACCCCCTGTACTTCACAACCCTGGTGTGTTTTCTGCTCCTTAGTATGGAGTGCCACCCAGATTTCCCAAAATATGAACTATGACAACATTTTCCTTTGAAGGTCATATTTCTTTATACCTGTATAGGCTTTCACATGCTGCCTACCAGGATCTCTAGCTGTGATCGGCCCCACAAAGTCTATTCAAGTGTCTACAGCTAACAGTGAGATTCTGGAAGCTGCTAAAGGTGGCAGGCTTATCTTCTCACACTGGGATGTGCAAAGCCATCAAACACATTTACATCAGACTCTCTGTCTTTAAATTTTACACTTTAACTTATTAATGGATTAATTTGATACAACCTATTTACACTGCAGTTATGAATTATCCCTTATAAATAACTGCAAGCTCTCTATGTTCACGACATATGTTTTTTTTTTTTTTTAATTGATCTATACATTTATAATTCATTAATACCTATGTTATGTAAAATTAATCTATTTGCTTTTGTTAAGTTTTTATTATGTTGCTGGATTACGATTATATGTTTTTTTTCTTCTTACTTGTATAGGAGTCCGTTTTAAATATGAGAAAGATGTCCTAATGGACAAGTTATATTATCTAGGTTTTATAATAGACCTGTCTCAGATGTTGTAAGTAGGATCATCAATCAATTAAATGAGGAAAAAAAGAATATGGACTATTTAATGTAATGTACTTGTAATGTAATGTGAAGTAATGTACAACCCATAGGTACCTTGTCTTTAATAAAGTTTGGCCGAGCTAAACGAAATGCGTCGACATTGAGGAGTAAGGAGAAGCTATCGACACTGGTCGTGTTTGCGCTTGTTGTTATCGGCTCATTGGATCCTTATTTGGTTTACTATCTTAATTCGCTACCACCAGGCAGTGCTATGAACTCATTCTAAGCCTACATCTACAAGACCTGACGACACAAGACGACTGTGGATACATGTGGGGCTAATACTATTTATGTCTCTGCCGGCTGCTGTTTCCATACATCCATGCAGAGCTGTGTTAAGTGAGCCTTACCATGGCAGGATCGTGTTAGGAAAAATTGGCAAATATTGAAAGTTCTGTTTATGCCGACTGTTGTTTTGATACATTCATGTTAAGCTATGTAAAACAAGCCTAAATATTAACACATTTGTGTCAGGAGTTTCTGGCAAATATTGACGGTAGAACTGTACCGCTATACAGCAAACCTTAAACCAGCGGATCAGATAATCACGGGTGCATGATCAGTGGACAGTCATTTTGATTTTAATTGAGACCGGTTTTGATCTATGTAACATTTGGAAGTTTTTTTTATATATGGGCTTATTTTATATGCGAGATTGTATATAAATAATAAATATTAAATATACAGTATGTCTAGGATAGAATTCAGCCAGTTATTGTACTGAATGCAGAAAATAAATAGATCTACTATTTATATGCTATAAAATAACTGAGGAACTATAGTCTTGGATTTCAACTGTGACATTTCTTAATATTGGATATATTTTGATCTCTACTGCTATATGTTGAATACCTGTACTCTTGTCATAGATCCATGTAGACTCTTCAGAAAATCCTTGTACAATCCAAATATGGCAACAGCATATCCATTTACAGCCTGACCAAACAGGTACCTAAAATGAGGTGTAATGCAAATTTATGATTGATTGTGAAGCCATTTATATTGCAAATACTAAATTCACTAATTTTCAAAGTATTTCTTTAAAACTAATGCACAAAATCCCCAATATTATGGTACAGGTAGTGGACAGAAAAATGGAAACCCCTGGGTAAATGAGGGACACCAAACATATGGAAAGCACTGGCTTCCACATAGGCTTAGTTCATACATATTACATTTCAGCATGGTCAGGATGATGTATAAAGTATTAGTTGGCAGGAGCTATAGTGACCAAAAAAGCTCAATCTCTACTTTCTCAAGCAACAGTGTCTAAGGAAATGTCAATATGGAACTCAAAAAACATCAGTAAAGGATAACAATGGACAGAAGCATTCTATTGATTGACTTTATATTGTGTCTATATTTGTTCACTGTTCTCTGTACAGCGCTGCGGAATTAGTGGCGCTATATAAAATAAATGATGATGATGATGCATTTACACTGAGGACTAAACTGTCCCAGAGCAATGCTCCGACGCCAGGCACCACTTCTCCAAGAGGATGAGGTGAACTAGGTTCCTTCTACCACATTTGGTGGACCTTCCCTAAGATCACCAAATTTTGGGAACACATAACTACCCTTTTATCAAAAATAACCATTATGCCTATCACAGAAGATCCTTGATCCTTACTTCAGGGTTTACCAAAAGACGGCTTGGACAAACCCTCAGATAAATTGGTCACACAAATCCTTAATGCAGTTAGGTGTCTGGTAGCACATCATTGAAAAAAACTAGAACATTCGTCCATGGAACACACAATAAACACACAATAAAATATGGCATCTTGCTTCCATGGAGATCATTTCTGCCTACTTGAACAATAAGACTCAGAAATTCACTCAAATTTAGAGCCTATGGTACTATTACAACTCCTCAACTTCACAAATTGCCTGTACTAATGGACATTTAGATCTCCTTTGGTAATTGACATGTGTTATTACCCCTATAATTACTTGATAAATTGTGATTACTTTCTTCAAAGATTAGTATCGCGCGGGGTTCCTGGAGTTAGCCTCAGTTTCCTGCCCTGACCCACCCTACCCTTCCTTTACACTCATTAACCCTTTCTGTCACACACAGCCATACTACCTAAATGCCACTACACTCAATACAATACAATATTCTTTGATTGAATTGGTCTAAGGTTCTAAGATCACTTATGGTTTTGTGTTTTCTTTCAGTGCACCTAATTCCTGTTATTTAATCTATTGGTGTATTTGAAATTTGAAAATCAAAATAATGTTATATATATAGATTGACATATAACTGTACATGAGATTGAATGCTATAGTTTTACAACTCTGTTTATCCATAATATCATTCATTCATGTTTATGGAACATTGCGCTATTTCTTAGATAATCAATCTAATAACCCCAATATCTTATTGGATGAATAACTAAAAATCCATGAACAATGTATGCTAAACCATATTTATTTTTACTTTATTTTGATGTTTATATACCAAACCTTTAAAAAAAATAAACAATAAGATTCCTTTGCTGTTAACAGGGGCACCGAGAATGAGGGGGAGCAAGCACAACGCCCTGGCCTACCTGTGTAGTGGGAGAATCCACTAAACTGGTGTGGACACCCCCACACACACACATTTGGCAGCTAAGGAAGGTGCCCCAAGAAGTTGCTGTACCAGGGACCAAAATTCCTTTAGTCATCCCTGGATGTCACCATATACCATATCACCCCCAGCTTTGAGAGGGATTAATATTTAGTGCTGAATTTTTCAAATCTTCTAAATAGAAAAAGTGAAGGTGTTACCTATAGCAACCAATCAGATTCTAGCTATCATTTATCTAGTACATTTTAAAAATAATAGTTACAATATGATTGGGTGCCATGGGCAACACTAACACTTTTAATTTTTAGAATGTTTGATGAATCTACTTATTAGTCAGAGAAGGCTTTAAATCATTGTAAAATACTGATTCATTAATTTTACAATGGTGCCCTGCCACGTGTGACTAGGTGCTCTGTTGTACATATATTTGGTCTCAAAATCCAGTCTCCATGGGTGGGAACACTGTTTTTCACCCCTTAGCATTGTTCCCATTTTATTTTCTTAAATCACAGACGCAAAATAAATTTATTTTGGAATTCTTAAAACTGCTTAACACAAAATACTCTGCAAAGCCAAATAAAAAAAACTCTAAAATGTTTTCCTCATTAATTAAAAATACAGAAACCTATAATAATCAGTTTTATAAATATTCAGGCCCCTTATTTTAATTATTGGTAGAAGCAACTTTGGCTGCAGTTACAGCTGTTAGTCTAGTTGGCAAGTCTCCACCAGTTTTACACAAATGGACACTAGTTTTCACACATTCTTCTCTGCAATATTGCTTGAGCTACAGCAGGCATAGAGAATAGACATTTGCAATATTAAGAATAAACACTGACAACAACTGTGTTTTTTAGATTTTTCTTGATGCTTGTTACTCTCTGTAACCAACAACATGTGTCCTGTCCACTCCTAACTCTGAGGGGTAGATTTACTAAAAATTGTGTTTGATAGTGGTTTGGAACTGCCACGCATTCCCACAAATTTCCCACAGTTTAGTGCTACAAACCACCATATTTGCTATAGACCAGTGATGTATGGTAGTTTCAAAACACCTAAACCACCAAAGGTTAAGTCAAAAACGTTAGAAAAAAAGACTGCTTTTTAAATACTTGCTTCTGATAGGCTAGTAAGCTCAAATATGCTGTTTGGGCTATCTTGTCATTCATAACAGAAGATGAGGCACCACTGACATAAATTATTATGGAATCATTATTTATTGATTATGGCCACACAATTCAATTATAATTAACTTATGGGGCAATTTTTATTTTTCATTCTATTAAAGGAGCAATATTATTATTTAATTATATTATGGGGACAATATAAATATATCATTATTTTAAGCAGAAATAATATTTGATTGCTAAAGGGGGCAATAATTATTTATTATGGGGACGTCATTATTTCATAATCTTATGTTCTGAATGACAAGCAGTTTCAGCAATCTGCCTCTCACAACCACCTCTTCTTTAATGCATGGTCTCTTCCTCTCTCCGCTTTGCAGAGCAGAAAAGTCAAATGAAAACATGCTTCAGAAGTTGTTGGATGAGATTTTAGTGGTTACAGCCACCTAATAAATATTGCCCTGTTATATTGAAGAATTAAAAAAGTAAATAATCAGATAAGCCTTTGAAATTTTTAGTTCTCCAGAGATCATTGATTATTATTATTATTATTAATTTTTATTTATAGGGCGCCACAAGGTGTCCGTGGCGCCGTACAGGGACAAAAACGAATTACAATGCAAGGTGAGACAGCACAGTACAGTAAACATAAAGCACAGTAACTCAGTAAGCTCAATGCACAGCTAGTGAGGGCGGGGGGAGTATCCGAAAATGACGGGGCCCAAAAGGAGGGCGCGGAAGAGAGGGAGACCCCCAGAGGGAGGGGGGGGGCCTCGAGGAGGAGGGCAAAGTAGCTGGAGAGCAGAGTTAGAAGTGGTGGAAACAGGAGGAGAGATGGCCCTGCTCAGAGGAGCGTACAATCTAAGGGTGTTTTACATCTGTACCCTCCCTCCTCATATAACTCTCTATACAACTCCCCATTGGTGTGCTGCATGATAAAGTAAAATAGAGAAGAAAAAGAAATCACACTAACCAGAAATTTTAGTTCATTGGGTAAAACCCATATATGCCCAACCTAATTAAAGTTTTTTTTTTTTTTATATACTTGTTGATTTTCTTGTGGGTGGATAAACAAAATGGGAAGTTATTAAGTAGGTTTTTCTGGGTTCTACTAATCATCTGTTGCCCTACCAGAAATCATAGGATATAACACTATTGGTATCTGCTACATACGAACTCCAGGAAATAAACATTTCATTGAGTATAACATTTTCTCCTTATGCCTCATGGAACTGTTAACATGACGGTGATATTTTTGTTAATTAGGAAAAAAATATCCCAGCAGGATCTAATATTAATATTGAGAAAATAATTACACATATTTACTTACCTGGCCTTAATGTTAACAATCAATTCTTCATCCTTATAATAAAAGAACTTATTCTCTGTATCCAGCTCAACATTGAAAGTTGGAAGCACTGGGTGAAAAAACCAGACGTAAAAGGTTTGTTACATAAATGGGAACCAGATTTCTCAATTTCTCCTGATACATTTTCTATAACACTTGTTGAATTTAACATTTACTCGCTCATTTTCCAGCCCACTAAAGCCAATGGCTTTTTTTGACTACTTGTCACAGGAGCACGGATACAGTGTAGAAAGTCTGTATGCAGCATTGTCGCTTGTTGTTAAGCTCCAGTAGTATATTTAATTATTAACTTCCCAAACTTTTTAAAAGTGTATACAATAGCATGAAATCCATTGAATTTTCAACAGGAAGAACATTTACGCACTTCGGGCCTGATTCATTAAGGATCTTAAATGAAGAGGATCCTTATTTCAGTCTCCTGGACAAAACCATGTTACAATGCAAGGGGTGCAAATGAGTGTTCTGTTTTGCACATAAGTTAAATACTGACCGTTTTTTAATGTAGCACACAAATATCAACTTTAAATTTCAGTGTACAAATAAGCTATCAAGTATGTGTGTGCTACATGAAAAAACAGTCAGTATTTAACTTATGTGCAAAACAGAACACTCATTTGCACCCCTTGCATTGTAACATGGTTTCGTCCAGGAGACTGAAATAAGGATCCTCTTCATTTAAGATCCTAAATGAATCAGGCCCTTCATTACTTATCAAAGTCTCACTGGCTTTGCAGAGTTTGAACAGGGATAAGCTGGGCCCCCTAACAACCCTGGGCCACTGCATAATGTAGGTGAAGGGTTGGGTATGAATGTAGTGCTAGAGGCAAAGAGGTCTGCCTTGGGGCTGTTTAGAACTGCCCTGCCATATAGCTGGATACATAGTAGCTGTTGTTGTTTTTTTTAAATAGGGTGAAAAAAGTGATAGTGAATTATTTTATTTTACTGAATGATGTTCTAATCTGTGCTATTAAGAAGTAAACTAAAACCACTGACTAATCAGTGAAGTATCAGCTCTATGCTAACTGTTTAGTAAAGTAAACTCTATAATATAATTTAAATACTGACTGTTAGCTAAGTAAATTTTTACAAGCTGTTGGCTCCCCCCCAAACCTTTCTTTATAGCATACATGACAGCAATGAAAGCTATAAAAATGTCCAGCCTGGGATCATCAGTAAAGCATCTTGTACATGGGCAGATCCAATCATTGGACATGAGAGACCAGACCAATTTAGACACACACACATGGATGCATCTAAATATGTATACATACATACACATATTATACATATATTATAGATGATTCTGTCAATGGATAATTATATACCACACACATATCCAAGAGCACATCGTAGAGCTCCAATGCCAATATCCAACATCATTATCAAGGTGTAAACTTGGGTATTCTTGGTCTAATAATTTAGAAAATGCAATGAGGATGCTCAGTGCTCAGACTAAGCAACCAGATTTACATGTAACAAATGACCACAACTCCCTGGTAGGTCACAGTCATTCTAAACCAGTCGCAATAGACATTGAGTCAATCCCTATCAGAGAGATGTGAGACTTCATAGCATAGAGAGCCTTCATTTAATAAGAGAAGATTGTGTTATTGTAAGCTAGGCAATTGCTATAATTCTAATGCATTTTCACCAGCCAGGATAACTTTAATGGGAATTCTGAGAAAACATATTTTGGTTAGTAAAATAAGCAGTGTATATTTATTTCAGAGATGCTCACCATATTCTCGCACTTCAAACTGAGTAGTATATTCTTCCTGTTGTGCATCTTGGAATTTTGCAACAAGTTTCCATATGCCAATGCTAAAGATTAAAAAAAATAAAAACAATAGGGGTTTATTATCCCAATAGTTCATGCAGAACACATGTGTGCAGCAGATGATACAAATAAGCAACCAAGCACTAAAGTGGTCAAACAGTGAAGCTGCAAAGAAACTTACCTTACCAGCTCTGGGATTTTCAAAGAGAAGGGTGCTAAACCATTAGATATTTTCACGTCCTCTTTATTAACAATTATACCATCAGGGTTCTGTGAATATGAAAGCAGAAATTCATAGGGTTATTTTCCATGATACTATGATCAAAGTCCAAATCATAACCTATTTTGATCATAAGCTCTTTTTCTATATACTCTGCTGGTGAACAATACATGTCAGTAGCAAATATATTTATAATACAAGGCATATTCATCCATGGTCCATCACATACTGGCTGTTGTTGATTAGTATGGATGGCACCGGCCCACAGTGTATAAAAAAAGTGATTTCAATTATTTTAGAAAAACAAAATTGGGACATCTATGTAACGTGATACGACCCATTGCTTTTTTTTTTTAGGGACTAATGTAGTGAGACGGTTACATGGATCACCTCTCATCACATCCCACTCATCTTGCTAAATTAGTTATTTAAGGATTCTAAAGTCTAGCAGCAAAGATTTTTAATGGCAATGGAAATACTGAGATACCGGAATGAATTTTTGGTATGAAATTGAACCATGCCTCTATAATTAATTACACAAAACCTTACTTTGGAAATTTTGGAAAACTAGTGCAAAAGTTGTTAAAAACAAAAACCAATACATGGCAAAACTAAAGAGCATGGTAACATGAATCCCTACTCTCTCAAGTGTATGAGGAACCTGTGTACATATTTACAGATGCACAATATAAGGAATGTATCATAAATACAGAGATATAGTAACAATGCCAATATATGTAAAATAAATTAATTAAAAAAAAAATTATATTGTAGAAAATTTATTTCATATATGTCAAAATAAATGCATAAAGGGGACAACTGAGTGCAAAGGTTTGTGAATTGTTTATATATGTTTATATCTGACCTTTATCAAGCCCATTCACTTGCCATAAAAGATTAACATTTGTGCTGTGGTATCTTGCCGAGTACAATTGTGGGACCAGGTTAGGTCCTTGTAAAATCGTGCACATATCTTGGTGAATAATTTTTTGAAATAGTTGAGCTGTTTGGATTTACAATTTCTCTATATCATCATCATCATCATTTATCTATATATGTGTGTTATATATATATACACATATAATACAGAAGGTACAGTAGATATAATTTTTTAATCTGTTAATTACATTTGCATGTTCAATTATATATCAGCCATGCACTTCAATAAACAGTGCAACCCTATGAGTAAATGAACATAAAAATCGTGAATCACTCTCGTTATTATCAAGCAGCAAAGTTTGAATATAGCATGACTCAGAGTAGGTTAATTGTGTTATATTCAGTAAGAGAGAGCTTCAAAAGAAGTCCCTGTGGTGCCACATTAGTCATTTCCAACAGAGGTAAGAGACCTATTATGCATATAATATACTGTACCTGTAGCAAGACAATGACTATTCTGTCAGTGGGATCCAAGTTCTGATCAGTGGAGAAAATCCTGTAGTTGACTGAAATAAAATATTAGTTATCCAAGTCTTACGTCTTTTTGCAGAAATATGCATTTGAAAAAGCTGAAGTTGACAAAGTAATTTTGACAAAATTAGTTTCTGTATGTTTGGATATTTAAAAAGAACCTATTATACTTTATTGCTATCTTTGTAGTTTTTGTCTCCAACCTGGATCCATTCTCATAACATGGAAAATTGAAGAGGAAGAGTCCTTAGACTGGGTACACACTGCAATTTTTTCACCAGATTTTTGGGCCAATCATACGATAAATCACCGTTGGCCCGATATCACATTAGTGCGTATGCTCCAGCGGTGAACGATTTTCATTTAAAAGAACGTTGTATCATTTGATTTGATTTTATAAACAAAAGTAAAAATCTCAGTCAACAATGGAACAATTTTGTTTCAATTCTGCAGTATGTATGTTCAAACGACTTGCAGGGGTAAATGTATCAATGTCCGGATTCTTCAACTCCGGCGAGATCGGCGTCTTCAGCGCTTAAATTTAAAGCAGCGCTGCCTTGTAAAGGGAAAGGGAAACTTCCCTTTACAAGGCAGCACTGCTTTAAATTTAAGCGCTGAAGACGCCGATCTCGCCGGAGTTGAAGAATCCGGACATTGATACATTTACCCCGCAGTGTCTATAGATCTCTATGGAGTGTGCAGAGTCACAATCTTTTCAGCTGATGGTTATGACAGATGAAGAGCACAGATCTGATGGTAAATCATGTAATCATGACGCCAATAATGTGTACACAGGAATCAGCATGCTGATCGGGACTTTTTTTTTTAGTCGTTTGTAAAATCATGAACGATATCGCATCAGGAGAAATTTTCTGTGGTGTTTTTACCCAGCCTTACTACTTTTATTTATGCATCAGAAATGCCATTACTAATTTGTATTTTGGTACATGGTTACCTATCACATTTTATGTATCAATATTGGTATTAAGTCGTAATACACTATGTGTGGCATTCATTTATTGGCGTATGTTTATTGTTTTGTATTCTTGGTATAGCACTTGCAAACAGGTGCTTAAGGACAAGAAGCTACCTACTGTATGTTGTATCATAATTGTTCTTGGTTTGTTACTAGACTATTCACTTGTTAATTGCCACCTAGCTCCCTTTTCACTTATTATGTATGTGTGTGTGTGTGTGTGTGTAAGTTGAGTATATTGCATTTTGTAAAAACGTATTCAATTAAAACTATACACAGCCCTCCTGATGCAGGTTTTTGACGAACCAGAGAACATTGTAAACAAAGCAACACAGACAATTAAAGTTGTCTTCTTATACTAAAAATTTGGTATTTTCTCAACAAACAATTTGTAAACAATGATTACTTTGTAGTTCAAAGACCAACTAATGTTGCTGTACTATGCTAAGATGTTATCACCACAAGCATCAAAAATTAACTACACAGCGCATAAATTCAGCAGTTGGTAGAGTGTCAAATAACAGTCAATTACACTCCAAACCGCCTTGAAAGTAGTTGTACAAGTGCATTAAGCAGAATCGCATGAAAACATATTTACCAGAACTGTTCAATTACCAGCTGCTCAACAAGCAGCATGGAGCAACGTTGTTCACAGTTCTGGTACCAACAAATACACAAAGACTAAGCCGTCTTGCATAAATTCAAAACATACACCAGGTTTGCAAAATTATTTAGGTACACATAAGAATTATGGTACAGGCTAATGTTCAAAAAGATAACATGCTTATTCAAAAACTGACGTAGCATTCTTGAATAAATATTGGTGGATGATTGCAATTGGATCAGTGAGGAAATTATGCAGACATAGGTAAGACAATAAAAGATTGGTGGGGCCCACAAATAACAGACAAACTGAAAAATTCTATGTTCTGTACAAAACCAAAACACCCACCAGGATGGCAAAGATAATCACAACCATGTATTACCTAGCCTTGCAAGATATATATATATATATATATATATATATATATATATATATATATATATATATATATATATATATATATATATATAAATATGTGTAGCTGTTATCCCATAGCAACAATCACATATAGTACATGTTACTGAATTGAAATACATAATTATGTCTTAACGATCAGAAATTCTATTACCATTTTGGTTTGGTGTATAGATGGTTTTGTCTGTCTGGATGAAAATATACCCTGTGTGGGGGGAAAGGAGGATAACCTTTTGCATATCAATATTTGTTGACTTGGCTCGAACAACAACATACTGTTTCTCATTGATGTCAGAAGAGATGTAACTGGAGGGAATCTGAAAAAAATTAAAATGATGATTGTATACTTGTTATGCCTTCTACTTCATGTAATATATTGATACAAATATTTAAAAATTGTTTGCACACATAAAGTGAGTCATTGACATTACTGGTAAATGCATTGCATACTTACACTATATGGACAAAAGTATTCAGATGCTTGACTATAACACCAGCAGGGACTGTAATAACATTGTATTTAAAAACATATACTTTAATATGTAGCTGGTCCCCCTTTTGCAGTGATAACAGCTTCTTCCTGGAAGGCTTTCCACAAGATGTTGGAGTGTTTCTGTGGGAATTTTTGCCCATTCATTCTGTAGGGCATTTATGAGGTCAGGCACTGATGTTGAATGAGAAGGCCTGGCTCGCAATCTCCGTTCCAGTTCATCCCAAAGGTGTTCGATGGGGTTGAGGTCAGGGCTCTGTGAGGGCTAGTCAAGTTCTTCCACACCGAACTCATCAAACCATGTCTTTGTAGTCCTTGCTTTGTGCACTGGGGCACAGTCCTGTTGGAATAGAAAAGAGCCTTCCCCAAACTGTTGCCACAAAGTTGGAAGCATAGCATTGTCCAAAATGACTTGGTATGCTGAAGCATTAAGATTGTCCTTCACTGGAGATAAGGGGCCTAGCCCAAACTCTGAATAACAGCCCATTACCATTATCCCTCCTCCACTAAAATTCACAGTTGGCATAATGCAGTCAGGCAGGTAACCTTCTCCCGGCATCCACCAAACGCAGCCTTGCCCATCTGTCAAACAAAGAAGCGTGATTTAGCACTCCACAGAACACGTTTCCAATTCTCCACAGTCCAGTGTCTGTGTGCTTTACACCACTCCATCTGACGCTTGGCATTGGTCTTGGTGATGTGAGGCTTGCATGCAGCTGCTCTGCCATGGAAACCCATTCCATTCAGCTACTACTGCACAGTTTTTATGTTGACGACCTTTACGCACCATGCGCCTTAGCAGTCTTTAACCCCTCTCTATTATTTTACGTGGTCGTCCATTTCGTTGCTGAGTTGCTGTTGTTCCTAAACGCTTCCACTTTCTTATATCACTTACAGTTGACCGTGAAATATTCAGCAGAGATAAAATGTCATGAACTGTCTTATTGCAAAGGTGGAATCCTATCACAGTACCATGTCACTGAGCTCTTCAGAATGACCCATTTTGTATCACAAATGTTTGCAAATGGAGACTGAATGGCTAGGTGTTTGATTTTATACACCTCTGGCAACGTGTCTGATTGAAACTCTTCAATTCATTAATTAACAGGTGTTGTCAAATACTTTTGTCCATATAGTTTAGCTTAAAATCAGAAGACTGTACTATGGACCTGTTACCACATAAAAGTACATTAGTATTTTTAAAATGTTAAATACAAATTTGTCTAGGAGAGTCTATGGGGTATATTTACTAAAGTGCAGGTTTGAAAAAGTGGAGATGTTGCCTATAGCAACCAATCAGATTCTAGATAGCATTCATTTAGTACATTCTACAACATGATAACTAAAATCTGATTGGTTGTTATTAACGACGAATCAGATTTTAGCTATCATGTTGTAGAATGTACTAAATAAATGCTATCTAGAATCTGATTGGTTGCTATAGGCAACATCTCTACTTTTTCAAACCTGCACTTTAGTAAATATACCCCTATGGGTTATTTACAGCCAAAAAAAGGCAATCTCATATTATCAAGTGTTTTGCCAGACATGTACACTGTGTTAGCTCAGAAACGGATCCCTTTGCATTGAAAACAAGTCTAACATATAAACAATCTCCCTTGTACATTTGTAGGAGAAGGAGCTCACTTTATCACTTATGCACAGTCATGCACATGTATATAGGGCACAATGAAGTACACAAATACAACTGTATTCCTTATGCAGCTTTTGAATTCAAATAAAAAGTAATCAATTTTTAAAGTTTATAATTGCAGCTATAGAGTATTGTAATGCTATAATAATTATGTATCTCAGAAATCCAATGGAATTCAAAAAGGATACGTTTCTGATAACTCAGGGATAAATTCTCATCATAATAAACAGGTAAATTAATCTATTTCACAAGGCCATTAATAATCCATCCTATTCTCATACATGTAAATACTCAAAAGATGATTTATTTGAGGTACGTTTGGCTCAGAATGGAGAAACACTACTGCAGGTTATATTATTAGAGCACATTTGTCATACTTTGATATATCCAGTAGCCAGATAGTTGTTGGTTGAATTTAGATGAACAACTGTCTTGCACAGCTCCTTATCTTCATTAGGAAATGAATAGACCCCAATATCCACTTTCTGACTCTTATTACATTCATGGCCTTGGATGACAATTGTCTCATAATTTCCAGTATGCAGGACATTGGGAGCCATCAGGACAAAGCTGAGAAAAAAAAAGTTGGAACAAAATTTAATAATTTGCAAAACTGAGATTAAAACACAGAAGTCTTAAGACTTACACCTAGTATATTGCTGCATGTGAGCTCTGATTCTCTTCAGTGCATGCAGCATTTGTGATACTCTAGGAAATTTGTTTACATGCACTCACATGTGAATAGGTGACACATTTCTATATAAAGTAATTTACCAGGAATAAATACAATGAGAGCCATCTGTCATTTTCAAGTAGGTCAAGAATATAACATATATAGTTGGTATTTAATAGAGATAGAGATGGAAGAAAGCTCAAAGACAGATTTAAATTACTTGGGTAGATTGTTCTAGAAATGGAAAAGAGCAGAGCACTGGGTAACATAATTGAAGAATAGACAGACTTCTGGAGGTAGAAAAGTGCAGATAGCTGCAGGGGTAAGAAATGTGTTCAAGTAATTGGGTAATTATTCATGGGTCAGATAGCATATTACAATAATATGATTTATAGTTAGGCTGGGTACACACTACAGAATTTTCCAACCAATGTGTTATCTACAACAGTTGTACCAACACTATACATGTTTTAAAAGATTTAACCTCTGATATGTGTTCTACTGTCATAACAGTCGACTGAAAAAATCATATCTCTGTAAACTCTATGGAGATCCTGATCATGAGTGCATACACATTGTAGGATTGGAAGGATGTCGTTCCATAGCTAAACAAGATTTATAGTTTTGCTGAACAATCAAATTAAACAACAATCGGTACTTTGGAACGACTATCGTTCATCGCTTAAGTATACACACTAATGCGATAGTGGCCCTAGCGGTTGTTTATTGCTCGATTGACCCAATAGTCAGCTGAAAAACCTGTAGTGTGTACTCAGCCTTACACAGCAAACTAAAGCAGCAGATTGAGTTGTAAATTGTGTCAAGTTTGCTCAGGTGGTTTTGAGAGATTGAGAGAAGCATTCCCATAGGACATGGTTTAACAGGCATTGATGACAGATGTATCTAGCCTTAACTCTGTGAATAAAATGTGCCAATCCACCTACATCAGTGAAAACACACTGCTCATCGGCTTTATTAATCTGGCCTCTAGCAACTGGTCAGACCCCGAAAAGTGGATTCTGAACAAGTTAGCTGCTCTTGAGAAGGGAACAAATCAGCGGCTTATCAACCTGCCATTCTGGGTAGGACCATCTGGGTCCCTGTGCTGCACCATATAGACCTGCGGCACATCTCTTACTGTTGCAGGTCTAGCTGTTACCTTTAATTCATTGGTAGAGTAGAGTGAAGATGAAAAGCTTAGAAGTGTCATCTCCTACTACATAGCTAACGCATACTGTAGAATTCTGTCTTGACTACTCCCTTAGTTAAGTCCCTTTGGGGAAGAACAAAAGAGAGAAACCCCCTTAGAGAACAAGCATCTAATCTCATACCAACAATATTGCAGTCACTGTATGCATTGACCTGCCTTCTATGGCAATACCCACTCCCATTTGGGCCTGTATACCCTTAACAGGCGCACTTCCCACTGCCTCCTGGGCTCTAATATCCTGGGGTGAATCAGAGATCTAGGGGGTTCTATCACAGATCTCACCAGAACCCACATAGATCGCAAGCTTGCCTGAGGGTCTACAATGTAGCTACTAGTCTCCAGCCTAGAAGTTAACTTTTTCACTGGAAATGAAGACAATAACCTGTCAGAACCTCCTCAGCACACATTACTCTGGGCACAGGGATCTGATGTTGCCACATCCGCACAACCGGATAATCTATTTTATTGGTAAATACAGGGAAATTTCTTGGACTTAACCATATATGTCGAAAAAGAGATGATATGTACCCATAATTATAAAAAACCCAACTGAAGCAGAAGACATTGTAGATAATATGAAAACCTATTATTGGTTCAGAAAAGAAATAATGAAAATTAGTAGTAGGTATTATTTTCATTACACAATACAATCCCAATTAAAGACAACTATATCCACTCCCTTCCTCCCTCACAACCCATGATTTTGCCACCTATTTCAAAGACAAAATCGACACCATTCGGCAAGATATTTCCTTATGCCAAATTCCACTCACTCCACCCACTCTACCTACCCTCACCAATACACCCTTAATTCATTCTCTCCAGCAACTGCAGACAAAGTCTCTACACTCATCTCATCATCTCATGCTACAACCTGTCCCCTCGAATGTATTCCCTCCCAACTTCTCTGTTCCCTCTCCTCCACTGCATGCCCACCTCTATCTCACCTCTTCAACCTGTCTGTCTCCACTGATACATTTCGATCCTCTTTTAAACATGCAATCATCTCACCAATTCTAAAGAATCTATCTCTCGATCCAGCCTCTCTCTACAACTACCGCTCTATTTCTCTCCTCCCCTTTGCCTCCAACTCTCACTGAAACTGCTCTCACAAACGCGATCAGTGATCTACTTACTGCTAAGTCTAAGGGTGAATTCTCCATACTTATTCTCCTGGACCTCTCTGCTGCTTTTGACACTGTTGATCACCCTTTTCTACTACATACCCATAACTCCATTGGCCTTCATGACAAAGTTCTTTCCTGGTTCACTTGATACCTATCAAACCACTCCTTTAATATTTCTACCTTTGGCACATGTTCCCCTACACTCCCACTATCTTTTGGGGTCCCACAAGGCTCTGTTCTTGGCCCTTTAATTTTTTTCTTGGACATCTCTTGTCTTGGGACACTAATTCGCTCATTTGACCTCCAAGACCACCTCTACTCTGATGACACCCAATTCTATATATCTTCCTCTCACCTCTCTTCTTCTGTACTTACTCGTGTAACCAACTGTCTTTCTGCTATCTACACATGGATGACCCAACACTACCTAAAGCTCAACATGTCCAAACCAAAGTATATTATCTTCCCTCCTGCCAGAGGCAACGCCTGCCTTAAATCTTCTTCTGTCAGGCTCGAAGAGCCGCTAGACTCAGGAAAGCTCAGACCACCAACTGGTATTAGCGCCACTGAACTAGGAGGTGTGGAGTCTAACGTACCCCTGGTGTTCACCAGGGACCTCCGCAAGGAGGTTTGGGCTTGGCTGCAAGAGGTACGCAGGTCGCGGTCCACCGAGACAGTTACCAGAGAAATGATTAGAATAGTCAAACCAAACGGAGACAGGCGGTACAGAAGGGAACTCCACAGAGAAGTCAAACAGGCCGAGGTCAAAGGTTACGAGAAATCCAGGAGAATAGTCAGCAAGCCGGGATCACAAAGGAGTCAAAGGACACAAACCAGGAGAAGGGTCAGAGGAAGCCGGGTCAAAAACAATATATGAGACTAAACAGGAACAATGCTGGAGAACAGAAGACCTGATACTCTGGCACCCTAATGGTGCCAGAGCAGGATTTACATAGAGGCTACTGCCAGGAGATTGGAGGAAAGCAGAGGTGGTCAGACACACTGAACGCCCGAACAGAATAGCATCCTGTTACCTAGCAACGGGACAGGACAGAGCGCATGCGCCCGACGGCGCGGAGATGGCGGGGACGCTGTGTACCTGTTGCCTAGCAACAGGATGCCCCCAGCTGGATCCATCAGGTGACCGTCCCCGCTTCGTAGAGGAACAGCAGGGACGGCGCCTAACACCTTCACTGTCACAATAATACCACAATTTCCTCAGTCTCCCAAGCCTGCTGCCTTGGTGTCACACTTGACTCTGCCCTCTGCTTTATTCCTCACATCCAGAATCTGTCCCAGTCCTGTGGACTCCACCTTAAAAACATTGCCAGAATACACCATTTTCTTATTCAACATGCTACCACAACTTTTATCCATTCTCTCCTTATTTCCTATCTTGACTATTGTAATCTCCTGCTATCTGGCACTCCCGACACCCATATATCCACACTTCAATCCGTCCTAAATGCTGCTACAAGACTGATCTTCCTCTCTCACTGCTCCATCACTTTGCATATCTCTACACTGCTTCCTGTGTCCTCCAGAATCAAATTCAAATTACTCACTCTTCCCTACAAAGCCCTCAACACTACCCCTGCATACATCTGAAATCTCATTTCAAAATACTCTCCCTGCCGACTTTTTAGATCTACCTCTGACTTGCGCCTTATCTCGTCTCTGGTAACCACCTCTCACTCCCGCCTACGAGACTTCTCCCGTGCTGCTCCCCACTTATGAAATTCCCTATCACTGAAAAACATAAGTTTATATATTGGAGACAGTGTCGGACTGGGGCATGAAGGGCCCACCGGGGGACTGCAACACTAGGGGCCCACCAGAGGGGGTGTGGTCAGCCATCATAGAGGCAGGACCAGACACTAGAGGGGGAGTGGTCAGTCCACGAAGGACAGCTAGCACCTTAGTGTAGTATATAAAGAATGCAGTGTGTGTATAAAGAATACACATTCTTGACCTGCCCCTTAGATTGGGCCGAACAGTCACCAAAAATCAGGCTTGGCTAACCTGTGGCACTCCAGGTGTTGTGAAACTACAAGCACCAGCATGCTTTGCCAATATATAGCAGCTTATTGCTGTAAGGGTATGCTGGGACTTGTAGTTTCACAACATCTGGAGTACCACAGGTTAGCCAAGCCTGCGCTAGACTCAGAACATTTGACAGACAGTCCTACCTGTTGTCACTTTTATCACCTGTGGCTGCTGGTTTCTTTAGTTGTGGCTTGTCTGGATACTGGAATGTTCAGGGCCCTATTTGAAAAAAATAATGGGTACATTTAGAAACGCCATCCTTCCCTGCCATTAAATCAACAGCACCCACATTTAATAATTAGGCCTCTCTCCAGCCTCAACATTAAAGTAATAGTGCTCACATATGATAAATAGATCTATTTCCCTCCAACCGACCCCAACATCAAATTAATAGTATTCCCATTTAATAAATAAACCTATTACCCTCCCTCCAAACAGTCCCAGCAATAAATTAATAGCATTAACGTTTAATACATCCATTTCCCACGACCATTCCCAGCATTAAATAATTAATTTTCACATTTAATAGATAGCCCTCCTCCCCACACTCAGCCCCACATTAAATTATAGACCCAAACCACCTCAGCATTAAAGGTCCCATCACCCCCTCCCTATAGTGTTCGCTGTGCAGCCCCCCTCATTATAGTTTAGAATAGGCAGCCCCCCTCACTAATAGTTAGCCCCCCTATAGTTTAGTATAGATAGGCAGTCCCCCTATGCCACATAGTAGTGCCCCCAAAACAATGTTATGCCCCCCAGTAGTGCCCCAAATGTTATGCCACATAGTGCCCCCAATACAAAACACACACACACAAATGGTTAATATACTTACCGAGATGTTGATTGCTGCAGGCTCTCTGCTCCTTCTCTCTTCTTCAGCGGCGGCAGGAGGCGGGAACATCAGCTGACAGGGGGAGGGGTGGGTCACATGATCGCAGCTGCAATCGCAATTGAGCAGCGGGGACGCCGGAGAGGAGAGGACAACTCGTGAGGACGGGCCTCCAGGTAAGCTCTGCCCACGGGTTAAAGGGGGTGTGCCCATAAGGTAACCGGGCCTACCGGTGATTTTACCAGTAGCACGCTGGGCCAGTCCGAAGCTGATTGGAGAACTGTGAATCTAAAATATAAACTAATTAAAAGTATAATTTCTAACGTGCAGAACTTGTTAAAGTAAGGAAGCAAAACCAAAGAATTAATCTCTTCAACTATGGGTAAAATACATCAGATTAAAAAAGTCATGAAAGTAATACCAAGAATTTCATATAATAGAATGCATTTGTCAAAAGCAATATATTGGGCGAACATCCAGGAATTGGAGACACAAATGGGCAGAACATTTAAGAATGTGAAAAAAAGTTATTAATTACATTCACTTACAACCCATTCTAAAAAAACCAAAAACCTGATTGAAGCATTAATTCCCCGGTGAAATTTTGAGGAATAAAATTAATAGTAGGTAATTGGAGGAGACAAGATCGAGACAAGGTCAGTAAAGAACTGGCAAAATCAGAAATTAAACTAATTTAGAATGTTGGCACTTTACATCAAAAAGGTTTAAATTAGGGTTTTGAAATGAAATGGTTTATTACGTAAAAATAATAGCATCTTTGCATCATTAAATATATAGTTTATACATTAAAATTTGCATAGGCAATCGGTTTCATAAAAATCAGATAATCAAAAATAAAGTATGGACAGACTTCTTAAATATAACAGTCAATGGAATATTCCAATAAACCAGCAGGTTCCAGCCACATGAACATATGAAATACTCATCAGGTTTGATATTTAATCAGTGAGGTAGGATGTTTGTATCCCCCAGTTGAAATATGAACAATTTTTTATTGCAGCATATTGATTGGTAAGGAGGTATTCGTTCTACAAGGAGTATATTGTGATCGGACATATAGTTACTACAAATCCTTATAATTAATCGGTCCTTTGACTATCCTCATAAATCACACTCATTCATTTTGGAAAAAAACTAGCTGCAGCTACTTGAACCAACACACTGGACTGGTGTGATATTGTATGGCTGATGCATAGGAAGGGCAGCTGTTTACCTCAGAAAACAGCACCCCTAACCCGATCTTGCAACAATTTGTATATGTACCCCATGATGATTGAAGCGGGAGAGTGGTATATATTCCCACTGCCAGATACCTTTTAGGGTTATTTGAATGTAACCATTTGAAACGATAGTTTTTTGTACCCGACAATGTCCTCCCTTTAAGGGAAAAGCACCATTATTTATTCTCAGTGATTTACTATTAATTATTTTGAACTTGCTGAGTATTTCTCTGCTTCAACCACAGGAGGGAGCTGTTATTTGAAATTCACTAGCCAGTAGAATAGGTTTCAGTACTGAATAGTCTTCTATCGATCTACCCTCATTACAAGGCATAATTACAAACCTTCACCAGGATCTCTGCACTTGTTTCTCTGATGATTTAAGTGAGGGGCTCCCCCAAACTAGCTCATGAATTATTTTGTGAGGCAAGCAGTTTAGGGGGGCCATAATTTTAGCACCTTACATACATAATGATGTAACAAAGTACATAAAGAATGCAATCCAAAACTAAATTCTCACAATAAATACCCTCCATGAACTTCAGGATATTTTCATTAAATCCCAACAGCCTCAATAAACCTCAAAAATGTACAATGGCTCTCGGTTATGTAAAACACCAAAAATCTAAAGGATTAGCAATCTTGGTATGTATTGTAATCATTGTCCTTCACAGATGCACAGGCATTAGTATATCTTCCTGAAATGTAAAGGGATGCCCATTCACAATAGCCACTGTATGTGCACCAAATATGGGACAGGGTGCTTTCCATACCTAATTTTTCTCAAAACATTTTCAAGTTGACAAAGCATCTATAATCATAGGGGTAACTTTAACAAGATTCTTTAACTCAATCTAAATAGATCAGAGCCCTCTAAACTCTCGAACAGAGACTCCAGAGAGATAGATAGCGTCTTCAAATTAAATAACTTCTATGAGTTGTGAAGAGTTCTCCATCTCTTGATGCACTCCTACTTGTATTTATCAGCTCCTAATACAGTATTCTCATGCATTAATATTATCTTCGTAGATCTTAATAACATCAGATTTCTACTGGCTTCCAGGATCATCCCTGTGATTTAGTAAGATAGATCAGCAGTTCTCCTGGTATTACAGTTTGTTTGTTTCTTGCTTCCCCACAAAATTCAGTGGTGCAAAATGATACTCTTCCAATTAAGAAGGATATCAGGGATAAAGTCACTCAAGCAATACTCAAATTCCTTAAACATAATAATCCTGAAAATACATCCAAGCCTTTGACTAGGAAACCCATAAAGCAACACTATGTGGAGTTATTATTCAGCTGGCCTCAGTGGAAAAGAAGGCTAAGCAGAAAGAAATTACAGAATTAGAATTGGCTATAGAAGCTTTCACAACACTCTTTGAAGCTCAAAATATACTATAATCGTTTGACTCTCAGGCCTCAGCATAACCAGCTGCAGCAAATTTCTGTAAATGCGGCAACAAAACAGACAGGTTGAACTTCCTGTTTGAGTGTAACGCACAGGCACCAGTGCATTCCTCTGCTTACTCCTTGGCTTTCGCGGAGCATAGGATATCAGCGATGTAGCAATGGGTGTGTCACTCACCGGAGTGTGAGTGCCTCCACTCTGGTACGTGGTTCTCCATCTTTCCCGCTCACACCTGTGTGGAACCGCGGCCGTCCGCCATCCTGTCGCACTGGGCATGCGCAGGTCCCTTTAACAACTACACCTTACCACTAATGTGATTGATGGATCAATCACCCCTCCCTACTTAAGGCACCTGCAGCCTTAGGTAGTTGCCTGATCTTGAAGTCTCACTCCCAGTGAACTTCTTTAGGTGTGTGCAGTTTCCAAACTGCTTCCAGCTCTACTCCTGTGTGCAGTTTCCAAACTGCTTCCAGCTCTACTCCTGTGTGCAGTTTCCAAACTGCTTCCAGCTCTACTCCTGTGTGCAGTTTCCAAACTGCTTCCAGCTCTACTCCTGTGTGCAGTTTCCAAACTGCTTCCAGCTCTACTCGTGTGTACAGTTTCCAAACTGCTTTCAGCTCTACTCATGCTTCAGCTTCCACGCTGCTCCCTGCTCAACTCAGCGGCGGTTACCATACCGCTACAACGCTTCACTTCTCAGCTGATTCTGGATCTACACAACTGGGTATGCTCTACTGACTATTGACTATTGCCTATTGCTCGCATACCAGTTGTATCCATTGTTGTTTGCTGCACAGGGTACAAGTACCCATATAGACTGTGTTACTGCATTGCTTCATTTAGGACAAGCTTTCACTCAAGCTACGATATCTCCTCACGCTACTACTTAGCGTTATTGTGCATATCTGCTGTGACCAGCTTCTCCTCACTGCAAGGCATCTACTTCATACAGACTATTCATTGTGCCTTCCATCTCTGCCTCACAAGACATTGCTCTACTCGCGCTGTTTCCATACAGCCACAGTTTGCCTTTCAACTTCACTCTCCTGCACCTGGACAAGTCCTCATTCCTTCTCACAGCAGTGGTACAACTTGCTGCACGCAGACCACTGACTTCCCTGCTACCTACCCACACCTGGACAAGTCCTCCTATCACAGCGGTGGTACAACTTGCTATACGCAGACCACTGACTCTCCTATTACCTACCTACACCTGGACCAGACTCCTCACCATAGCGGTGGTACAACTTGCTGAACGCAGACCACTGACTACCCTGCTACCTACCTGCACGAGTACTATTCTTCTCATCATTACAGTGGTACAACTTGCTGTACGCAGACCACTGACTCCTCCTCTACCTACCATCACCTATCCACGTCCACTCCTCGTGTCTACATTATCTTCAGCCTCCAGTTTACTGCTCCAAGTCGCTGACTTTCCTCTAACCATAGCTGCAGGTCGCTGACTTCCTCAGACTCTCTACTCTCCTGCTGTTGTGTCGCTCCAATCATTCACCTGCCTGCTTTGAGGTGCGTGCCATAACCCCGCCTCTCTAGCAGAGTTCCATCTGGTGAAACTCAGGTAAGCAACTCCTAGTGCCCATGACAGGGTGTAGGCTTTGGTAACTTAAGTTTTTGTTTCTTTTTCTTTCATCCTCTTCACAGGGACGAAGTATGGACTGTGGAACGCAAGCTGCATTCCAGCATCGCAGAGATAAGGACAAAGGGCCTGATTCATTAAGAAACTTAGATAAGAAATTTCTTACTTAAATCTCAAGGACAAAAAACATTGTTAAAATGAAAGGGTGAAAACTAGTTTTCTATTTTGCACATAAGTTAAATACTGTCTGTTTTTTCATGTAACACACAAATATCAACTTTAAATTTCAGTGTACAAATAAGCTATCAAGAATTTGTGTGCAATGAACTTTATCCCAAAAACATTTCCACTGCATTTCAGCCCTGCCACAAAGGGCTTGTTCTCATTAATACAGGTGAGTGTTAACAAGGACAAGACTGGAGATCTCTTTTTTTCATGCTGATTGCGTTAGAATTACAGACTAGATGCTTTAAAAGACGGGCTGTGCTTGAAATCATTGTTCTTTCTCTGTTAACCATGATTATCTGCAAGGAGATACGTGCAGTCATCATTGCTTTGTACAAAAAGGGCTTCACAGGCAAGGATATTGCTGCTGGTAAGATTACACCTAAATTAACCATTTATCAGATCATCAAGAACTTCAAGGAGAGAGGTTCAATAGTTGTGAAGAAGGCTGCAGGGTGCTCAAGAACCAGGGGCAGGCTGGGCTGGGGGGCAGGGGGCATCTGCCCCCCAGGCTGGTCCCATAGTAGGCTACCTTGGCCTGAGCTACTGGGCCACCTGCATTTTTTTCCTTTAAAATAGGCTGCTGAGTTGAGTCTTGCCCTCTGGGATAAACTTTGCCAGCCCTCCACTGCCAAGAACATCAAGTAAGCACCAGGACCGTCTCTTTAAGGTTTGATTCAGCTGCAGGATCGGGGCACCACCAGTGCAAAACTTGCTCAGGATTGGCAATAGGCAGGTGTGAGTGCATATGCACGCACAGTGAGGCCAAAACTTTTGGAGGATGACCTGGTGTCAAGAAGGCCAAACCATCCAAGAACAGTTTGGTAACAAGCAATGTCTTTTCCAGCATGATGGAGCACCTTGCCATAAGGCAAGAGTGATAATTAAGTGTATGGATAAAAACATTGAAATTTAGGGTTCATGGCCAGGAAATTCCCTGACCATAATCCCATTGAGAACTTGTGATCAATCCTCAAGAGGCGGTTGGGCAAACAAAAATTCACAAATTCTGACAAACTCCAATCATTGATTATTCAAGAATGGGTGGCCATCACTCAGTATGTGGCCCAGAAGTTGATTGACAGCATACCAGGGTGAGTTGCAGAGGTCTTCATAAAGAAGTGTCAACACCTCAAATTGACTCTTTGCATAAATGTAATGTAATTGTCAATAAACATTTATAAAATGCTTGTAATTTTACTTCAGTATGCCATAGCAACATCTGACAAAACGTTGTAAAAACACTGAAGCAGCAAACTTTGTGAAAACCAATATTTGTGTCATACTCAAAACTTATGTCCATGACTGCACAGGCTCCATTTGCAATGCAGTGTGAGTACTCTTCTTGTGTGGACAAGACTTATTAAGTAAGCACTACTTTCAAATTAACATAGTAAATTAAGTAATTGCATTATCACATAATGGACAGTAATAAGTTCTCTCTCTATAAAAGTACCACCGAAACACTGAATTAACTTGTATTTAGTGGGTCACAGGACTAGTGGTAATAATTAAATCATCTACTTTACTTCGGAGTTCTCTGTGTACAAAACTATTGAATAAATATGGGATTGTGGATATCTGCATTTGAGTGCAATTTAGTACATAACTTTTCATTTAGTGGTGCAGACACCTTGGGCTAGATTTACTAAGCTGCGGATTTGAAAAAGTGGGGATGTTGCCTATAGCAACCAATCAGATTCTAGCTGTCATTTTGTAGAAGGTACTAAATAAATGAAAGCTAGAATCTGATTGATTGCTATAGGCAACATCCCCACTTTTTCAAACCCGCAGCTTAGTAAATCTAGCCCCTTGAGTCTCTTAGCTTTCCTTTATGGGTTTCCTCATGTGAAAATGTACTAATAACATATGTGGGATTCCCTATAATAAACTTTAACAGCTTAGTATAGCAAATCTTTCTGCCTGTGTCACTTTCTTTTTTAATAACCATGGGGGTTGTTTGCTGATAGAGTATAAAAGTGTAAATATACAATAACTATTTGAAGTCAATTTGCTTTGATCAGTCTAGCGACAGTGAGATAATGGAGGCAAATACATAATGTATATATTGGCTGTAATGATTTAGTGCACATTTGCCCTTTGTTAGTATATAGCCCTATATAAAACACTACCTATTTCAGAGACCTAAATATTTAAAATGGCTTGTAATACTTACAATTGTAGACATGAAGACAGTTGAAACCATGGTTGAATCCACAGCAGAACAGACAAGATCGAGAGCTTCAAATATTGATTCATAACAGCAAAGAGGATCTTGCAGAATTAATACTGTATTACAGAGTTATGCTTTTATATGCACTGTTCTAGAATACGTCAAACCAAATATAGAGATCAAAAGTCAAGATTTGTTTATTCAGTTGCTTCACACACTTGTTCATTTTTGGAAACCATGTGATTTCATCTTTGAAAGACAACCTTTACCCAGGTCTGCTTAGACTATTTACATTAAGCACAAAATAAGCCTAACAGTAAGGTCAGAACAATATAGGTTAGGAACCACATATATTCTTTCTTTCTGTTACCATGTAAACATGTATATCTAGTCAATATATATTCAATGACTTAGCTGTAGAAAAATTCAGTGTAGATGAAGACTTTCGATTACATACATATATTTAGTTGGTGTCAAAAGAGCACTCTGTTTTATGAGTTATAAATATTCAGCAACATTTATAAAACCTGTACAGACAGAAAACAGTGCAAAAATCATGAACAGCTTTTTCCCTTCACATCCACTCAGCCACAAGAACATTAGTGAGGTCGGACAATGACGATGATCGATATGGTAGAGTGGACTTACAAGACTCCCTACACATTGTAATAATCTACATGGAGGAGAAGCTCATAAGACCCCGGTCCGTTTTATAATAGGCTTCTGCTGTATTTATTTTAGGAAGAAATGCATATCAACATCTTGAGAATTTATAATTTGTATGAGCTTGTTTTTCTTTGTTGAAATGTGAGTGTCTGGTAGACACAATTTTATTTTCCACATTAAATAGAAGGTATTTCTCTTCCATTTTACATGGTCCCAATACCTTCTGAGAGAAAGCTCCTGTGTATAGGATGAGCATCATGACATTAGCAACTACACAGTACTTTGAAGGCGTTTGAAATATACTTGATCTTCAATGTGTAATCACATAGGGGGTGCTGTGCAGGGTTGGTGTTCTTCTGCCTCCACGTCTCCGGTCACCTCTTTGAAGTAAAATTGATTTCCACTATTATAAATGCACCAGATTGCATGTTCATGAAATTACATATTGCATATCAGACATGAGGACACATAGGTGAATACCTGAGTCAAGATTTACTACACTATAATACGCTTTTGTTTTATTTGATTCCATATATTTGGAAGATCTTTACTATTGATAAAGGCTGAAAGAAAGACCATCAAAACAAGAAGGCATTACAATACATCATAAGGACTGTATTATTTTTATATGAATTTTATATGTGAATTCAATTTATTGTACCTCTGATGGGGACAAGGGTATCTTGGATCCAGTGTTTTAGTCTCAGCCTTCATCTGGCTCCATTCTTTGCATGTGTCAATCATTGTTCTCCCCACACGCTCCTATTGGTCCTGGTGCTTTTGGAGTGCTATTTAAACCTCCCAGTTCCTGCTCTCTGGATCCGGGTTCTTCAAGTTACTTACTCTTGTCAGGATTGGGCTCTTCTCGTGTGACTTACTCTTGGTTGATGTGCATCATTGCTCCGGGACCTGCTGTGTCTGCCCCCTGATACCTTTGTTGGAACTCTCACTTTATCGGGTCTTCACTGCCGCATTCAGTATCTCCTCTACGGCTTGTCTCATTAGACTTCACCGCTTCATGATGGTAACCCCAACTTCATCAGGAATCCGCTACACCTGCTGCGCTGAACTACTATCTAAATGGATCAGCTAAGTCTTCATTAATTGCTGTTTTCACTGAACTGAAGTTGCCTCAGTAACTCAATTGCTATCACCTGTGTTACCACTTAAACAGATGAACCAAGTCTTCATTAAACTTGTTGTTATTAAACTGTGCTGTATTTGCAATTCATCTGCTGTTGCTGTGAGTTACCAGCTAAACGGATCAGCTAATGCTTCATCATCTTCGTTTCTATTGAACTAGTTCATCTGTGGTAGCTCTGAGTTACCATCTACACGGATCAGCTAATGTATCATCATAAATGTCTCCATTCAACTGTGCTGGATTAGTAATTCATCTACTAGTCCTTTGAGTTATTATCTAAATAAAGCAACAAACTTCTTTATTATTGTCCTCAGTGAACTTTGCCTATTTTCTTGTATTGCATCTATATCTGGCTCCACCTATATTTCTGTCTCTCTCGCTCTGGGAACTGCCACCTGTGGTAATAGGTGTGTTAAAGACCATGCTCTCTTCTAGAGTCATGGTAAAAAAAGAACCTACCGCTAGATTCCGCGCCCCAGTTTGAGTGTTATCATCTGCAGGTATACAGAACTCAATACTAATGCCCAGATATTCATGACAGTAGGTCTCTAACCTGTGTGATAGGTAAAGAGACTGCAGGCTGGAATTGTGTGACCATATACAGCAAATCACACCAAAAGTCACGGCAGCTGGGAGCATGTTCGTGACAAATTGGTGGCAGCAGTGGTATTATTTAATTAGTATTAAGTGCATGGTTTAAACAATTAACCCTTGCACTTATAAACTGATTGTAACCTTGTTTACAAGGACAAAACTTAGGGCTTATTATTTATTTTTAAGACATACGTGCAAAGCAGTTCCCTTTCCCTGTTTTTTCTTTCCTATCTTTTATTTTGCAATGTAACTGAGGAGATGGCTGCAGCATATAAACGCATGACAAAGGAAATGTTAATTTCACAATGTGAGGATGAAGGAATTCCCACTAGTGGCAAAAAGGAATGAGCAATTGCTTGCAGCTCTCGTGCAGAGATCAGCACCAAATCGTAGATGTGTCTCTGTTTAATCAGACTGCTGTACTACTTGCTCAACCACTCCCTACCCAGGCTACAGTTTTTTCTGTCCCCTATCTCACCACTGTACTTCAATTCTATTTAAGCTTTGTCTCCCTTTACAAGTAGGAAGAAATTATACTGTCTTTCAACCAATCTCCTCTCTCATGAGTCTGCAAAATCTCAGCTACTCAATTACCTGCTCTTTATTACTCTACATTCAAAACTTCCACCCACTCCCCCACATGGCTCCCCACATCATTGCTTTATACTATCCAGACATCCAGGAATACACTACATTTGCTGCAGCCTAGCTCTACACTACTTATCTGATTACACTGGACATTGCAATTGGGAACAAACATTAATAAGACAATACTGGGTCCTCATTTTTGCCATTTGATTACTAGTCCCAATGCTTGCCAAAATATTTTTCTCTCTCTCTTTTCATGGCTGTTAGGAACCCCTCCAGCCGGCACAACACAACCCGGAGTCTACTCTGCCAGTCAGGTGTTCACTGGAGCCCCTGATGGTGGGGACAGACTGGGCTGCAGACTGACAGAGGGTCGTGAAGTGTGTACCGGCTGGTGAGAACCCAGGCAAGAAGAGTCAGGTCCACGCAGAGGTTAAAGGCCGGCAGCAGGTAACAGTAATGATGAACAAGCTGAGGTCAGAGGTCACAGGCAAAGTAGCAGAACGGGTAAACAAGCCAAGGATCAGGGTCACAGGAAACACAAGCGAAGTCCAATACGAAGCCAAGGGTCATACACGGGAAGACAAACGTAGATACAGGATACAGGAACTGGAACAAGCAGGTCAGCAGACTGGAGCACAGAAGCTATAACCGGCAATGAGGCAGCAGACCTCATTGCCTTAAATACCCAGCTGAACCAATCACAGGTTGAACACACTCCTGCAGGTTAATAGAGCAGTCACTAATAGAGCCAATCAGGGCTTGCCCCTGGCCTGCACAGTTGCAGGCTAATGCCTGTAATTGCCTCCTATGATCTGCCCCTATTAATTAGCCCACAGGCTGTAGAATCGCTGCGCCCGGCTTCCTCCTATTGCCGGGACGCAGCTCTGAAGCGTCTGTTGGTTGCCCCGGCAACGGCCGGGTTATGGCCGGAAATGACGTCCCGGTCGCCATGGCGACGGCCGGGACGCGGGTGAGTGAGTCGCGGCGGCTGGGCACTGCCGTGGCTCGTAACAGTACCCCCCCCTTGAGGAGGGGTCGAGGGACCCCGACATCCTGGTTTCCTAGGGAATTTTTTGAAGAACTCCTTCAGTTTCTTTGGGGCATGGAGTTGTCTCCGCGGAACCCAAGATCGCTCTTCTAATCCGCGATTCCTCCATTGTATAAGGAAATGCACCTGTCCTTGAACATTTTTAGAATCAAGGACCTTTTGAATCACGAATTTTTGTGGCCCACTGGAACCTCTCCCAGGCACACTTGAAGACTGGGCTTGACCAGGATAAAGCACTGGCTTCAATAGAGAACAATGAAAGGTGTTTGGAATTCTTAACGAGCCTGGAATTTTTAACCTAAATGCGACGGAGTTCACCTGCTTGATGATAAGAAACGGCCCGATGAACTTAGGGCCCAATTTCTTGCAGGGTTGTCTGAGCCTGATATTTTTTGTAGACAGCCAGACTTTCTGGCCAACCTTAAGGGAGCAGGGGGTACGGTGTCGGTCCGAAATTTTTTTTGCAACAAGTGAGGCTTGTTTTAAAGATGAATGTACTTTCTTCCAGACAACTCTGAGATCCCTGGCAGTGGAACGGATCTCCTGGATACCAACGGACTGGAGTGAATACAAAGAGTTAGATCTGGGGTGGAAACCATAATTGCAAAAGAACGGAGAGGTTTTCGTGGATGAGTGACAGGAGTTGTTACAGGCAAATTCTGCCCAGGGCAACAAGGAGGACCAGTTGTCATGGAACTCTGATATGTAGCATCGCAAGAACTTCTCCAAGGACTGGTTAACCCTTTCAGTTTGCCCATTTGACTGAGGGTGGTATGCAGATGATAAACTGACCTTGATTCCCAGAAGGGTACAGAATGATCTCCAGAACTGCGCTATGAACTGGGAACCCCGATCGGAGACGATGTCTGTAGGGAGTCCATGGAGGCGGAAAATGTGTTGAATAAACAAAACTGCCAAATCTCGAGCAGTAGGCAGCCTAGTGAGTGGAATGAAATGTGCCATCTTGCTGAACCGGTCTACCACGACCCAAATGGTATTGTGTCCCGCAGAGGGTGGCAGATCGACTATAAAGTCCATGGACAGATGTGTCCAAGGTTTACCAGGGGCGGCCAACGGAACTAACTGACCTACCGGGCGAGTCCTGGGAACTTTGTTCCTGGCACAAACTTCACAGGACCGGACGTGACTCTTGACGTCAGCAGACAGAGACGGCCACCATACAGTGCGGGAAAGGATTTCCAGTGTTTTGTAGACTCCAGGATGCCCAGCAGTCCGACTGTTGTGTGCCTCAGCAAGGACTGTCTTCCTTAGATGAACTGGGACAAACAAACATCCTGCCGGAGTGTTATCAGGAGCCAACCTCTGGAACCTTTGTAAGGTACAGCTCAAATCTTGAGTTAATCCGGCATGAATCATAGACACAGGAACAATAGGCTCTGAGCAGGTGACCGGAGCATGATGTGCCAGGAAACTTCTAGACAGGGCGTCCGCTTGAATATTTTTGGAACCAGGACGATAGGTGATAATAAAGTTGAACCGAGTGAAGAACAGCGACCACCGAGCCTGTCGGGGGTTCAGACGTTTGGCTGACTGTATATACTGTAAGTTCTTATGATCCGTTATAACGGAGATCTGGTGTGCAGCGCCTTCCAACCAGTGTCGCCATTCCTCAAAGGCCCATTTAATTGCCAGCAATTCTCGGTTTCCCACGTCATAGTTGGTTTCCGCTGATGAGAACTGACGGGAAAAAAAGGCACATGGATGTAAGCGGTGGGTCTGGGGGTCTTTTTGTGACAAGACAGCCCCAGCACCGACGTCAGAAGCATCTACCTCAAGAACAAACGGTACCCTAGGATCCGGATGTCTGAGAACCTGAGCAGACACAAAAGCTTTCTTCAGGGTTTTGAATGCATTTATTGCCTGTTGTGACCAAACAGTTGGATCACCTCCTTTGCGGGTCAAGGTGACAATAGGAGCCACGATATCAGCAAAGCCGCCAATAAACCTCCTGTAGTAATTGGCGAATCCCAGAAATCTCTGGACCGCCTTGAGGTTATTCGGTTGAATCCAATCCAGAATTGCTTGGACCTTGGTTGGGTCCATGGAGAAACCTTCTGAGGAGATTAGATAACCGAGGAAGGATACCTTCTGGACCTCGAACTCGCATTTCTCGAGTTTCGCGTAGAGGTGATGTTCCCGTAATTTCTGTAGGATTTGTCTGACATGACCCTGGTGCGCAGACAACGATTTTGAATATATGAGGATGTCATCAAGGTAAACAACAACAAAGTGTCCCAGGAACTCACGTAACACCTCATTAATCAAATCCTGAAATACGGCAGGAGCATTACTCAGGCCAAACGGCATGACCAGGTATTCGTAATGGCCCGAGAGCGTGTTGAACGCTGTCTTCCACTCATCACCTGCTCTAATACGTATGAGATTATAGGCTCCACGAAGATCAATTTTTGTGAAGATAGTGGCTCCTCTTAATTGATCAAAAAGAACGGAGATGAGGGGAAGGGGGTAGGTGTTCTTAACCGTAATAAGGTTCAGCCCTCGATAGTCGATACAGGGTCTGAGTCCACCGTCCTTCTTGGGTACAAAGAAACACCCTGCTCCTACTGGGGACTTGGATGGCCTGATGAAGCCCTTCTCCAAGTTTTCGTCAATATACTCCTGCATGGATTTGGTCTCTGGACGGGAGAGAGGATACAAGCGTCCCTTGGGTAATTTAGAGCCCGGAATGAGCTCAATGGCACAGTCGAAATTGCGGTGCGGTGGTAGTGTGTCAGCAGCCTTTTTGGAGAAAACATCCCAGTAGTCATGATACTGAGAAGGGAGCTGCTCCGGAATAGACTGAATAATACGTAGAGGTAGTGTCAAGCAAGACTGTGTACAATGGGGGCTCCACTGGACAATTTCTCCTTTTGCCCAATCCATGACGGGGTTATGGCAGGATAGCCAAGGGTGGCCCAGAATTAAAGGAACCGATGGACATTCGATAAGACGTAAGACTATGGATTCCGAATGGAGAGCGCCAACGTTCAACTGTAGTGGTGGGGTCTCCCAAGTAATCTTGCCTCCTGGCAACGGACTACCATCTAAGCCACATACCGTAATGGCAGATTGGAGTTTAATCCGCGGAATCCCAGCAGAGCGGGCAAACTCGATGTCAAGGAAGTTGCCAGCAGCTCCACTGTCAATGAAGGCTGATAGTTTCGTAGAACGAGCACTGAACGTGAGCTGTGCAGGGACCAATAGTGCATTTTTCTGGGAGACAATTTGTAGACCTAAGTGAACTCTCCCCTCGTTCCTTAGGCATGCCCGTTTCCCGACTTGTTTGGGCAAGAACGGGAGAAGTGGCCTCTTGCGCCACAATATAAACATAAGCCTTGTGACCGTCTCCTGTCTCTCTCCTCAGAGGAAAGACGGTATGCTCCCAATTGCATTGGTTCCTCACCATCCTGGGAGATAGGAACGAAGGCGGATGGAGGTGATGACGTTTCCTTTTCAGTTTTCCGCTCTTTATATCTCCTGTCAATTTTAATGGAGAGGTGCATCAGATCCTCCAGAGAGCTAGGAGACGGGTATTGCACTAGCGAATCTTTAATCTGTTCAGATAGGCCGACACGGAACTGACTACGTAAGGCAGGGTCGTTCCATCCACTGTCAGGTGACCATCTACGGAATTCCGCGCAGTATTCTTCTGCCGACCGTCTGCCTTGTTTCAAGGACCGTAGGTGAGCTTCCGCGGAGGCCACTCGATCCGGGTCATCATACAGTAAACCCAATGCCTCAAAGAAGGAGTCTACGGACTGCATGGCCGGACTGGTCTGTGGCAAAGAAAACGCCCAAGACTGGGGGTCACCCTGTAGAAGGGAAATAATAATCCCAACTCGTTGCTGCTCTGAACCGGAGGAGCGGGGTCTCATCCGAAAATAGAGCTTGCAGCTCTCCCTGAAGTTCCGAAACAAGGTTCTATTTCCGGAGAACCGATCCGGTAAATTCATTTTGGGCTCACAGATGGGATCTGGAGGAGATTGTGAAGCTTTTGTGGCTTCTTCTTGAACAGACATACGCTCAGCCAATCCCTGCATCATCTGATACAAAGACTCAACATGGCCTGCTAGGGTTTGTGCCGGAGACGGTGTGGATCCACTTGCATCCATCCTAATCTTGTCTCCGTGAGTGGGCCGGTTATAATGTTAGGAACCCCTCCAGCCGGCACAACACAACCCGGAGTCTACTCTGCCAGTCAGGTGTTCACTGGAGCCCCTGATGGTGGGGACAGACTGGGCTGCAGACTGACAGAGGGTCGTGAAGTGTGTACCGGCTGGTGAGAACCCAGGCAAGAAGAGTCAGGTCCACGCAGAGGTTAAAGGCCGGCAGCAGGTAACAGTAATGATGAACAAGCTGAGGTCAGAGGTCACAGGCAAAGTAGCAGAACGGGTAAACAAGCCAAGGATCAGGGTCACAGGAAACACAAGCGAAGTCCAATACGAAGCCAAGGGTCATACACGGGAAGACAAACGTAGATACAGGATACAGGAACTGGAACAAGCAGGTCAGCAGACTGGAGCACAGAAGCTATAACCGGCAATGAGGCAGCAGACCTCATTGCCTTAAATACCCAGCTGAACCAATCACAGGTTGAACACACTCCTGCAGGTTAATAGAGCAGTCACTAATAGAGCCAATCAGGGCTTGCCCCTGGCCTGCACAGTTGCAGGCTAATGCCTGTAATTGCCTCCTATGATCTGCCCCTATTAATTAGCCCACAGGCTGTAGAATCGCTGCGCCCGGCTTCCTCCTATTGCCGGGACGCAGCTCTGAAGCGTCTGTTGGTTGCCCCGGCAACGGCCGGGTTATGGCCGGAAATGACGTCCCGGTCGCCATGGCGACGGCCGGGACGCGGGTGAGTGAGTCGCAGCGGCTGGGCACTGCCGTGGCTCGTAACAATGGCATTATCTTTAGGACTATATCATCCCTCACCCATCCTGCAACACACACCTCTGTCCACATTGCCCCTTCATTACTTCACTCACCTCTAGTGAACACTCATGAACTCTTTTGCTATTTAAATTAAATAACTTTAACAGCCTCACCCTGCCGCCAGAAACTAAAAGCACATCTTACAATCATCTTTCCTACCTTTCTTCCTCCCTGCTTCTATTAGCTGGTGATATATCACCTAATCCAGGTCCCCCTCACTTCTCCCACACATATATCTGAACACTACAGAAATCTGGCAAACCTCAAACACATCACCTGTCTCCCCTCTCTTCCAAAGTCCTTTAGATGTGCCCTTTGGAATGCACGCTCTGTTTGTAACAAACTTACCTCCGTACATGATCTCTTCCTCATACAACCTCAGCCTTCTAGCAATAACAGAAACATGGCTCACGCATTCTGACACTGCCTCACCTGTAGCCCTTTCAAATGGTGATCTCCATTTCACCCACACCCCCAGACCAGGAGGGGGGGGTTGGACTACTTCTCTCCCCACAGTGCACATTCACAGTTCTACCAAGTATCCCTTCACTCACATCTTTTAAAGTACATGCTGTTAGGATTTTTAACCCATTCTCTATGCGTGTTGCTGTCATCTATCGCCCCCCTGGTCCACACCAACAATTTCTTGAACACTTCTCTGCATGGCTCCCTCACTTCTTATCTACTGATATCCCCACCATCATCATGGGTGATTTCAACATCCCTATTTCTAATCCACGTTCCAATGCTGCTTCCAAACTACTCTCTCTAACCTCCTCACTTGACCTCTCCCAGTGGATTGAATCTGGTACTGATCAGGATGGCCACTGTCTTGATATTGTTTTCTCTAGACTATGCTCAGTTTCTAATTTCCTTAACACTCCTTTCCCCCTCTCGGATCAATACCTTATTAGCTACTCACCCCCAGTTCTTTACCCTCCCTGGTGTCAAACTCTTCCAAGCCTCCTCGTACCCGCAGGAATATCAACGCTATTGATTTTCAACAGTTTTCCACCTCTCTCCAACACCTTCTCTCCCCAATTTCTACATTCTCCTCCCCTGATCGGGCAGTACCCCATTTTCATAAAACCCTAGCAACTGCTCTGGATCAAGTGGCTCCAGCGACACTACATACTTCGCGTAGAATTCATTGCCAACCGTGGCACACTACAGTAACACGAACTCTACAAAAACTCTCGTAAAGCAGAACGTCACTGGCATAAATCTTGTGCCTCTAATGATTTCATCACATATACTGATATCTACCACTCCTACAGAAATGCTCTGGACACTGCTAAACAAGCATACTACTGATCTCTCATCTATGCTCAGGCTTCTAACCCCAAACGCCTCTTTAACACATTTAACTCTCTTCTGAATTACTCCTGCCCCAAATCCTCCAACTAACATCAGTGCACAGGATCTTGCTTCCTATTTCAAGGACAAAATAGATAAGATCAGGCTTGAAATGGTATCTCCCTTGACAAGCAATCTGCTCAATTCCTTTGTAGCACCCTCTGACACTCTCTCTTCATTTGATCCCACAAATTAAGAGGAAGTTTCTACTCTCTTCTCATCTTCCTACTCTACATCCTCTCCTCTTGATCCCATTCCCTCACAAATTGGTATGTCCCTGTCTCCTGTGCTCATTCCCCCTCTAACTAAAATCTAATCTATCTCTACTGGTATTTTTCCATCTATATTCAAGCATGCAGTGATTACTCCCATTTTAAAAAAACAGAATTCTGACCCCAACGCTCTCATAAATTACAGCCCCAGCTCCCATGCCCCTCCAAGCTTCTCGAGAGAATTGCCTACACACGCCTCACACACTTTCTTACAGCAAACAACTTATTGGATCCTCTTCAGTCAGGCTTTCGCTCTCAACACTCCACAGAGACTGCGCTGACCAAAGTTGTCAATGATTTGATCACTGCAAAAAATAATAACCAATACTCTCTTCTAATTCTCCTGGACCTCTCTGCTGCATTTGACACTATCTCCTCATACAAACACTGCAATCCCTAGGTCTTGAAGGCACTGTCCTATCCTGGTTCTCATCCTACCTATCTAATCGCTCTTTCAGTGTTAAATTCTCTGGATCCACCTCTGCTCCACTTCCTTTATCAGTTGGAGTTCCACAAGGCTCAGTCCTAGGTCCTCTGCTATTCTCTATCTACACCACTTCTCTTGGAAAACTAATAAGCTCCTTTGGATTTCAGTATCATCTCTATGCGGATGATACACAAATTTATCTATCCTCTCCTGATCTTTCACCATCTGTGTTGTCTCGCGTTGCTGACTGTCTTTCTGCCATTTCATCTTGGATGTCTTCTCGCCAACTCAAACTCAATCTTTCAAAAACTGAATTAATATTCCCACCCAAGAACAGAAGCTTCCTGCCTGACATTTCTATTTCTGGTCGATAACATGACCATAAATCCCACCCCGCAAGCTCGTTGCCTAGGTGTAATCCTTGATTCACAACTGTCATTTATTCCCCACATCAACTCTATATCTAAATCATGTTACATACACCTAAAGAACATTTCCAGAATACGCACATATCTGACACAAGACACCGCAAAAACCTTAATTCATGCACTCCTCATCTCCCGCATCGACTATTGCAATTCCCTCCTTACTGGTCTTCCCAAAGTCAGACTTGAACCCCTGCAATCTATTTTGCACGCAGCGGCTAGACTGATTTTCCTTACAAACCGTTATTCCTCTGCTGAGCCACTCTGTCTGTGTCTACATTGGCTGCCTGTATTTCAACGAATCCAATATAAAATGTTTCTACGAACATACAAGGCCATCAACAAAATTTCACCGACATACATTTCCTCACTTGTCTCGAAATATCTCCCTACTCGACACCTCCGTTCTGCACAAGATCTACGTCTCTCCTCCACTCTCATCACATCCTCCCATTCTCGGTTACAGGATTTTTTCCGGGCTGCACCTCCTTTGTGGAATTCCCTCCCTCGCACAGTAAGACTTTCCTCTAGTCTTCAAACCTTCAAGCGTTCACTGAAAACCCACCTCTTCAGACAAGGTTATGATATTCCTCAACCATCATCTTAATTTCCCTAGATTACCCTATTGCCATCCTCTACACTGCTAACGCAAGACAACAACCTTCTGACCAACATTGCAACACACACAGCCCACTCAGTACTTTTACCTTTGCAGTCTGGCTGGCCCATTGTGCAATATGATGTAGCACATGCCCTTGTGTTTCTAACTCCCATTGTCCTATAGATTGTAAGCTTTCAAGCAGGGTTCTCTTACCTCTCTGTCTGTATGTATTACCCAGTATTGTCTTATTAATGTTTGTTCCCAATTCTAAAGGAATTTGCTGGCGCTATATAAATAAATGTTGATGATGATGAGGAAGGGCACAGCCAGGATTAAGAAGCAGACCTAACCGTGGATATTGCTAAAAAAAAAAAAAAAAAAAAAACAGCTAAGTTCAGATGATTGTAATAGTTCCTGTGTGGACACTGCTATGGACATTTATTTGCAAACTGCCCTAAAGCATTTGGGGCCCGCAGACATTACAACCAAAATGCAGCTTTTACAGCCGTTCCAGGAGAAGGAAGCTGCTAACCGCCAGGAGAGGTGCGCTGCTATGGAGGCAGCAGAGGCACACTGCTATGGAGGCACCGGAGCGCCAGGCATAAAGAGAAGCTGCCAAGCGAGAGGCAGAGAGGAGATACCAGCTGGAGCTTGCCCAGCTAAAACGCCAGCCAGGAGCCAGGGAGGCTGGTATCAACAGACCCCGTCCAGAGAATTTCCATGTATTGGAAAAAGATGAGGATTTGAAAAACTTACTGACAGTATGGATTGCACAAAGATCAGTGGGCACAGTATTTGACACCTGATTTGGGAGGGAAAGAATTAGAGGCATTTGCAGATCTTCCACCTGAGATGGCCGGTGATTATGAGGCAATCAAAAGTGCCCTGTTGCAGCGTTTTAACATTACGCCAGAGGCACACAGGCAGAAATTCCATGATTTAAACACAGTGCCTCTGACACTCATTCAGGTCATGCGCAAAGGTGAATTGGAGGGTTAAAGATCACCACCTTTGATGCTCTGAAAGATTTGATGATCCAGGAGCAGTTCTCACTTTGTGTCCAGCTGATGTGAAAAAATGGGTAGTGGATTGGGACCCTGAATCATCTGCGGAAGCAGCTAGACTAGCTGACAAATATACTGTCACCCGGCCACCTGCAGCTAAAAGAGGGTCTTTTTTTGCAGCAGGGCAGTCTGCCTGTCATTGTGTTAGAATCAGTAGAGAATACCAACGGTTTTTTCCCAGGCACCAGGAAGTGACAGGGAAAGGGTCTCTTCTATTGTACCTGAAGTAAACATGGTAATGCCAAAAGTAGTATTGCATTAGAGTCAACACATGTTCTTCCACTGACATCTTGTCATGAGATAGGGAAAGAGGACAGTGTTACTGCAAATATTGGCATTGATTTTGATGTAGATATTATGCTTGCTAGAAATGAGACAGATGACAATGTGATTAATTCTGTTGTGTTAAAGAAAGTCAATGTTTCTACCCAGGTAATATGCTCCGGAGATAGGGTACAGGTTACATGGGAGGGAGGTGGGTTACATGGGAGTTAGCTCGCTGGTAGAGTTAGACTGTGTCTGTTATTGAGGGAGAGATTAAGAAGATCCAAGGATGTTTAAATTAGCCACTGTAAACTTTATAATCAAACATATTAATAAATCTATGAGCCTGGATGATTGCACCACAGGACGCTCGATTTCTAGACCATCAGGTGAAAAACTAAACCGAGTATGAAAAAAAACTCAGTCTATTAAGCATTGCAAGCTTTGGCTAAATACCAACAGAATATGAAAAGAATAAGCCGTATATATCCCCTTCAGGAGGATGTATCCAAATGCAGTCTGGTACTTAAAATTGTTTCAGCTACAGCAAGTTTATCACCAAGAACCATGATTCCATTAGCCAACTATGATCCCTAGAAAGATCCTATGGACAGAAAGATAGATGAACAGTTTCAAAAACCTAAATATTTCTTCAGTTATTGCATTCAAATTTGGTATAGCAGAAGCCTCAGGTCTCTAGAGCTCTTATATTATAGGCTAGTACTTGCATACATACAGAAGAAAGGATCAATAGGCAATATCTACTAGAATGTGTAGAAAGTATGCAAAAAAAAAAACGTTCATTTTATTTGTGAAGCCTCCTTGGATACAATAATTTTGTTTTGTTCTAGAAACATGGAGAGGTTGTTCAAAATTGAACAAACCGCAATGAAAAGGATAGAACTAATCTCAAATGCTACAGCAAAATAATAAGCAAAAACAGATGATTATTTAAATCACAATTGTCACATGCTCCACACAAGTGATTACTAACTTTGCTGGATATTTTCCCTTGCAAAGGCTCCACATAGCTCTTAAATAGGTTTTAAAAAACAAAAAGTTAACTGGAAAAAAAAAAACAATAATAAAACCACTACTTAGGGCTTACCTAGGGGTAAGTTTCAGCTTTCTTGGGTTGGGCTCCTTGTCCATCTGTGCAGTTATCCCTTCTGCAATCAGTAGCAGTTAGTTTATATGTAGGCTGCAGTCTTGTAGCTAAAAACCATGTGAGACACGGAATTGAAACTTGAGCATCGTCTTGTGTTCCAGCTACTCTTAACTCTGCCTCGCTGACATTATATTTGTGCACCCACGTTTTCCTTACTGGGCATTCTACGGTTCTGCACCGACTGGATGTATGAGAACTGCTCAAGCAACGTTGTTACTTGGCAGTTTACCAAGAACAGCGTTGATAGTGGTATTCAACACAGCAGGGAGAAGATGCAACAGAGCCACTGAGGCTCCACTACTCCAAAAAGCATGTCAAAACTCCAGTTCCTGTTCAGGCCTTGCTGCTGATACCCAAGACAGGAAGCATCCCATGAAAAAGCCAGACCAGCATAAAAAGCAAATCCATACTCGCACACACACAAAAAAAAAAAAAAAAAAAAGACACCTACACTACTTAGCCAGGTGGGAAGAGAAAGAAGGAAAAAAAGAAAATGAAAGTGGAATGCAGGAGGGGGTCACCTTTACATTCCCTACAGGTAGAAAGAAACACACCTGTAGGGTGTTAACCCATTGTGATTGTCACCATGAAGTAGGAAAAGGTAACTATTTTTATAACCCACTCTTTAAAAGAGAACTCTGAGCTGCAGTTCACAGTTTCATTAATTTCCATAGACCTTTCTATTTTTTTAATCAAATTTTCCACTTTATCCTGATTGATTAAACTGTCTAGGTGTTTCCTTAATTTATCCCCATTCACAAGTAGAGGAATGTTCCAAAAATCCCGGTGAACCTAACTCTAACAGAGAGAATCTCTCGTTCAGATCTATACTTAAGAAATTTGGTTGTTTTAACTCCCTGCAATGTATAAAAATGTTCCTTAGTTACAAATGATTCCTTCATTCATGTAAGAAGTTCCTTAAATTGCTCAAGAGGCTGAACTTCTCCTCATCACAAGCTGCACAAATGTGTCTTGCTTTCTCCAGACTATACAAAAGTGCTGTTAACATGAATTCACCAATACATACAAGACTATTTTAGGTTAGACATTGTAAGAGGCGCGCAGATCTGTGTTACACCAGAGTTCTTTGTGACCATCACTATTGTACATTTTGTTCTTAAAAATATAAGGGTTTAATTTCTCCATTTGTACATTAGCTGCCTGTAAATGGATCAGGGCACATGTCTAACACTTTTATAGCCCTGTCCAGGCGCAAATATTAATATATTTTCTAAGATCTTAGAAACCATTTTAAATTCCCAACATGATTCTGTTCCACAAAGCAAAAAGCACGCTGACAATTAAATCTAAATTTTGAGTCTCTTTTATTGGCAAGAGACCATCAATCTTACACCAGACAATCATTGATTTGAACATTTACCACCTTACATTGTACCAGTCAAGCACACTCATTCTTGTTTTTTGGCCAAGGGTGGAATTACAGTAGAGTGTAGTACTGCACAAGCAGTCACTTTATACTTGTGCTGCATGCAATCTCCTGTTGTCCCAAAACATTGGCTGCATTATCAAAACAAATTCATTTTAACATGACAAAGCACTCTAAGGGGGCAGTGAAACAAAAATGTACTTATTCCCATCCACCTTCCTGTTTCATAGAGATTTAGGATTGGTGATTTTTTTTTGGGCTGGAAACAATGTAGTCTAACTAATACAAACAGCATGGAAATTATATGTTAAAGAAGGTAGGCTTGGCTGCATGGCTGGAAGCTGACCAGATCAAACAAACAATTACTTTGTACTAATTGACAACAAATTAAAACATATACAGTAGGACAGCATGAGAATCAGTACAAAATTAATACAGTAAGGGTAGCCCAGAGCAATGTATAATTATACAGGTCAAAGATATGTTTGCTGATCTGATTAGCCTTACACTGCTGAATTAGTATGGATATTTGAAAACATTTTCTGCAACATGGAAGCTTTCACTGCGTCCATTTTCACGCAAGCTCACTTCTTACAGACGTTCAGATACTTCCAGACCAAAAAAAAAAACACTATAATTTAATGGTATTCCTTCCATTTAAAAAAAAACAAAAAAACAAAAAAAACAAAACACAAAACCCCCAGGGAGATTTCTCCTAAAGAGCTACCTTATGTTGTGCTCCCACTCTATTTGAGCCATTTTCCATTTAAATGACAAAACTATCAGAATGCCATTGACAAAAATTAAAAAGTACAACTGATTTCTTGGAGGCTTGTAGGGGCTGTTAAAATGGCCACTCATTCGCCCTGCTGAGATCTTATGGTGGTGGGAGGGGGGCATCTATACTTTCACCTAGTTTTGCCCTAAGTGACCACAGCCCTTACTCTCCATGTAGGGATCAAGAATAGATTTTTAAATGGCCATATAAACCGCATTCTTCATCAATTGCTGTTCAATTGAACAGGGAAGAAATGATTTGTTTTTAAATTCTTTTCCAAACATTAAAATTACTGCTGCGATGTGTAGAAATAGTTTACTGGTTCCAAGGGGAGCTTTCATTCCATTAATGGGTTTTAAAACAATAATACCCATTCACAGCAAATCAAAAAAGACAAGTCACCTTCTATGATGCTACCTCATCCCATTGTCTACTCACCCATGCACAAAATTAGGCATGGCAGTCCCAGAGGCTGCAGGCCAAGCTCCAGGACAATCTCACAATCTGCACAAGGACAACATGATGTAATAGCCTGCAGTGTCTCTAGACTCCCTGCCGAAGGACTTCCCTTTGTCTGTGGTTACATGCAGAGTTCCAGTATACCCCAGACCTCTGTGTAAGGATATACAGGCATCCTGACAAAGATGAAGGGCATCCCAGAACTCAGCTTACAGATTATTTCCCAGCAGCCATGCAAAACTTCTGTAGGAATACCCCCAGAACCTGGAAGAAAGGAGCTGTGCAAGAGATAGCTACGCAGGTCTGCTGTGGCACATAAAAAAACAAATTAAAAAAAAAACTAGCATTTAAAACTCCCTTCACCCACTGCATGAGATACTACTTAATGGTGCACCTTTTTACATGCCATGTAATTGTCACAACTATGCTCTTACCACATCTATGTTGACATCACTTCAACACTTATTTAAAATATTATTTTTTTTTACCAGTAACATTTTGTTCTATTCTCTGACCTAAAAAAAAAAAATTAAAGACTTCCAAGCCCCTAGTGATTACAATTGGTACTGCAAGATTAACATTGTCATTGCTTGACCTGGTGTTAGTTTGGTGACTTTTACTTTTTTTTTTTTTTAAATTGGTGAAGGGTGATTAAACATTTCATAGCATGTATTTAATGTAAAGTAAGAGTCCAAAATACTGGTATAGGTCTTTATAAAATAGATGTAACAGTATTGCTATGGCGTTAAAACCATTCCCTTAAGGTTAAATTGGTACTTACAGATGCAACTAGTTTTATATAGACCACATGATTGATCATCTCTAGCCTTCCCACACAAGAATTATGCGAGTGAGCAAGATTAATACAGCATGTTCTGGTACATTTACTTTAGACAAGCACTGGAGCACACAGACAAACATGCTCCACTTGTGCGCACACATCTTACTTCCGAAAACATTCTGTTTAGTACAAAGTTATGCAAACTTTTCATTGGCCAAACATCACACAGTATGAGCAGTCTGGATGGAATTCAAACCACTTATGTTGTACACTGAAGGTGAAGGCTTTCTCAAAAAGATGGGACTACAGAAAATCTTAGTTGGACAGCTATGAACTAGGTCAGATACTTGGCCTACTCCACGTTTGTAAAAACTTGCCAATGGCACAAGTTTACTCTGACTCTCCACTTTCACCAAAAACTTCAAGGTGAGAGGAAATTCCTTTTGGGGACCCGTTGTCTATTTGATAGATTTTGGGGGTAGCAGGATTAAAGAGCGATTGTTCAAAATTGGACAATCCACATTGTAAAGGATAGAACTGATCTCAAATGGTACTGCAAAATAATAAGCAAAACCAGATTATCTAATGAGCACATTTGTCAACACATTTTTAATTTAACAAATATATTTGGTTGAAAAGCATATCAAAACTTTGGGCAGACAGACCTTTCTGAATGGGTGTGTGGTGTGAGCAAAACAATAACCCCTTGATTTTCTATTTTGCGTTTCTTTTAACAAGCAAAAAGGATGGCAGCGCGGACTAGGACTGGCTACCATAACATACAGATGATGCATTTCAAACGTATCATGTTCTTTGCAAGACTAGTGATGAGAGGACACCTAAAGTGCCATGCTTAACAAAATAAAAAATAAATAAAAATAAATAAATGTAAAAGGAAAGCTGGGCAATAACAGGTGGAGGGGGTAGGTAATAGGGAAGTATTGAGATAAGTGATGGTTTCAAAATGTTTCTGCTGAGAACCCTCTGGCAGATACAAGTCAAAACATTTAAATTCAAAAATCCTATCAACAAAACAAAAATCCTGTTAATGTTACTGACTTAAAAGGTTTGGCAAACATTTAACAGGCGTTTTTAAAAAACAAAAATAATCCAAAATCGTAAACCCTGACTCGAAAGCTTCTTTAGGCCAGTTAGCCACTGGAGGAGTAAAAAACATGCATTTACTATTCAAATCAGTATGGGGATGTAACAATGGTTCAAATGACCCGGGCCCTGTGACTTCCACTTGTACATGTGGTTCGGAGCATCAGCATGACAGTGTTTTTTTGGTCAGCATGCCCAACACCAGCATGTTTAACTTGCTTCATCACTGGCGTGGGTAACCAGGCCTTAACGCTGTTATGCTGTAAAGAAATGCGCACATTGCACATTTACCCATTTATGCTGGAGGGCAAAAATTATACATTTCTATGTAACGCTTTACTAAATTCACTTTAGTATAACATTTTTAAGCAAGTCGTACACTGTCTTAATGGCAACAAATAGAGTGGGTGTGGGACAAAACTTGGTGCAACAGTCATTTCAGAGTCTAGCATCACAGGTTCCTACTACAAAGGACTAGTTAATAACACTTCAGCTTTTAATAATTGAAGGCACCAACAAGAAAGATGAGAAAATTCACTGCAGGACATACAGACATGGGCTTGGATGCCAGAATAACTGAACCCACATATGTAAAGCACCATGAGGTATGAAGCAGTTAATATTACTAGATAAAAACCACGCAAACTACACATCAGACTCCATGAGCAGAGACATGTATTTGCCATAACATGTCTGCAGCAGCATAAAGATAGCCAGAATTAAGAAGCAGGCCATCATCTCTATCGTCAACACAAATGCATACGCAACATATACTGAAGAAAATATATCCGCACCCCAAACTGTAAAACCATGTTCAGTATAAAGAGTTACTGTGGAGGCAACACGTGGTTCTGTCCGAGTGAGGAAAGAGAAGGCAAGGAACAGAAATTTAAAACATGGGGCGGGTAGCACAAAAAAAAAAAAAAAAAAAGTAAAAACTTAAATTAAAAAAGTGGCAATAACAGCATGAACACAAAAGAAAAAGAAAAAAAAAATAAGATCTGTTTTCTTCTAGTTTTAGATCATCATTTTCTTTAACATACTAACTATTTCAACCTGCACTGTGTTTTTCTGTCTTCACACACAGATATGCATTTGTGATAAAATCCCATGTTTTCTTCGGGTAATCTTATGTAAAAATGCATGGTGCCAAGTAGCCGACACACCATTCATATCAACTAGTGAAGACAACAGGGTTTGCTAAAACATAAAATGAGGGCGTCCATTGTCTTCCAATCTCCGCGTAAGAATGTCACAACCGGTCTCTGTGACTAAAAGGGTGTGCTCAAATTGTGCTGAACGCTTTCCATCTCTGGTCACTGCAGTCCAACCATCTGGCCAGGTCTCATCTTGCCATCCTCCTATTAAGCGCAAGGAAAATATACATTTCATGAAGACCAGAATATCATGCTCTTAAAATAAAAATTTCAAGGATAATAATTCATAAACAAAAAAATTGTAGATCTATACAATCAACCAAATTGGAGTATCCCCTAATAATTTTCAATTTGAAAAAAGTCCACCTGATTATTAAATGGGTCCAGTTATGGACCCATTAATTCCATCTGAGCCCAGAAAGTACGATTCTGTATTTTTATTTTGCTTAAATTCACCCAAAACATAGTAAAATTATTTTACAACATAAAGGTTGGAAATAACTCCTAAAAACAACATTAGTCATATTTTAATGCACATTTCAATTACATTAGCGGCTGAAAAGTGTATTAATAGCAGACAGGCGTGAATGGGTCGAAAAGGTCCATTACCATCTAAGTATAAAGTTGGGGGATATTTACAAGAATATTAAAAATATTCTTTATTTTTCAAAATCTTCTATTTTGTACTCCAGAGAAGCAGCTGATAAGCAAGACAGATTAATGAGTCTATTAAAAAAGTTATCCCTTGCAAACAATTATTTCTTAAATTTAAAACTAAATAAGGTCGATTAAGCCATCTTTCACTCACAGATTCCACAATGAGTTTTTATGTATTCTGCAAAACTAGTAGCGTAGAAAAAACCCCCCAAAAAAACAAAAAACAAAACTTAACAGGTGAGTAAAATAATCACATACAGCTTGAGTTTCTAAGACAAAGAATTGTAACAAGCTATCGCACTTACCTTCACAGATCATTGGTTCAATTGTAAACACATGGCCCGGTTTCATCACTCCAACAGCCTTGTTTTCTTGAAAACAAAATTAAAAATTCTCAGTACTTCTGAACAGATACATGAAAAGATAAGCTGAAGATTCGGGTCTTGATTGAAGGAAAGAGGATTTCTTTAATTTTATAGTCAACACATGGTCTGCTCAGGGCTGAGTGTCTTAAATATTTCATCAGTGAAAAGTCTTACACACCCTGGTGTTTGATATCAATTTAAAGACAAGTCAATCATTTCTTACATGCTAGTGTTTCTTTTACCTGCATCCAGAAGGTCAATGAAGGACACTCCATTGACCTTAATGTGTTTAACATATTCAGTGTAGCAAGCATCCGAAAACAACTACACCCAACACAGTCAAACATGGTAAAGATGCAAATAGGTATGCAGACATTGGAAACAATTGGTTCCATTACTTAAATTATAATGTCCCTGTACCATCTGAATATATATTGAGCTTGTACAATTATTAAAGAGCAAAATTTTCATATCTGAAAAACAAAACATTTAAAAAAAAAAAAAAAAAAGCACGCTGGGCTCCACTGAAAAACTTACTGGCGTAGTGTGGCACATTAGGGGCAGTATGGAATAACTTGTGAATGCCATGTCCACAATAGCTTCGAACAACTGAGAATCCATTAGCTTGAGCATGTTTCTGAATAATATTCCCCAGCTCCCTGTACCGGACTCCAGGCTTCACTGTTGAGAAAAACAACAGGTGATCTAAGGCTTGAGATCTATACAAAGTCAATCTATGGTCAAGTTGTCTTGTACATTGCAGAATGTAAGCCGTCTCTTTTCTTGTCTTTAAATTTAGTAGCCCATTTATGTAGCCTTAGCTGTAAAGATGAATTAATAGATATTAAAGGAGGAGGAGGGGGAAGGGGGTGGTGACGACAACAATGAAGACACGCACCAACCTGAATGTAACATTTACACCTGTAACCGGGTAGAAGTTAAAATAGATTATGTGCAACAATGCAGCCAAGGATAAGTAGTTATTATTCTCTTAACCACTTCAGTCTTCAAGCCACAAAGTGGTTTAACTACTAGCAACTAGAAGATTTAATATAGGTTAACTGGATCTTTATATTTGCCCTCATTCATAAATATAATTATACAAATATCAAATGTTCTTAACAATGACCTCAAATATTATACACTTAAAGAAGAAATAACTGCAATAGAAGTTCCTCTAAAGGCACAATTATGTACTTCTGATAGTAGTCAGATTTATAAAAATGGAAAAAACCCCAAAAACCCTCATGGTCTATTCTTGCATATTAATCGCTGGAGTTCAGAATTTCTTAAGTCAGACCTAGACAGAGCTACACAATTACTTAAATCAGAGGAAAATGGTTTGAATTTAAACTTTGTGCTCAAAAAACGGTGAAAAACATTGCACTGAAGAACTCAATAGCTATGTATAAACATGCCAACTGACGGTACTAAACTGCAATGTTATCAGTGTGGTGAAGAGGATGTTTTAATATAAGTTTTGCTCCAAATGCAAGGTACAAGGAAAAAAAAAAAAAAAAAAAAAGCAGTGAAAGGGTCACATCTGGTCATGCCGTCAGCCTCTACTACTCACCTTCATCAATAGCTTGCATTAGGCACTCATAGGTTGTCTGAACAAGCCTCTTTGCTCCCTCCTCAACTTCTCCAACATAAAATGTCTCATTGAGATCTCCATGGTAACCATTGTGATAAACCGTAATGTCCACTGAAATATCGTAGAAATAAGAGTAAAATATTTTTTTTTTTTTGTTTTACAAACAAGTATGGAGTAAGCTATAGATGGTAAGCGCTGGTTTAGAGAATCCCAGGAAAACCAAATTTCCACTGTTAGTTCCTTCTGTTCTATTGTTTCCAGTAACAGTTATTTAACAATATAACAGTACTGCCCACCATTCACAATATCACCATCTTGCAAGGGCCTTCTGTCTGGAATCCCATGGCAGATCACTTCATTCACAGATGTACAGCAGGACTTTGGAAAGTTGTAATAATTCAGTGGAGAAGGATAGCAATTTCGTGAAATACATGCCTGTAACAATTAAAAATGAATCACAGCACAAGTAGGAAAAGATAGAACACGATAATTTGACAATAAAAAATATACAATAGTAATTGCAATCAAATAATTTTGAAAATAAACATGCAATAATCACTTTGACTTGTGCTGACTTTCAGAATGCAATAACTCTTTAAAGGGTTTTATGTTTAAATTATGTTCAATTTACTTTTCCTGCAATTAAAATTATGTATGTTCATAAACCATTGCATTTCTATTCAATATCTTTAATATAAAGGGGACAGATCATGGTATGCAAAACAGAATGTACAAACAGACTAGAAAATAACACACAAACCTACCGTATATACTCGTGTATAAGCCGAGTTTTTCAGCACATTTTTTGTGCTGAAAAAGCCCTCCTCGGCTTATACACGAGTGAACTTCTGTTCTCCCGTCCCTCAGCTTTTAACTTCCGCAAACTTGCGTTCCAAATGCCGAACTTCCTGTCAGTGGAACGCACATACGTTTCACTGCGGAGGTAAGTAAAAGGCCGAACACCGCTAATTTCATTTGTTTAAAAGGTTATTTCCAGGAGGGTTAATTGTCCTCTTGTAAATATAATAGTTAAATATCTCAACTGATAATCCAAGGTATCTATCTGCACGAGGAGGAAGAGAGATTCCCAGATTAATAACTGCTGTGCTTCTAAACCTACTGCCTCTAATGCATGCAATACAATATGCGGGGGTTAAATAATCCACTACCTCCTATTCGTGACAGACTGTCTTGGAATTGAAGGAGCTGCACATACTAATATACAGGTAGGTATATTATCTGTAGCTGTTATGCTATAAGTATCTATTTAGTCTTGAAAAAGCCCTTGAAAAAGCATAGCAAAACACTTAACAGATTTTAATAAATGTAACTGTTATGAAGATTGACTCTGCTAGTTTTCAATTCCTCTTAATATCGTCTGTGTTTTCTCTCCCCCACCTCTTCTCTCTCCCTCCTTTTTTTTCTCCTTCTCCCTTCCTCTCCCTGCATTTCCCACCCTAGGCTTATACTCGAGTCAATACGGTTTCCCAGTTTTTTTGTGGTAAAATTAGGTGTCTCGGCTTATATTCGGGTCGACTTATACTCGAGTATATACGGTAAATGAAATTCCTGTATACAGAGCGAAACCAAAATGAGACCAGCAATGAAGCCTAGGTTCTATTTTCTTATCTGCATTTTGTAGTACCTCAGGTGTACTCTGTGTATCCAGCAATTCTTTCTTCTGTATTTGAAGTATATTTACACAGATGCACAAAGATAACAGCACATTTCACTTTTCTTGTTTCATTCTACATTTCTCACATTACAGAAACACAAAACACTGCATACAAGGAATTAGAAATACTAAAAAAGTACATCAGACATAGAAGTGAATGAATTCTCACCAAATGGACTGCATGATCTATCTCCTCAGTGGTGACTCCAGCTCTGACCATCATAGCAGCCACTTCCAATACTTCTCTTGCCAGCTACAAAGAAAAACAAAGCAATTTCAGTTCTGGATGAACAGGACACTTTGATTTAGTTACCATGGGCATTTTTGGTCCACCTATTTCCATTCAGTCTCGAGTGTTTGAACGCAGGAGAGATGAAAGGCAGTTTTTACTGTGTAAACATAGATGGAAGAACGTAGATCTCACTCTACTTTCTTTCATCCACACTTATGATCCATTTCATTTTAAGGATTGCGTGTACGTTAATGTGTTTCTCCACAGACATACTTTATTCCAAGTAGCGTCTGTCTCCAATTGGTCCAAATGCATAGAAGGCAGAAATATGGGTGGATTAATACCATATTGTTAGGAAATCTCCCCCCCCTCCATAAAAATAAAATCAGATTTGATCAGCCTCATTCATGAAATCTCATAACCTACAAATAGATTTCAAAGTTTAAATACATTTAGAAAGAAAAAAAGTAGAAAAAAAAAGTTAGTGTTTGAAAAAATGGATTGACTAGCTGGGTTATTCAATTGTTAATTACAAACCACAAAGTAACCATTTGTTTCAGGTTGTTAACCCATAAGGAGCATCACATGCAGGCAATAGTATGGACAAATATTCTGAACTGCAGGTGTCCGTGGTATAATCAGTCTACATACTAATGAATGAGTATGCACAGAATATATCTACCTTTTGACTGGAGTGCTTTATTTTTGCCATCTTACTTCCAGTTACATAATTAACCTGCAATGCACACTGATGCAGATGACTCCATTTACACACAGTTAAATCTTGTTACTTGGCCTGATCACCAATCACACACACATCTGCAACCAATTTGGCCCCAGGAACAGTAACAAATCACACAAATCTAGTCACCCTGCTCAAACAAAACACAAAGTGCTGCCAGTACTTACTACTTTTTTGGCCAGCCAACAACAAGTGGCCATTGGTTAACAATCCATGCTGCCCAATCAAATGCAATAAGAATGGATATCAACCACACAAAAAACAAAACTGACCTAAAAGCTTTCCATTTGTGGAAAGCTATAGAATTGATTTGTTATGTAGGTCTTTAAATAGATGACAAATCATATGTACATGTGTATGCAGAGAACCGCACACAAACAAATCAGGGACAGAGCTAGTATATGAAAAATCAGTATATTTAGTTATGTCGCAGCCGTTATAAAGGACCTTGCTTAAGTCCCTATTAAAATTACAAGAAGAAACAGTAGATGTAAAACAGCGCTGTAGAAGTATTAATACTTATGAGTTTTCTCAATAGAGAAAGTCTAGATAAAAAGAAGTAATCTAATAGCAAATGAGATCCAGTATGGCACAGCAAAATATAATCTGGAAGAGGATGGCTCATTATATCAACATAACATTTATTACACAAAACATTTTAAACAAAACAACCATAGAATCATAAAATTAACAATATAGACTAAATAAAATCTGGAATAAATACTATGCTAATCTTGTTTAACTCAGTCCTTAAAGCATATAATAAAATATAAAGGCATCACAATGCGCTTGATATTCAGCATATGTATGGTTGTGCAATTCAGATGATGGTAATATGCATGCAATTAAGGACTTTAAATGGATGAGCCCACACAGCAAGGAAAATGTATAGGATCAACCTCCCAAATTGGCCTTTGCTAGTAAAGCCCTGCCAGGTGAATACAACTCATTCAAATTATGATGCTTCCAAATACCAATTCTTAAAAATACTTTAATATATTTAAAAAAATATATATGAACCATGTTTTGGTATTAGAACTTTGTGTACACTTGTGTAAATATTTCCATCCATTATAGGGTTATTCATTTTAAGTTACTTTGATTACCTACCTTACATACAACACGCATTTCTTCTATTTCGTCTGGAGAAATTACTTTAATTTGGGAAGTTCCTTTCAAGGCTTGCTCAGATTCTGACATTCCTGGTGGGGGGGTGAAAAAAGTCACATTTAAAGATGCATTATCAATTTCTAAAGTATTTACCAAAAACAAATACATGTTTTTCCAGAAATTGGGAGCCTAGTTAGAGAGCACATACAGAACTCTTACTGAGTTTAGAAACCATTAGCAGGCTTCAGGAGATAGATCTAGGTAAAAAATGCTATTAGCAGAACAGGGGGTAAGAAGTCTGTTTAAAACAGATGTCAAGATGTCCACATGTAAATCAAATGAAAGGTGTGATGAAGCCACATACATAAGCAGTATGCTCCACTTGACCTATTTCCTGGATGCTCCACCTGGCTGTTTTTATTTGCTCTTGGGAGACCTATTATAAATAGGACAAACCATTGTGTGTCCGATTATAATAGGCCCTGTGTGTGCACTGCAGCCAGCAGAGTTTGTGAAGACTACTGACCATGAGTCCCGATAGTCCAGTGTTGGCTAACCTGTGACACACCAGGTGTTGTGAAACTACAAGCCCCAGCATGCTTTGCCAATATATAGCAGCTTATTGCTGGAAGAGTATGATGGGACTTGTAGTTTCACAACACCTGGAGTGTCACAGGTTAGCCAACACTGCGAAAGTCCGTCCAGGGAGGGAGGAGCTCAGCAGCCATGCATTAAAAAAAATTTTTGACTAATTAATTCTAGAAAAATCTAAGTCTTTCCAGTCCAACCAGCAAACAAGCAATAATCTTCAGAGTCTTTATAAAACTATATACGCATGTCCAGTCAGCAAGTGGGTAATAACCGCAAGTGTCTTTATAAATAATAATATGTGTTGGAAATAACCGCCAACAGTTTTCATTACACTGCCTCCACTCATCTGCTTCTTACTGCCACAGACAAGTATTTATATTTGTATACAGATGTCGGATAAAGGTTGCAGCCTGATCTGATCAACAGGTGTAATAGACTTTACAAATTTAGCCTGTCACAAATAACATGAATACTGCTTTATCAGTGTTCAAAAACCATTTGTTAGGAGTTCTACTATGTACCAGCTGACAGCAATGACTGAAATACATTGTTAAGGTCACAGAAGTTTGAGTTGTACACATACAAGATAGGATAACCCACATAGATATTGATAGAAGCGCTAATTTTTACAGTGTTAATAGGTCACGTATAAATAAATACAGAAACCAGTAATAGCCCTAGAACATAGCCTTGAGGGACCCAACAGGCAACATCTAGGTGGCTAAAGTTGGAGCCAGAGATTGACACAAACAGGGATGTTAGTGATAAACAGTACTGAAATCACGGTAGCGCAATTGTTCCAATATCAAGCAGTTTGCTTTACGGTATAGTGTGATTCAGTGTCCAAAGCCTTTCCAGAATTTACACCAGAATAATACACCAGCCAACTGTCCATGTTCTATTTCACACTGAAAGTCATTACATATATTTAATAGTCGTTACTGTGTAATTCTGATTGACACAGACTAAAAAAACATTATGGCTTTAAAAGGACAAAATCACTTATGGACAAAGACTGTCTATGGAACCTATTCCTCCACATTTTGCAATTAGATGCGGTCCCTAACCAAGGAACCCCTCAGTTAACGGAAGCCTGGTGCGACCACAAGTCAATCACTAAAAGCCAAGCAGGGCAGGTAATATTGGTCCAAAACGGATCTGAATAAATCAAAAGTATTCCACATGGGTTAAGAAACGTTGAAAGAGTTTGGCAGCAACATAAATAATGTCAGAACTACTGATATTAAAGTTACCTAAAGGGTGATCTGCATAGTCTGGTCTTTGTATGTAGTTTGGTACTGGTCTCATCGGCATCTGTAGAAGAAATGGGAGAACTCTATAAACACGAATGTATATGCATGCACTTGCCACACTTTAAATTAGCAAACACCTAACACGCTGTGGGTGGGCAAACTGAAAAAAAACAGACAAATAAGTCAGATTTTCAGATAATCAAAAATAAAAAGGAGAGAGACAGAAGTACAAGGTTGCAAATACCCCTGTATAATAGGAATCAGAGCATCAGTGAGAAATGACAACAAAAACAGCAGGCTGATTAAAGTATGGGTGCAGTGCTTATCACTGACAGAAAATACTCCTCACTCATGTGACAATCAAACTGTATCCCAGTTATAGGTTGGTAAATAAAAACGAATTGACACTAAGTTTACATCAGCAAAAGGAACCCGTTGTTCCAAGTCACAAACTGAACAAAGATCATGCATGTATAGTGGATAGCATACCAAGACGTAGAGAATATAGGTCAACTATCAAGCAAATGATCTAGTCATATGGCAGTAGAGAAAATAAAAAGACTACATACAAACCCACCAATGGATAGTTTGGCCTGAGTTTTCCAGTATACCGATAGCCTGGCCAAGGGTCTGTGTTAATTTCTCCTTCCATAGTCCATGGTGAAACCTCACGTTTACCTTTGTCATCTTCTAGATTACGAAGAAAGCACAGAATTTACGGCTATAACAGTCTTACAAGCCCTGCTCTAAAATTATTATTTCCATGTTGAAGGTGGTTTTATTGAAATGAGCAAGGAGTGTAGAGCACACTGCAGAAATGTGTCAGTTGTTATTTTCTCAGTCTATAAACCCACCTCTACCTCTAATGATACCAGTCCTAACACTGCATATTTTCACTGTGATTTGTGTTGAACACTAGGGGGTATACTTACTAAACTGCGGGTTTGAAAAAGTGGAGATGTTGCCTATAGCAACCAGATTCTAGCTGTCATTTTGTTGAATGTACTAGATAAATGCTAACTAGAATCTGATTGGCTGCTATAGGCAACATCTCCACTTTTTCAAACCGCAGTTTAGTAAATATACCCCTAGGTGTACAAGCAACGTCCCTGCAAAGAGAAAACCCTGTTGACTGCTAGATTATTTAGGTTTTTTGTTTTAAATAAAGAGCTTTAGATGTAATGTCCTTTCTGATTCTTACAGAATGAAGTTATTTTCTTAGTAAATCCGAGCACTTGATCATGACACAGTGGTCAGGGATTGGGGAATGCCAAGAATTATCTGCTACACTTGTCAAACTATTTACAATCTTTCAGCATGCATCTTATTTCAGCTGACAACACAGATCTGGTCACTTGTCCTTTAAACATAAACTTTGACAGCTGGGGACTGTGACCAAAGAGATGAAAATAAAGTAACCAAAAAGAAGGTTAAAAATACTCTACATTACATATACTTATTTTTTGTTACAGGTCACCGTCACCCTGTACTAAAATGCAGTTATTTCCAGTCCAATGTATCTACATAAGAGATGGAGGGAAGAAAAATCTGCTAATGCTTACTTGCTTTTTTGTGAAGTAACTTGTGTGTTGCCCAGCTTCCCCTGAAACATTCCTGGGGGTGGAAAACAAAACATAAATGTTAATTGAAGCACTTTTACTAGTTTCATAGATAGCTGTAGGACACCTTAAACAGTGCAACAACTTCCACTAACTAGTGCTAAACCTTTAATCCTGACCACACACATCATTGCTACGTGTGTAACCTCATTTAATTGTGACCAAAAAGTGTTCAGTATTCACCTCAGGTCCTCATTTTCATATCGGTGTCAACATGTAAAAGTGGCCAAATTGAACAAAATCTGTCATTAAGAAAGACTCACAAATACATTCATGGCCTACTGATAAATAGCGTTTGACAAATTCCTGACAAGAAAGCATCTTGTTTTCTTATTGACGACATAAGTTTCTCAACAGACGTAAAAAGTAGAACCATGGTAGGGCCAAAGGAGGAAGACATAACAATTGCCCTGTGTTGATTTAGTCTAGGAACAGATACTGGAATCCTTTAATGTGCATGCTTTCATAATGGTTGAATTGATAATAAATGTAGTCATAACAATACAGCCATGGTCATATATCTCCAAAGAAAAAGTTAGTGTGTAATAATTAAGCAGTAATTAATTATGGACAGAGAAAAAATAAAATAAAAAATAATCTACCTTGCAGTTTACAAGAAAGATAGATAGATAGATTCACGGCTGTCACATACACATGAACCAATTAGCATTGCCATCTAACTTGAAGCAAAAGCACACAAATTAAATATTCATTATTCATGGAATTAACAAACCCAAATTAAGACCTGTCAATATAAACCAAAAAGTGGGCATGCTACTGACTAGTGGCAATATTTACTAGAACATATGCCACTTGCAGGAACACCTGCAAAAAAAAAAAAAAAAAAAAAAAGGGATCCGTAGCAATCATGTAGTGTAATATTTTGAATACTCTCCAAGCTATTTTTAGCTGCATGGTGAACTTTGGTCGCATGGTATTTAATGTGCACTCCTTGGATGCAATATCTGTCATGTGAAAAGTCACTTGTACCAACAGAAGTTACCTTTATAGCAGGACACTAGAAAACCCATCCACAGTATATTGAAGAATTTAACTACAGAATGCAGTGTGCAGAGTTTGATCCATTTATAAACAACACAAGAACTTCTCTTTCCATATATTAAAAATTAAATATTAGCAACGCTGTACCAGTTTGAGTCTTATTTTAAAATTGAACGTACCATGTATTGTGTAGTGCAGAAATAAGATTTCCTTTTGCAGAGCAAATCTGATAAGATACATTTTTTACGAGTGTTCCTTGCTCAATCCATTCTGCAACAGGACTCTAATTTTCAAAAATAGTGGCCTTCAGTTCTTGTTCTATAGTTTTAACATGAACCATTTTGAGCCTCCCTGTTGTACTTGGCATAGAAATGCATTTATGGACTATAAAATAAAAAGATTCTGACACAAAAGGGGGTATTTAATTGTTTCGTTTCCCCGCGACGTTAAAACTATTACCGGTATTACGGTAATAGTAAGCTGGATTTCAGCTCGCGGCTCAGGGAGCTGAAATCCAGCGAGAAAATTACCGTAATACCGGTATTTACACGCACTATTACCGTAATGACTACAAGAAGATCTCCGCAGTTTACAATATTTTACATATGTAAGGTTAAAATTGCACCTTGAAAATAATAGCATGTTAACAAAGTTGGCTACCATACCTCACACTCCAGCTATCTCTACTGTTCATTTTCATTAAGCTGGGGGAACGGAAAAAGTACGAGGTCCCTAACCGGTCACAAACTAAAGCACAAATAGGCCCAAAAATATGAAAATTCCAGTCAGACAGCTGATAAATCCATAGACCAAAACAACACGCATTTATTATTAATGCCACCATATTATGCATATTCCTTGATAATACTGAATCAATCACAACAATCTTGCCTCACTGGAGCTTACAGTCTAAATTACCAAACACACACACAGTAAGGTTCATTTTGACAGAATCCAATTAACCTTCCAGAATGTTTTTGGACATAGGGAGAAAAGCAAAGCACAAAAAAGAAACAAAGAAGATGCACGAAAAACTTAAACTCAACACAGATAGTGACTTGGTCAGAATTGAGGCCGTGGCACCAGAGCTGTAAGACAACAATGTTTACCACTGTGCCATCAGCAAAGGCACAATCATTCATCATTTTCTCATCTGTGTATCCGAAAGCTCATATATTTAACTGTGGGCGATAAATTTTAATTACACTACGGATACAATATGACCCAAGTCCCTGAAAAGGATGCCTGTCACAGGTCTCAAAGTATTTTCCAGCATCGTCTGGTATCAAATTATTCAATATCTAACACTAAGACATGCCCACACCAGATGCTGTTGAATACTTTAATGTTAATTTCGTTTCTGGCTCTAAACCAGTGGCAAGCAACAGGCAGCAGTAGGACCACATGCAGCAGTCCATGTCATCACCTATATCGCCATTTCCTTCTCGATTTATTGTTGAATTTGTTGTTTATGTATTGTGACACTTATTTATCTTACATTAAAATGCCTGTTGATATGTTAAAGATAGAAGTCTCTTTTTCATTAAATATATGGTTTTAACTTATTACTTACATTAAAGGGTAACATACTTCACTTTTGAAGCCCATATATGCAGCCCCTGAAATGCCCCAAGCTGCTCATCACTGCTCTAAATGGCTAGTGCAACACAATGTCAAAATCTATGTATGTGTAGTTCCCACTCATCGTAATGGCATAGACTCGGTACATGGGTGAAAGGCATTGGTGAGTGCAACAAATTAAACAGTCTAACACCCATGCAACAGGGAGTTTTTTTTCTTAAACCACAAATAAGTTTGGTCAACAACACACAAAGCCTAGGCTTGATAAATTGTCTGTTCATGTCAATGGAAGCAGACCTTCCTTGACTCCATAAAAGCCTGACTGGTTTCTGATTCAGACATTAGTTTGTCCATCCACCCATGCCATCATTCTGATAACTTGCAGTACGCCGGTGGTCTGATTGCATGGGCTCTCACCATTTAGGTGTTACAACTGCAATGCAACCTAACCAGACGAAAAAGGTAAGTTAATAATTTATTTCTTACAGACCAAGTTATATTTGTTAACAGAAGTTTGAAATGAAGGCGCACAGTACAATGAATGGACTCCAGGTGGCAGGTATATAAATAGTAGTAGGACAAGCAGAGCTCTGGTGAATGAATTGTAAAGTGATTTTAATTGACACACGCATGCCCATGCAGACATATTTACGCATTACATGAGAACCTGTTCTCCAGCACATGCATGGTAAGCATGCAGTGGTATGTAGCACATGCATGGTAAGCATGCAGTGGTATATAGTACATGCATGGTAAGCATGCAGTGGATGATATAGTGGTATATCAAGCACATGGGGAAGGCTTCCACTGCACATGCACTGCAACCATTCAATACATTGGAGGATGTGCCCGGCATGGCAAGCAACACACACTACAAGACTGTACTGCAGGCAGCATTCAGGAGAGAATAAGGCTGCCCATGAATGGCAAGCAGCAATCAGGATAGGAGGGGGTGGGGGCAGACTCCATGAGAGCAGCATGGGAAGACAGGGATTGTTAGAGATAGCTATGAGGCCCTTAGTATGACAGGTACCTGTGAGCAGAAGTACGAGCCTTGGATGCCCAGCTTGATGCAGGTAGGGCACTGCAGTTTGGCTGCGCTGGTGCAGTCCTCCGTCTCACACACTCTGCTCTCCACCGCCGCCATGCTTCACCCGGCTGCACCCACAGGACGGCGGGGAGGAGACGTGAAGAGGGCGTGTGCTGGAGGAGGCTGGGTGACGCTGTGACCGGCCTGTCTGTAGCGGTAACTGTGAGTGACGTGCTGTGACAACAGGAAAGGGAACAGCTCACGCAGTTGTCCAATCTCCGCACACCGGTCATGTGCACTGAGCCGCAAAGGAGGAATGTTCACCCAATAGGTGCCGGCTCCGGAGGGCGGGGCTACTGTGTGCTGTAGATAAGAGGAGAACAGGTAGCTGGTGTGTATTTGCCTAGTGGGCGTGGCTATACGGCGAGACATGTCTGGATAGGACTGTTCCTACCATGCAGCACCGGTCTATATCAGGAGGACGCAGGATAGGGGCAAGGTTATGACGATGCTGTATGTGGGCGGAGTAACCTTTATGGGCGTGGTTATGACATAGTAGAGGGGGTTACACGCAGGCTATATGTCTGCTTGATTAGTATTAAATGCAAGGGAACACTAGTGTACCTAGTAGTGACTGGCCATATCACTGGTTTTATGCAAGGGAAAACTAATGCCTGTGAGCGTTGCTTTTAAAGTAAGGAAATGCATTTACTGTAGTTCCCAGTTTAACTGGTTTTATTTTTTTAAAGCTTACAGAGGACAATAATACTAAAACTCAACTTATTTAAATCGGAGACAGAATAGCATGTTTTTAAAAAAATGTGGGAATTGAGTTGTGTAAGATGTGCTGCCGCACAGCGCGGCTGCGCATATTTCCTGGTACTACAGTACCCCAACATTGCAGATTTTTCTGCTCGCTTCTATAGGGTGCAGGGGCAGTTTGGGAACTTAAAGTGGCTTTGGAAAAAATTGTGGAAGTGGCCTCACATGGGCCAGACCAAACAAATGGTGGGCTAGACCAACACAAAAGTAAGCGGGATTAACTCAATTATCCGTCATCAGTGGCAGGTGAGGCTAACGCAATGGAGTCACAGTAAAGCTGGGTACACACTACAGAAATTTCAACCAACTTTTTATGCAGAGTAATTTTACATGCGATCGATGATCCGATCGCTTGGTCCATGGACTGCATACACACTAGCCTTGTTTAGGACGATAAAGGGAAGAGCGGACGTCCCTTTAGCGACTTTTTACAGCCATGTTGTCGTGAACAATTGTGGTGGCCGAGTACTGATGGGAGAGTAATACTAAGTAAGAGGTTCTTTTTTTGGTCGGACATCCGGTGGTCAGGAGATAAATACTTCAATGAGAGGGACAAGGATTGGTCAAATAACTTGGCTTTATTAATAATGCGGTAAAGATAATTTTGGTAAGCCACCGCGCCACTGACCCCTTCAACTCAATGGTAATGACAAAACACTCATTTGATCAACATAGAGCACAATAGCATTTAACATATAATATACAATAAATCAATTTTCAGGTAAATCACATAACATTAACATCATCTAAAACATTTGGTGCACCAATATTATCCCTGGTAACGTTACCATATTTTACACTCAGTCCTGGGTTGAACTGTGCACAGGAATTTTGTAGAAGTGGTGCACGTGGTTGGGGCCCATAAATTACTTTTTCACGCCAAATAAACTGATGATCTTTTCTATTGCACAATCTCTTTTGTGTGTATTCACAGACCTCTATTTTCTCTCCTCTCACACTGTTCTCGGTACATAGCTTTAGTCTGTTTAGTGTGATGTCACAGATCTCTATACTGCTTATTTGTTTTCAGTACTTTCCTTTTTACTCACACCTCTCTTTGGCTCACTTCTTATCTTATCTTCTTACACTTACTTCACTTTTAATCTGCTTATATATCACTTTGTCCGATTTTCATTCTGTCCCTATTTTTCTCTCTCAGTCTATGCAGACACAGGGATCTCTCTCCCTCAGAAGTCTATAACTTTCCTCTTCCCACTGCCTTCTGGGAGTTCACAATTATTACCAAAGTTAGTGGACTTGTTGCTATGCCACACACTCCTCCTTCCTGTTACTCCCGGCAACCACCAACCACTCCCAACTGTCACTTCTCCCTAAAGAAAATATATATATTTTTTTTAAATCTTTATAAACACTTTTAACAATTAACAAATTAAATGAACAAATTAAAAACATATAGATACACCCCAGGGTACTCAGATTTTGGGGCACCACATTCACCCCCGCTTTTTCAGGTGCGTTTCCTCACGCATTAAGACATAAAGGTGGTTGTTCTATATCAACTCAAATCACACATCTACAACATTTATAATAGCAAACATTTTCAATGACAACAGTTTTAATACACATTATATACATTATATACAACAGTTTCATTGAGAAAGATCTCTAATCCTGATACTGCCAATAGTAGCTCGAAAGGGTCGGTGGGCAGCTGAGGCAAAGTCCCTTTTCTATCATCTGGTTCTTCGTCCCAGTCATCCCTTGATGTTTCTTCTTGAGGACGATGTTTCCTTCTGACAGCCGATAGGCCTGCGCATCCCAGTCGTAGTCTTTCTGCTGTCGTTTGTAGAAGAACGGAGACGGGCGTCTGCACTGGACAGGTCTCTGCTGAGAGGACACTTCTTCTGCTCTCTCTCCCTTGCTCACTTGCTCTGTACTTACTTCCCCACCAGATTCTGCAGCATTCTCTCCTCTTGGCCGGTAGAAACGTCTGCGGAACCTTCGTTGGTAGGGTGCAAATCTGCTTCCTTTTACTGGTACACCACCAGGGCCAGTCACGTTTGCTGCCTCGGCACCCTTCTCTCCGTCCACAACATCAAATTCCACAGTCTCCCCGTCTCCAACACTGCGCAGAAACTTCCGTGGGTTATTTCGCTTTATTGCTGTCTGGTGGACAAAGACATCTTCTTTGGTGTCATTTCTGTTGATGAAGCCATATCCATTCCGCACATTAAACCACTTGACAGTGCCCGAAACCTTTACATGGGAATCAGCGGACTTTTGGTAACCTTGTAGGAGCCGAACAGTATGTTGAAAGGCCTGATGACCTGGGGAAGCCGCTTGAGTTAATTTACCCTTCAAAGTCGCCACTAGCTCATCCGGGCATCTTTGCAGCACATTCATCCCCAGGATGATGGGGGGTATGTTCCCTTTACAGGGGGCGGTGACAAGACAGCCTTGTCTTGGCAACAAAGTCGCTCCGATCTGGATGTCCGCTTCCCAATACCCTTCACACGCAATCTCGAGGCCGTTACTGGCGGTCAGCTGCAGCCAGGTTGGGGGTGGTGATAACGGCTGTTCTTTGCCCCAATACTTGTGGAATGTAGGGAGCCGGATGGTCGTAATCTGCGACCCCGTGTCAAGCATAGCCAGGGTCTCCATTCCATTTATTGTAACGGGTAAAGTGGGACATTGTCCGATGAACTGGGGCCTCCAATTTTCTGGATCCGGATCTATTCCCGTGGCTCGACCCGAGATTCGGGCCTCGAAAAGTGACCAGGTAGAGAGATAAAATAAAGATGTCAGTGCTGGAATATTGCAAGCACAGCAGCACTTTCAGATGTAAGAGTACCACTGTTCTGCAGTAGAATCAGATCATAAGCGTGTAACATGGTCTCATAACAACAATAAAATCCTTAAATACTACCAAATAATAAGGATGAAATACAATTTCAGATGTTATAAGCCATAGCTAGTGGGCAGCACGGTGGCTTAGTGGTTAGCACTTCTGCCTCACAGTACTGGGATCATGAGTTTGATTCCCGAACATAGCCTCATCTGTGTGGCGTTTGTATGTTCTCTCCGTGTTTGCGTGGGTTTCCTCCCACACTCCAAAAACATACTAATAGGTTAACTGACTGCTTTCAAATTGACCCCAGTCTCTCTGGCTGTGTGTGTGTGTATGTTAGGGAATTTAGACTATAAGCTCCAATTGGGACAGGGACTGATGTGAGTGTACAGCGCTGCGGAATTAGTGGCGCTATATAAATATATGATGCAGTAGGCTGGCAAGCAGAATTGCTCCACAAGGAAATTCTGTTGCCAATTTTGATATGATATTAGCTCAGTACTCAGAGTGCACTTCATCAGGGTGTACACCGAGTGAGAGATACTCTGTGCTGCAGCTCGCTGCAACATCTAGGGGAAGGGTGCCTAATGGTGCCCCCAGTTCATATAATGCCAAACAATAGTGCCCCCAGTTCATATAACGCCTATCAATAGTGCCCCCAAAGCAATCACATTACACCAAACAAGTGCCCCTGGAACATATTGTGCCCCTAGATAATTTTATGCCACACTGTAGTGCCCCCAGATAATATTGTGCCAAGTAGTGCCCCAGATTATAAAATTTCACACAGTAGTGCCCCAGATGATAATATGCAACAAAGTAGTGCCCCCAGATGATAAAAGCCACACAGTAGTACCCTCAGACATTATACCACACAGTAGTACCCCCCAGATATTATGCCACATAGTAGTGCCCTCAGATGATAATATGCCACACAGTAGTGCCCCCAGATATTATGCCACACAGTAGTGCCCCAATTCAAATTGTGACAGACACTAAAAACACTACACACTGCTCTGTAGTCCAATATGTGAGTCAACTCACCTCTCACACTGATGTTGTCCGTTCCTTATTGGGTAATAGAAGAGCTGTGAGAAAGCCTATCTGAGCTACATGGGATCTCCCTCCCTCCTGCTTGTGCTGACCCTGCAGCCCACCCTTAATGAAAGTCAGCCTGGCGATTTACTTCCAGGACTGCTTCACTGTCTGGCAGCGGCACTCCCTCTTGTGGTCAGATTAAAAACCACAAGTAAAAAACCCCCCCAAAAAAAGATAGGCCGGTGGTCCACTGAGGCCGCCTGCTATCGGGAAAATTCTCGGTTTGGCCTATCGGGAAAATTCCTGGTTATTAGCCTATGGCTAATCCGCCCCTGATTGGGTGTGAGAATTCCGCAATGTTATTTCGCAGCAGAGTTCCCCTGTGACCATCCCAAAGGCACTCGCAGTGGACAATTGAATTCCCACCAAAGAGATGATATCTGAACCAAGGCATCACATGGGGACATTCAATTAGCAGAGATGTTCCTGAGAATATTGTGGCTGCGCATTTTTACCATTAGTACGATCAAATATATACCCCATAGAACTGCAAGCAAAAATGAGTGCATTTTTCACTTTAAATATATATGCAAAATGTCTTCACAACCATTTCGGAGACACATTAGGCATATTTTTTCTACTTGAATCTCCCCATTGAATCATCTTAGTTGTGTAGAGGGGAACCTTATGCCCCATTTAAAAATCTAAGATGAGGCCTTCCTAATCCCCTTTATTGTCCAGAAAAAATGAAGGCTGTATTATATACTGGACATTGGAAGCTTTATTGCGTAAATATCTCCCATACACCTTGACAAAGTTTCTCCCTCTATCTCTATTGCACAGAATGCTGTTAGGTTCTTACCTGACCAAAGGTTTCTAAGGGGTGCACACACTCATTAATCCATACTTTATTCTGCCTCTGGATGCCCATGTGATGGGTGGTTCCCACATTGCAATGCTTGGTAACAGGACTGAGATGTAAGCCCAAAAATATATCCACCTTTGCAGATATATTTTACATTTGAAAATTATGGATGCCCTACATGAAGGCTTTGGTTGCATGAACTTACAACCTAAAAGTAACAATGTAAAGGATATAAAAGGCATAGTTGCAGGTTTTTCCCCAATGTGTTAGTCATGCATAAACTCATGTACTCTGTCATTTTATTAACATGAGTGTTGCTACCATATTACAGAATAGAGAGGCCACATTGTTTAGTCACGCCACTACATAGTTTATCCATGCCACACCACCAAGGTAAGATCAATTTTTGTGTGTTTCTGTCTATTTTTTATATAAATATCCACTTCCTGGATTTAATACTGGCATATCATACTGAGTATCAGGGCCACTGTGTTAGGATGTCATATCCAGTATTTCACCAGCATCTCATACAAACTGACTGCTCTGTGATTCCACATATTAACCAGCTCTGTGCAAGCGTTGTTTTTCAACATATTTATTATGCATGTACTGAGCTCCCACACATTACATTTTGTTCCCACACAATGATTGGTAGCACTGTTCCCTCACCTTTGACAATTCCATATCTGAGTTCTCACGCATTTTACGTCAACACTGTGCGAATCTGTATCTGGTTTTGTCAGTTAGTCATATTGATTATGCCAGTTCTGTGCCCTCACACATTAATTAGGCCAACTCTGTGCCTCCACACATCAATTATGCCACCTTTGTGTCCGGACACATTGATTATGCCAGCACTTTGCCACTTATGGCCCTTATATCCCCACTTGCTCAAGATTAATTTAAGACATAAATACAGCTGCACCGAGCAGTATTTTAGGAGAAACGCAAAAACATTTTCTTTTAATAAAAGGGGTAGTTCTAAAGTCCTAAGAAGTTGGACTTTTGATGCAATGTTTACACTTTTACACAGCATGCTTCTTCTGATTTTTCTGCCTCTCAACTTTTGGGAGGAATCTCCTGAGAACAGTGGGTAGCATGCATCTTGATATGCGCTGAGCAGACCATTTAGGTGCTGGGCCGGATTTACCACTAGGCAACCTAGGCACTTGCCTAGGGCCCAGCGGTCCCCAGGGGGCCCAGCAGCAAAGCGGGTGGTGGGGTATGCCAGCCAATAAAAAAACATTGTGTCCGAGGGAGAAAAAAACGGAAAAAAAAATCACATGATTACAGTGGCCCCCGGCAGACTCCTCCCCTCCTCTCTGTTCCGTTGCGTTCCACTGGATGTTGGGGTGAGTCACGCCGTGTGACGTCATCACGCTCGACATCATATTCAGAGAAGACTCATTGTGGAGCAGAGAGGAGCAGCGCACGTGACGGGGCAAGAAAGAAGACAAAACAGAACAGAAGATGAGAAAACAGAAAGAAGAAAACAGAAGAGAAGAAAGCAATTGAAAGGTATGCAACCTAACGGAGGACAATGGCACACTATGATAAAGGGTAAACAAGTTGTTTCAAACACAATTATGAAGGGGCACCATGGTGATGTGAAGGACACAGAGGTGATGTGAAGGGGCACAGAGGTGATATTATGAAGGGGCAAAGGTGGCAATGAAGGGGCATAGTGTTATGATGGAGGAACAGAAGTTACAAGGGGCACATGATTGGATTTATGCATATTATTCTTGCAAACAACTTAATAAGTATTTCTGTCCTGATTTAAGTACTTATTAGGTTGTTTTGACACAACTACCTACAAACGTGACTGCTCTGTAATTATTTAGTGTTGGCTTTTTTCTGTAGCAGGGTGGCCTAGCTCTTTTCACATGATCGGTACGCCCCCAATGATGCAAGTCACGCCCCCAATGGTTTGGCCACCCCTCCTTTTGCGGCACATGGCTTCCCTTCTCAACTATAGGGGTATATGGTATGCTACAAAAATATAGTGCAATGGATTGTTTTAGGTAGGGGGGTCCCAAACCAGTATCTTGCCTAGGACCCCATGAGGTCTAAATCCAGCTCTGTTTAGGTGCACAGGTTCAAATCCAAGAGTTTTGTGCTTTTCATTTCTTGTAAATGTCCACAGTGTTCTCATATATTAATGCAAGCTCTTTACCTCCCATGCATAAATTAAGGCAGTACTATGTCCTTATCAGTGATTACATCAGAATAGTGCACTCAGTCAGATTATGCCAGTATTTTGCCCCCACTTGAATTATGTTAGCTCTGTGCTTACGCACATGCATTAATTATACTACTTTTGCACTCCCACACATTAATTATGTCAGCTCTGTACCCTGAACTATTACACTCTAATTAACGCCCATTCTGGCATTTCTTCATATACAGAGCGATTATTACAGCTCTTTGTTCTCCCGCATAGGTTATGTTAACACTGTGGCCACAGAAATTGATTGTCAGATACGTGCCCCCACACACTATGTCAGCTCTGTACCCTCACATATTTAGTTTGTCAGTTGTATGCCCCACCTATGAACTCTGTCCTTGCTGCTCCTGAGCCAGGAGCATCAGTCCAGCTCTTTCTCTAGGCTCTGTAGAACTGGCACTATCTAATGATAGTTGGTTTTGGAGATTGAGAAGAGAATTTAATTTGTATGCAGACCATTATTACAAGATGCCATTTTAAGTATGCATGTCAAGTGATCTTGTCCAGAGAGAAAGTCAGACCATTGCTGCATGGAGGGACCAAGAGTGCACAAGGCTTCTAAAAATAGGGTTTGACTCCACTGTCACAAACCGTAGAAAGACCATTGCTGTGGACATGTAGGGGCATAAAATGTCAGTTGTTTAGGAGTGCTGAATAGACCAGCTAGTTTCTACCAGAACACATAACTAAACTGCTTTAGGTTACGAACACACTAACCTGTTTATGAACTCCATAGACAGGCCAGCATGGTCTTCACCAGCAGCTCCTGTTTGCCTTGATATATATATATATATATATTTTTATATATATATATATATATATATACCTGGATGCCCCTAGAACTTTCACAGGGGACCGTAGCATGAATTCATGATGTAGGGCATGATGCTATCAGCTGGTATTAGCACTGCTGAAACTGGAGGCGCTGTGTATTTAATGCGCCCCTGGTCTTCACCAGGGTCCCCTGCAAGGAGGTTTGGATTTTTCTGTGGGGGACGCGCAAGTCACGATTCTCCAGTACAGCTGCCAGCAAGGCAGAAGCAGAATGGACAGGCAATCCGGTTCAGAAGCAGGCGGACAGAGACAGTCCCAATACGTAATCCAGTAGAAGAGTCAGGAAACAAGCCGAGGTCAGAATCCACAAAGAAAGGCAGGGAACAATCAGAGAGGAGTCCGAAAACGGGCCAGAGTCAAATACCAGGAGTCAATATGATACACAGGGAATGCTGGAATAAAGGTGGAACCTGATACTCTGGCACCCTAAGGATATCAGAGATTTTAAACAGTCCTTAATAGACCTTAAATAGTGCTGGTCCAGATTCTAATTACCGGCGGCGGTGACGTCTCTGGGTGTCGCAGGGTCTGATATTGCATCCTGTTGCCTAGCAAAGGGGCGCGCATGTGCAATTCTGGTGGCCAGAAGCATGGAGGAGCAGTGGCAGGCGGGTGTCCCGGGGCAGACACAGAAAGACGACGCCTGACAGTACCCCCCTTTTCTCTTGGCACAAGGATGATGTTTAAGGAAATATTTTAATAAACGATTAGCATGCAGGTCTTTTTGTTTTACCCATGACCTCTTTTCTAGGCCAAAACCCCTCCAGTAAACCAGAAACTGAGGTTGACCATGGGATAGACGACAGTCTAAAATGCGGCTGACCTCGTATTCTTCGCCCGTCGTAGTTGGAATGGGGGAAGGTCGGGAGGGCTCCTTAAAGAATTTATTGAGTACCAGAGGCTTCAAGAGTAAAATGTGAAAAGCGTTATATACCCTAAGGGAGAAAGGAAGGCGGAGCTTGTAAGTAACCGGATTGATGTCTTGTAATATGGATAATGGTCCGTTAAACCTAGATGTGAATTTCATGGGGGGACCTTAAGTTTTAAATTGTGTGTGGAAAGCCAAACTTTATCTCCCACATGGAGAGCAGGGAACATCTTGCGGCGACATTCGGCTGCCACCTTGTAATAGGAGGAGGACTCTAGGAGTTCATTCATCTTGGTCCAGATGTGGGGAAAAATCACGCACCAAGGTATCTGAAGCAGGAACTGTAGAGATGGTGTTAAAGGACCTGTATTTACGCCATAATTGCGCATGCTATCTTCTGGATATGCTCGTTACATTACCATACGCATTTACACCTTCCCTCTTATGACATGCCTACTTCAGACCTTTAAACCTAATTTACTGTATGACACAGATTTCTATATATATAATATCTCCTGTATCAAGACATTGTAAATTCATAACCATAACGCAGATATATATGTATGAAATAGAATCTACTTGTAAAATAATGTAATAATATTATATACTATACGTATAAAAATAGTCAGGTTCTGGGCGCTTGTAAAGGAAAGATATATCAATTTAATATGGATAGGTCCACAATACGCTCCGGCCGGAACGAGACAGCTTAGATGTGTTAAACAATTAACATGCATCAATTGACACTGCCGAAAACAATGATAATGGTAAAATACACTATAAACTCAGTGTGATTGAAAATATGGTTAGAGTGCACTTGCAAGCTACTAAAATATGAAATGACAATTGATATGAACCGCAAAAAGGGAATGTAAGGAAATATAATGTCCAGAGTTGTAAAATAAAAATGTTGGTGATGATGAAAAATGCAAGCAAAAATGAAATTGGTAGCCGTTACTCACATGAAGCAGGGATGTCTGGCTGTCTATAATGCAGACAGGCACTTAGTAGCGGTCCCAGAGTCTGTGCTGATGAGGTTAGATATAACGTTGATTTCAATGATAAAAAGCACCCAGCAGAATGCCAATTTTTAAAACAAGAATGAGGAAGAAAGTTCTTCTAGTTCCTAAAGGGAAATCCTCTCCTTCTTGTTGAAAGAAAAAATGATCCCGCTCAAATAGCGTGTGCACGCTGCGGGATATCTTCGTGTTGAGATTAAATGTATGGATATCAAAATGCCTCCAATAATGGACAGGTACCCAGCAGAATATAGGAGGTGATGATCCAAATGTAGTCCTCCTAATCCCCAACGTAGTCTCTCTCTTTCTCATAAAGTTGAGGCTAAACAGGGGAAGCGGTAGTGCCGCTACGGATGAGCGCATACACGCTACAGGCTGGTCTCCGATGTGGATGTCTGTATATGGTAATGTAAGATGCTAGCATGCTAGTAAGTTGAATAAAACTGAGTTGAGGGACAGTCTCCAACGCGTTTCGCCCGGTGGCAATGGCCAGTGGGCTTCCTCAGGGATAGTAATGTAGTTATATACTATAGTCTATAGCTTAACCATTTAAAGCACTAACAATACACAGTGTACATTTTACTCATGTTTAAGTCTATTTCCTCATATTCACAATGTTAGCAGAGCCCTATTAAAGGGCTCATATATACTTTACTATTTTTCAATCTAAACAGGGAAAGAAATCCTGGGGGTGTGTCTGCGTAATCAGTCTGATCCAAAAAGGACACTTGTCTTCTGATGTATCTGATTGGAGGCCAATTGTTTAGATATGTAAATGTACCTAGCCTCACAGTTCTCTTCAGACAAAAGCTATGTACCTTGACGTAGTGGGAGAGGAGAGACAATAGTTATTTAAGGAAGGAAAATGGTATATATATAATAATCAATTATATATATCTTCTTCAGATGGTATTAGAAACAAATGTAGGCAGTAACGGATTTTGACCAAATACAATAAAAAAAATGGAGAGGACCTGGAGGACTTGTGAATATGGTTATTGTGGGCGAATTCAGTCCACGGTAGCAGAAACTCCAATTAGATTGGTCATCCAAGGAGAAGCAACGCAGAAACAGCTCCAAGGGGTAAATGTATCAATATGCGGGTTCTTCAACACCCGCGTGTTCAGCCTCTTCCGCGATTAAATTTCAAGCGGCACTGCATTGTAAAGGGAAGTTAACCCTTTACAATGCAGCGCCGCTTGAAATGTAATCGCGGAAGAGGCTGAACACGCGGGTGTTGAAGAACCCGCATATTGATACATTTACCCCCAAATCTTGGTTGATGTGTTCAGTGTGTCCATTTGTTTGTGGATGTTTTTTAACCTGATTTCTAAGCATTTGCAAAAGATCTCCACAAGGCCGATGTTATGATTCCTAGTAAACTCAGGAAGCAGCCACGGAAGTATAAATACAAATGTCTTTAATCCAGCAAAATATATAAGCAAAGATTCAGTTCGAGGAATATGCAGGTTTTCATGTAACAGCATAAACAGGTATAACTCCCAACATAAATATGAACAGTCGCGGTAGGAAAGTTCACAGAGCAACAGGTTCCAAGCAAATGACAGATATAGTTAAAATTCAGGAACAAATATAGAGTTACCCTATTGCCAGGATGCACAAGTCTGTCCAGGGAAGCAAACAAAGGAGTTGAGTCCAGGGTCCAGGCAGAGGTCCGAGCAACACAAATACAAGCAAATCCAGAGTCCAGGCAGAGTACAGGATCACAAGCAAACTAACATAGTCTGTTAATCAGGCCGAGGTTTTGGGCAACAAGAGTACAAGCAGTATCCAGTATCCAGGCAGAGTTTGGGGTCATGACCAAACAAGCACCAACGGTAAACAGGCCAAGGTCACAATGGGAGATCAAGCAGCATCAGAACCAAACTGGAACAGGGAGACACGAGCAGCAGCCAGGTATACACGGATGAACTGCACAAAGCACAGCTTGAGGCAGATATTTGAAGCAGTACGACAGGTGCAGTTCTAATTAGGCATCAGGCAAGGAGATTAACTCCAGGCATGTTGAAGAGTTCAGGAACAGAAAAGCAGCACCTCTGGTGGTATGAGATACTGCTGCTAAATACAAAGGATAGGCAGAGTCGTAACAGCCGATGCAAACTGAACCCCACAAACTGAAATAATTTCTTGCAGACACCCATAAAGGCGGAAGATCTCTTTAATGAATTTAGTGGCTAGCTCGGAGGCAGAGGGCAGACCTTTCTGTGGAATGAAGTGTGACATCTTGGAGAACTGATCTACCACTACCCAGACAGTGTTAAAGCCATGGTTCATGGGAAGGTCACTAATGAAATCCATAAATATGCTAGTCCAAGGACTGCCGGGAACTGGTAGAGGATGGAGAAGTCTCAAAGGTGAGTGTCGTAGAGTTTTGTGTCTGGCACAGGTGTCGCATGCGGTGAAGAAAGTCGATGACATCCTGCCGCAGGGTCACCAGTAGTGTCGCCCTAGAAGAGCTAAGGTTTTCTTAACCCCGGGTTGAACACAGAAGTTGGCATTATGTGTCCTTCTTAGGGCTTTGACACAAAGGTGTGGCTCCAAGAAGGAACACCCAATAGGAGGAGTCTTGGTACGGGTAAGAGCCACAATGTTAGTGGGGTTGACGATAGGACGGAACTGTATCAGCAGGAAGATTAGTCTTATCAAAGGACTAAGAAAGAGCAACGGCCTTAGAATTCTTGATTAAAGGACGAAATGTAAGTGTGAAATCAAAACGAGAGAGAAAAGACGACTAACGGGCCTGTCTATGATTGAGGCAATGAGGAAAACGTAAGTATGTAAGATTTTTATGGTCAGTAAACATTGTCAGAGGGTACAGGGCACCTTCGAGGAGGTGTTGCCATTCTTAAAGAGCAGAATTTATAACCAGTAACACCTTATCATCGATCACATATTTCCTTTCACTAGGTGAGAATTTCCTGAAAAAGAAACTACAAGCATGCCATCTACCAGAGGAATCTTCCTGAGAAAGGATAGCGCCAATACGAACAGAGGAAGCATCAACTTACATAAAGAATGGTTTTTGCTGGTCTGGTGCGCTTTCTTCAGAGATTCATATGCAGTCATGCATATATTCAGGTATTACGGGTGAGGTCAGTAATGAGTGCGATGAGACTGGAGAAATCTAGAATAAATTGTCGATAATAATTTGCAAATCCGATGAATCGCTGTACTGCCTTAATGCCTAACGAGAGAGGCCAATTTAAGATGACTGAGACCTTATCCGGATCCATCTCCAGGCCCAAACCGGAGACTAAGTAACCCAAAAAGGATGCTTGTCTTAGGGCTAACGGCAAATGTCATAAACTTGTAGAACAAGCCTTCACCTATAGCAGCCGTCTTTGCCGTAGAGCTGAACACGGTCACATGTACTCGGATGCCCCCAGGTCTTAAAACCAGATTAGTACAAGCTTATATATTTACCGTAGTGCAGGCGAGGGCCTGATGTCCGAAGATAGCGTAGTCCAGAACAGGCTGAGGTGAAAGGGCAAAAGCAGGCAGCAGAGTGAGATCCAGGCAGGGGTCAGGGCCGGCAGAAAAAAAGAATAGCCGGAGAACAGGCAGAGGCCAGGGTCACGAGCAATCAAACACAGAAGAGTCGATTCAAATAACACAGGAGCAGAATACAGAGCAGGTCAGCAGCCAGGAACTGAGCGCTATAACTGGCAGGGAGCCTTAAATACCAGGAAGAGCCAATAGTACCTGGAGGGGCACAGGAAGACAATCAGCCCCAACTTGGAGAGTAATTACTCCTAGATTGCGCACACCCGACTGCCCAGCTGGCCGGGTCGCAGCGGTATGTGCAGAGCAAAAACTGGAAGTGACACCCCGGTCGTCATGACGACAACCAGGATGTGTCTGAGAGGCCAGAGCGAGTGGCAGCGGTGCCAAGGCGCTGCGGCTCATAACAACTTGAGAGACAGGGAATACAAATTTCTCCAGTTTACAATACAAATGATTTTGTTTTAGGCGAGAAAGGACCTCTTTAACACGAGCGTAATGAGACTGAATATCACTGGAGAAAATTAAGATGTCATCAAGATATATGACAATATGACAATTGAATGATAAAGGAGGTCCCGGAAGATCTCATTCACAAATGCCTGAAACACTGGCGGGACATTGCATAACCCGAAGGCAGTCTTCCATTCCTCACCTTTGCGTGTGTGAATAAGATTATATGCTCCTCGGTGATCCAGCTTGATGAATATCTTGGAAACACTAATGCGATGAAATCAGTGATAAGGTGAAATGGGTAGCGGTTCTTCACAGTAATAGCGTTGAGGTGATGATAGTCAATACAAGGGCGGAGTGATCAGTCTTTCTTTTTAACAAACAACTGCCCCTGCAGGAGCGGTGGATCTCCTTATGGGCAGTGAAAGAGGATAGATAGATACCCTAGGGAATCTGTATCCCTGGTATTAAATCGATAGGACAGTCCCATGGTCGCTGAGGAGGTAATCTCTCAGCGGCTGCTTTGCTAAATACATCACAGAAAGAGTCATACATAACGGGAAGGGGAGACTCCGGAGAAAATACATGGCAGGTGGAGGACACTGGATTGGGCTTGACAGAGGCTAAACATCGATAGTGACACGGGGGTCCCCAGGAAGTTTCACTTGAGCATGCGTCCAATCGCATTGAGGAGAGTGGGTCCGAAGCCAAGATAAGTCCAGAATAACAGGGTTTATAGACTGTTGTAACCCCAGGAAACTGATGAGCTCACTCCTACCCGCAGCCGATCAGGCAGGTCCTCAATGGCTGGTAAAGATATGAACACACTAGGGGGTAAATGTATGAAAGTCCGATTTGTTCAACTCGCCGGAAATCGGCGTCTTTGTAGCTAAAATTTAAAGCGACGATGGCAGTTCTGATGGTCAGATGCCTAGAAGCATGGCGTCAGGTTGCTATAGGAGGAGCAATGGTAGGTGGGCATCTCAGGGCAGACACGGAGGGACGGGGTCTGACAATAAGACAAATCGGTTTAAATTCACAGAGACAAAATTGCTACAAGGCAGAGGTCAATAGCCATCAGGTCGCCAAAATAGTAATTATACAGTCCAAAGGCAAGGATCAGGATGTTCAGTAGAGGGCAGTAGAAAAAAGTAGTGTGGAATTAGCAAGGTCAAAACAGAAAAATCCAGCAACTGAATTGCACACAGGTATCCACAAGAGAGAGTATGATAGACAAAGATCAATAAACAAGCCTGGTGTTATGTAGCCGCTATGCACTCCATAAGTATGTTGTTACGGTTCAGGTACCTTAGTCAGTATTTTCGCAGGCTTATCTAGGGCGCAGAGTCTAATGGCCTTTCGGTCTTCACCAAGAACCACCACAAGGTAGGATGGGTTTTGCTGCCCCCAGGTGAACCTACTGACATAAGGGAAAAGGCTCTAAGTGATGGATAGACAGCAGGAAATATGACAGGGTGGTGCAAATAATAACGCACTAACCGTGAATTCCAGGGTCTGAAGCGGAAGCTGACTTGGTGCACAGTATCTGTTGTATGCCTTAAACAGGAGATGAGTCCAAAAGTAGTAGAAACACAGCCGGGTCGGTACACAGGAGATCGTCAGATATACGGTGCCAGAGAGAAATCCAGAGAGTAGCCAGGAACACTGCCGAGTCGGTACACGGGGGGTCAGTCCAATACACGGTGCCAGGGATTAGCCAAAGAATAGTCAGGACGCAGCCAGGTCGGTACACAGGAGTCTGAAGAAATGTAGAAGCACACAGGGAGCAGGATCACAGGAGTCAGGTACACAGGGAGAGATAGCCAGGAACAGGAAACACATTGCTCTGACACAGATAGCGTGTCAGAGCAGAGAATATGTAGTTTTTGAATTCCCCGCCCAGGAGTCACATGATCACCGCTGCGAAAACCCGGAAGTGCAGAGCCGCGATCAGAGGGAGCGCTAACCGCCGGAGAGGACAAGCTGCCAGACATCACCGACAGCGCAGCGGAGCGGGGAACAGGTAAGATCATAACATATGTAGTCTGCCATCCATTATGACTGAGCCTCCCGACGCACCCAGAACTCATGTGCATCGATTAAACAAGTACACATGCACCTTGGTTAATCACATATCCTTAGAAGTGTATTTTCAGAAGGTCTAACTATTCTTTTTGATATGCACAGAGCACACACATGGGATCTTTTGGTGCATGCTTTTCCAAATCACCAATTATGGCAACTGTTACCATACAGACAAATTTTGTTTTGTGAAAGCTGCATCAACACACAACACAATAATCAGTATGTGAAATCTGTGTGTTTGTACTTAAATGCAATACAATTAATATTTTCTGTGTTGTAACTGCAAAATTTTAGTGTATATTGATTAGAGATGGGCGGGCTCGGTTCCCCGAGATCCGAATCAATCCGAATTTTGCCTATCCGAGTAACGAGCCGAGCAGGTACTCTCCCGCCCATTCGGAATCGAAATCGAGGCAAAACGTCATTGTGACGTATTCGTATTTCTGAGCTCGGTTCTCGCGAGATTTGAACAGCATAAATACCAGCCTCCACAGCAATCCATCGCCATTTGACAGATGGAGAGAGCAGGGTTAGGTCACAGGCTATATTAGTGCAGGGACAGAGCAATAATTGTACACATTATTGTTTAAATTCTATTCTATACAATTCTATTATTATTAATACCAATTCTATTAGCAATTGTTAGAGCAGGAAGAGAGGAGGATAGAGGAGGCTTTTTTTTTTTTTCATTTTTCTTGCACTACAAGTGCTTTGGGGTCTCCCATATTCCCCAGTGTTTTAGACTAATTATTCTGGCTGTCAAAAGTGATATTTGTCAGCAGTATTTCTAAAAAAATGTTGCACTACAAGTGCTTTGGGGTGTCCCATATCCCCCAGTGTGAAACACTAATTTTTCTGGCTGTCAAAAGTGATATTTATCAGCAGTATCTTTACAATTTTTTGCACTACAAGTGCTTTGGGGTGTCTAATATTCCCCAGGGTGAAACATTTAATTTTTCTGGCTGTCAAAAGTGATATTTGTCAGCAGTATTTCTAAAAAAAATTGGCACTACAAGTGCTTTGGGGTGTCCCATATTCCCCAGTGTGAAACATGAATTTTTCTGGCTTTCAAACGTGATATTTATCAGCAGTATCTTTACAATTTTTTGCACTACAAGTGCATTGGGGTGTCCCATATTCCCCAGTGTGAAACATTAATTTTTCTGGCTGTCAAAAGTGATATTTGTCAGCAGTATTTCTAATTTTTTTTGGCACTACAAGTGCTTTGGGGTGTCCCATATTCCCCAGTGTGAAACATTAATTTTTCTGGCTGTCAAAAGTGATATTTGTCAGCAGTATTTCTAAAAAAAAATTGGCACTACAAGTCTACAAGTGCTTTGGGGTGTCCCATATCCCCCAGTGTGAAACATTAATTTTTCTGGCTGTCAAAATTTATATTTGTCAGCAGTATTTCTAAAATGTTTTGGCACTACAAGTGCTTTGGGGTGTCCGATATTCCCCAGTGTGAAACATTAATTTTTCTGGCGGTCAAAATTGATATTTGTCAGCAGTATTTCTAAATTTTTTTGGCACTACAAATGTGCTTTGGGGTGTCCCATATTCCCCAGTGTGAAACATTAATTTTTCTGGCTGTCAAAAGTGATATTTGTCAGCAGTATTTCTAAAACATTTTTGCACTACAAGTGCTTTGAGGTCTCCCATAATCCCCAGTGTTTTAGACTAATTTTTCTGGCTGTCAAAAGTCATATTTGTCAGTAGTATCTTTCTAATGCAATACTTTCCACTACAAGTGCTTTGGGCTCATTAAAATGGATTCAAAGCAGTCCACATATGAGCAGAATCAGCAAGCAGGTGCTGGCACCAGTCCTGATGGTAGTGTTCCCAGTACATTATCTAGTAAAGCCTATGTAAAAGTACATAGTCTTTTGAAATCAGGGAAAAAAAACACACACCAAAAAAAAAATTACTGTGTTGAAGCGAAAAAAAAGTGTAACTGAGGAAAAGTTGAGTGCCGTTAAAAAAAAAAATTGCCAACATGCCATTCTACACATGCAGTGGCAAAAAAAGAATGAGGCCTTCGCCTTTCTCTATTAGTGACAGATCAAAAAATGTTACTGAGCCTTCTTCTTGTACGGTTACTCGTGACCAAGCAAGACCAAGTCATTTGGAGTCTAAAAGTGGTGCACAACTACTGTTACGCGTGAAAGGCGAGCTGCAAGAAAACAGTAAGGCATTAGAGGATAATGTATGCTCAGAATCAGAAATGACACCAATCCCTTTGGAGAGTCCATCCACCAGTGGTATGTGTAATCGTGAGCATTCTGTTAGTGTACCTATAAAGAAGGGTCCTTTCAGCAGTTCTGCTGATGTGTTCCTTAACAGCCCGAGTGTAGCCTGTGATACACCAATTGAGGATGCCACTTTGGAATTAGAAGAGGATGAGGGGGAGATTTGTGTAGGCAACGAGGGCGCTAATGATGATGTTGATGAGGATGATGCAGACAGATACCAAATTGCCTTTCTCAATTTCTATTTATATTCTAGACTCTATAACGGCGGAATAGTTTCCTATTTTACTCCTAGTGGAGAGGGGGTCTGATGCAGACAGATACCAAACTGCCTTTGTCCATTTATTTTTTTATTCTAATTCTACAGTCTATGCAGGCTGCTTTTTTTCTATTCATCTACAAGTGGGGGGGAGGGTCATAGACAGCCACCAAACCACCTTGGTCCATTTATTTTTTATATTGTTCAGTCTATGCAGGCTGCTTTTTTTTTCTATTCAACTACAAGTGGAGGGCAGGGGGGGGGGGAGTCATAGACAGCCACCAAACGACCTTGGTCCATTTATTTCTTATATTGCTCAGTCCTTGCAGGCTCATTTTTTTCTATTCAACTACAAGTGGAGGGCAGGGGGGGGGTCTATAGAGACTGAAACCAAACTGCCTTTGTCCATTTCAATTTATATTGTACAGTCTATAACGGCTGCATTTTTTAGTATTTTCTACAAGTGGAGGAGTGCTAGAGAGACAGAAACCAAACTGCCTTTGTCCATTTGTTTATATATTTAACTATAAGTGTAGGGTGTAATTTACACCCAAAGATGATGGCTGCATTGCCAATAGGCTAAGATGAAGAGGAAGACAATCAGGTTTGTGTGCAGAATTAAGGACGGCCTACCAGGGATTAAACTGTTTTCTTCCTAATTTATTAGCTTTAGAATTACCTTACTTATCCAAGAAACAGGTGGAGCACTAAATTAGGTTATTTTATGCCCATAAACATTGATTTTTAAACAAAATTGCAAACCAAAACCAAAACACAACGGTAATCTAGATCCAAAACCAAAACACGGGGGTCAGTGAGCATCTCTAATATTGATTGATCACTTTAATTACACAGTAGCATGGATGTGTTTGTGCTAGTGTGCACCCACCAGCTTTATCCATTTTAAGGCTAACAGTTGATTTTAATGTTTCTGTAACTCCATAGGTTAATAAAGCTTCCTGAAACAGGGTTAAGGCATAAACCACAAAGCATCATAGTTTCATAAAAGGATGCTACCAATACATGCTTAATTGCAAATGTAGCTGGGTTATTGTGTGCAAAGCTCATTATTATTAATCATATTTATTTTGTATTGCACTATTAAATGTTATTGGTACTGGCTCAGAAATATTGTAAGTAGATAAAGGTGGGGTGGAAGTCCCAGTTTGAGCCTCATCCTGGGCAAAGACTGCATCTCAGCTATCATAATATCTCTTGCTTCACTGGGAGACAGATAAGACTATGGGTGCTCCTCAAGTATTAGAAGATTGGGGCCTGATTCATTAAGGATCTTAACTGAAGAAACTTCTTATTGCAGTCTCCTGAACAAAACCATGTTACAATGCAAGGGGTGCAAATTAGTATTCTGTTTACTTAAATACTGACTGTTTTTTCATGTAGCACACAAATATCAACTTTAAATTTCAGTGTACAAATAAGCTATCAAGTATTTGTGTGCTACATGAAAAAACAGTCAGTATTTAACTTATGTGCAAAACAGAATACTAATTTGCACCCCTTGCATTGTAACATAGTTTTGTCCAGGAGACTGAAATAAGAAGTTTCTTCAGTTAAAATCCTTAATGAATCAGGCCCCTGGTCTACACTTTACTTTCTTGTAAGAACATCCAAGGCTTAGTAATTCTCTAGTTTGAGTAGTGGCAGTGTGTGTGTGTGTACGTGTGTGTGTGCTTGTGTGTGTGTGTGTCTGTCTCTGTCTGTCTGTCTATCCTTTTGTGACTGACTAGAATCTTTGCATAACATTAATTTTCTTACATTCATCAAGACACCCTTTAATTTAGAGAAGAAAAACAACAAAGTATTTTGTTTTTGGTTATTTTGCCAGTTATCTGTGCATTTGTTTTTGTACATGTCCTCGTGCAGCATACTGAAATTTCAACTATTGGTGGCTCCTACATGAAGAACAAATTGTGGGAACAAGGTAATAAATGATAATACTATATTCCCAGTGTCATAATACAATTACACTGCATAGATTTAATTAATAAGGTAATGTTACAAATGATAACGATAAGCGATAACAGTGAGAAATTTTCAGAATACAGACCAAGTGGTAAATTGCTCAGCAAGTTATGAGCTATGCATAAATAGGTATGAATCAAAACATGGAGGGCCACTGCATCTTACTTTTTTTTTTGCATTCTAAATTACCCCAGTGTGGTTAGGTCCCTCTTCACCCCACACATGCTGTGGGGCAGAGCAGGGCTCATGCTGCGGTGCCGGAAGGGTTAATGTCAGGTGCCCAAAGGGTTCATTTTCCGTACTGTGCTTCTACTATATGTGAATGTACTTTAAAAATGTATTCAAACTGTATTTAAATAATACTACTCTCCTACAACCGGTAAACAGTTGACACTTATGTTCCGTGTGTAGCTGAGTCATTTGTCATTCTATAACAATTATCCGTGGCGGTCTACCTACCATGTAAACATGTTAAAGGCATAGCATGAGCATGTGGATTTGGTAGCCATGGTTTGATGATTACATATGAAGAAACCTGCTTGCAGACACCAAAAGTAAAAGTGGGGTAGAAGAAGTGTGCTGTGATGAGCAAGTGAATGCCCATAATGGAAACTGGTGAGCAAAGGCCAATTAGGCAGTCTGCTTACCAGGTTCACCAGAGGTGGAGGAGAAATATATATATAAATATATATATATATATATACATATTGTTATGTGCGTATTGTCGCTAACCAATAACGATTGTCGAACCTCGAGTTGTGTTTCCAAAGCACAAAGATTTATTCGCAAATAAAAGAATAAATATGCTCAAGCGAAGTAATAGTAAATACAGCTGTTACTTATCGCAGGCGCTCTGGATCCAGTGCAGTCATTCAATCCTGAAGTCTGGGGACAAGATGTCTGCACTCTGGATCACAAGCTGCTGCTTATATACACAATCAAATACAGTAATACAATGAAGATGGTATAGCTTGCATCTATTGGTCCGGGTCTCAGGAATGTCCAAGGGGTCGTTAATCATTGGCTGGTTCATCCTAAGGAATCCAAAGGAGGGGGTCATCTCTGCAGGGGTTATGCTCTGCTCTTCCCGCCAGGATTCCTTAGAGTAGTTCATAATTCCCTATCATTCATAACTTGCGTATGCACTCTGCGATTCCCTCGCAGAGTGAACCAAACAGTAGGATATGTAACAAGGTTCATTATGATACCACTCATGATGTTATTCCTTTAACCCGTTCCGTGTATTTCACTAATATGCATGTAACTCTGATATAACATATAAATACTACTATATTTCGACATAACTGACTATGTGTTGCAACTACCGTTAATGTGTACTATTTTATAAGTATGCGTGTTTGTGCGAATGTATGGTAAAAGACCAATTACTGTTGCTGCCACGTGTAGTGGATGCGTACGCCCTTTCACGCCGTAGCGTGCCCTTGTACGTCGATGCGTACCGTACGCATCTTTTCAGACAAAGACAACCAAGTTTGCTAGACTTTAATTGAAATGACTTTATCCAATTTGCTGACTTCGACAGTTCCACCCTTTGATAGTGTAATAAACTATCACCCAATCACCGTTTCAAGTTCAGGATTATACAATACTTCTTCACAGACCATGATCTCGGTATCTGGTACCACCCTCTCAGTCTCTTTCTCAGTGTTACTCCTATGAGACCGTTTTCCACACCTCAACACAGTAGGAACACATTTGACAACTAAACCAATTGCTAAGATGACACCCAGTATAAGGAGAAGGAGCTTACCTACACTCGCAATCATTTCCTGTACCCACTCCCCCAGACCAGAGAACCATTTTGCTGGGTTCAACCATGAGAACTAACCCGCCACCTTTTCCCTGACCTCATATAACGAAGAATTATGGCTCTTTCGAAATTCCCATTTCAGCTGCAAAATTTCATCCATCTTCCGGTCTATAACCTCTTTAGGGTCATCAGTATTATTAGTAATGTACGTGCAACATTTGACACCGAACTGGGTGGCCAGTGTCACACAGTACCCACCAGTAATAGAGGTGAGATAATTTAGTACCAGTCTATGTTGCACCAACTCCTTCTTGTACGCTTGTAGCTCCCTTCCAGTATACCTGAAAGTGTCATCATACATCTCGGTGATATTATCTATTAATTTAGCTAGGTCTTGGATATATTTAAAGTTTAATGTTCCCCGAGCAGTCCTGGTGAGATCTAGAGCAACCATAACTTGGAAACCAGCAGTTTCACTAATCAACTTTGTAGCTATGGGTTCCTCACCAGGAATCATATTTCTCTTGCCACGGTGTTCATACTGTGTGTGTATGTATGCTGGTGATGTAGTCTTGTGAATATCTACCATTTCTTCATGAGTAATAGTCATGATTTCAGGAACCAGTTTAGCTAGGAAACACAAGCCCTTGGAACTCGGAGTTACCCAGGAATAAGCTTTTCTTCCACAAACAAAATACACATCCTCAGGGAGAACATAAGGAACAGTATGCCCATGAATTATATCACACAGAGTTTTGATAAAACTACCCATGCCTAGTGTCTCCATCTGCTCTAGACACGTGTCGGCATTAATGACATTTTTACATTTATCTGTAGAGACTTTTCCAATGGATACCTTCTTATGTTTGGTTATACGCCCTAATTTGTGACTTCCATCAACATTCCTGCCTAGTAGTGACCTTGTCAGTCTCCCTCTAAAATGAGTGTGGCGAGCCATTGTCTGATCTGATAGGTCAGCCTCCCAATTCTCCAGGCGCTTTGCAGGAGATATGTTTAGGCACAGCAAAGATCTGCCTATGGAGTATTGTCGAAGCGTCAGACTAGGGGACCTAGTATTATTGTACCTCCCTTCTATGGGCCTCCCACCCCTTAATTCGAGTACTTCGGATATGTTTAGAGGGAATGGCACTAGTCCTATGTTATGCTGCCCTTGAGGCACGTGAGAGCACACCCAACACTCGGTTTGGTTTAGCACCTTACCCACCAGGGAGTGATAATCCTCCAAAGGATGCCTGCCTATATTCAGAGTAATGGGGGACTGGCATCGTTGGATGCATCTCTCTTCAACTAGGGAGTCGCAGAACTTGCAGATACAATATTCATCAGACAATAGCCCCTCACACTGCCTCCGAGTTCCTGAGCTAGCAGACCTTTTCATAACCCCTGGACCAAGTTTGATAATGGGCTGTTCAGAGTATCCTATTAACTTTTCTTCGGCCTCCATTTCATCCGTATCACTCCCAGAACTCTCCTCCGTCCTCCATCCGCCTTCACAAAAATAGAATGTCCTAGAAAAAGTAAAAACAAGGAAAATCCTGGCACAAAAGAAAAACAAAAACCGCCACTCTATCGCTGGAAAGATAGTTCTGAGGCAACGTCTCTGGTTCAGGTGTCTCAACTGCAGGCTTTAGGTCTCCCGGAACAGGCTCACAAGTGACAGCTCTATGTCGTTGGTCTGAATTTTGTCTTGCACTTTCTCCGGATTATGGACTCTCCTGCAGTGGGTGGAATGGTACGGGCCTTCCCAATGGTCTGTTAAACAACCTGAACGTAAGAAATTGCGGATCATAACATAGTCTCCAGGTTCAACATCATGACAGTTCGTCTCTGGCATACCAGGTGACAGCATTTTTAGTTTTTGTTGTTGTTGTTTCAGCTGTCTACTTATTCTTATAAGATATTGTACAGTCACTTCATTATTACACTTTAAGTCGTCTTGTGGACTCACGATCAAATGAAGTTGTCGTCCGAACAGTATCTCAAAGGGGGACAGATTAAGAGGAGGTCTAGGAGTGGTTCGAATGCTGTGGAGGACCAACGGCAAAGCCTCAGGCCATGCCAACCCAGTTTCAGCCATTATCTTACCCAGTTTGTTCTTTATAGTACCGTTTACTCTCTCCACCTTACCACTGGCTTGTGGTCGGTAAGGGGTGTGAAGTCTGCTACTGATTCCCATGAGTTTACACATATTTGGAAGACATCACCAGTAAAATGGGTACCCCTATCACTTTCAATGATTCTAGGGATACCGAACCTACACACAAAGTCTTGTACAATTTTCTTTGCAGTGAACACAGCAGTATTAGTGGCTGCCGGATATGCTTCTACCCAACCGGAAAACACATCAATACACACTAACACATACTTTAGATTCCTGCATGGTGCTAATTGGATATAGTCAATTTGTATTACCTGAAAAGGTCCGTCTGTAGGAGGGATGTGGGATGGCTCAGTTGGAATAGTTTTCCCAACATTTTTCCTCAAACAAGTAAGACATGACATTGCTTTCTTACCAGCTTGAGAGGAAAATCCGGGAGCACACCAGTATGCTCTCACCAGTTTGCACATACCTTCTTTACCCAGGTGAGTCAGGCCGTGTGCTGCTTCAGCCAGGCTTGGATAGTATGTTCGGTGAGCTACAGGCTTACCTTGTCCATCCCTCCAGAGTCCTGAGGACTCTTGACCACATCCCTTCGCCTTCCAGACCGCCTTCTCCTGCAGGGAACACAAATCTTGCATTTCAATTAATTTCTGCGTGTCTAATGTCTGAAAAACCATCACAGTCTCGGTCGATACAGTCATAGGTTGCCCTGCTGCCCATTTAGCAGCTTCGTCTGCCCTGTTGTTGCCCAATGACACTGGGTCTTCTTCAAAGGTATGGGCTTTGCACTTTATGACGGCTACTGTTCTGGGTAACTGTATCGCTGTCAGAAGTCCTTTTATGTGTTGTGAGTGTGCCACTGGTGTACCTGCTGCTGTCGTAAAGTTTCTAAGATGCCAAAGGGCCCCAAAATCGTGCACTACCCCGAAGGCGTACCTAGAGTCAGTATATATATTGGCTGATTTACACTCTGCCAATTCACACGCTCTCCTTAGTGCTACTAGTTCTGCCACCTGGGCTGAGTGAGGTGGGCCAAGGGGTTCAGCTTCTACCACATCCTGGTCGTCTACAACAGCGTAACCAGTACATAGCTCTCCTGTCTCTGTCTGTCTATGGCAACTTCCGTCTGTATAAAACGTAAAATCTACATTTTCTAAGGGGGTGTCACGTATGTCGGGCCTTGCAGTAAAGGTCTGATTCAGGTGTTCCATACAGTCATGCGTGTCAGTATTCTTGCCTAACTCATCATCACCCAGGGTCTCCTCACCTCCCACCCTTTGTGTCTCTTGAGACACATACGGAAGGTATGTAGCTGGATTTAAGGTGCTACATTGTTTGATGGTGATGTTTGAGGGTGCCATCAGGGCTAGTTCCCACTTTGTAAATCTAGCTAAAGAAACATGTCTGGTTTGGGCTGAATTTAACAGAGCTGATACAGCATGGGGTGTATAGATGGTTGAATTATGTCCTAATACTACATCCTCGCTCTTACTTACTAGAAGGGCCGTCGCTGCTACACTTCTGAGACATGTTGGGAGTGATCTTGCCACATTGTCTAATTGTGCACTGTAGTATGCTACTGGTCTGCTAGCGTCACCATGTTTCTGTGCGAGGACACCTGCTGCACAGCCATCAGCTTCTGTACAAAATAGCTCAAAAGGCTTTTCATAATCAGGTATTCCCAATGCAGGTGCTCTAGTCAGACTATCTTTAAGATTAAAGAACGCTTGCTCTGACTCTTCTGTGTGTACAACACATTCTGGTTTTGAGGAAGAGACTAGCTCCTGCAATGGTAATGCCAGAATAGAAAAACCTGGGATCCAGGACCTACAGTATCCACACATTCCCAAGAAAGTACGAATCTGCTTCTGGCTCTGCGGCAGAGTCATGTGTTGTATGGCCTCAATTCTGTCGGTTGTCAGGTGTCTTAGCCCCTTAGTGAGGCAGTGTCCTAAGTATTTGACCTTAGTCTGACATGGCTGTAATTTATCCTTTGCCACCTTGTGCCCTGTTTGTGAAAGATGAAGCAACAACAATTTAGTATCATGTAAACATGACATAAAAGAATCAGAGCATAACAACAAATCGTCCACATATTGAATTAGAACAGACCCATTGTGGGGTTGAAAGGATTGCAAACAGTCATGTAAGGCTTGGGAGAAAATACTGGGGCTGTCAATGAACCCCTGGGGTAGTCTGGTCCATGTGTATTGCACTCCCCTGTAGGAGAATGCAAAAAGGTATTGGCAGTCAGGGTGAAGAGGGACTGAGAAGAAAGCAGAACATAGATCAATGACAGTAAAATGACTGGCAGACGGTGGAATCTGCATGAGGATGACAGCTGGATTCGGCACTACGGGGAATTGGCTCTCAACAACTTTGTTAATTCCCCTTAAGTCCTGGACTAATCTATAGCCCCTCCCCCCACTCTTCTTCACAGGGAAAATGGGACTATTTGCTGTACTGGCTGTACGAATTAAAATCCCTTGTTGTACCAGCCTCTCAATAACAGGATATACCCCTAGTTCCACCTCCGGTTTTAATGGATACTGTGGGATTTTTGGAGCTATCCTACCACTTTTTAGATTGACCATGACAGGGGCTACGTTTGCCATCAGTCCAGTGTCCTGTCCATCTCTGGTCCATAGGGAACCTGGTATTTCCAGCAACATCCTCTTTACTTGAGATGGACTTTGTTCTATAACAGGAGAGTGTAACATTAACCTTTGAGGGGTGTCCAATATATCCTGTACCTCATGTGCGACCTTCTCCGGTATATCTAAGAACACACCATCAGAAGTACAGTATATGACACATCCCATTTTACATAACAAGTCTCTCCCTAGCAAGTTAGTAGGAGCCGCTGCAGCCAAGAGAAACGAATGCTTAGTATGCAGCGGCCCGATAGTAACTTCGGCAGGTTTATTTAGAGGATAATGTAACACTTTTCCCGTTACCCCCATAGCTGGAATGGTTTTACTGGTCACCTGTAGATTGAAAGGAGAGGTTATCACAGATCGGGCCACCCCTGTATCTACAAGAAAAGTTTGTTTCCTACCAGCTATGTCAACTATCATTGTTGGTTCTTCACTCTGACTCTCAGTTAACCTCACTGGCTGTAGACTACAGGTATGACCTGACCCCTAGCGCTGACTATTGATTTCCCGCGCAGCATTTGCTGCCGTAATATGCGCGGGTAGATGTGAGTCTTCTAGTCTGTGTGAATCCCTCCTTGGAGGATATCTATGTGACCCACCCCTATGTGTATTGAGTCTTTCCTTTTTACAATCTTTCCTGTAATGTCCTTCCTCGTTACAGTTGAAACACCTGATCACTTTAGGTTTCTTGTTATATGGGTTGTATGCTGGTGGTCGTGTATGCACCCTTTCTAGAGCCTGTATACTTACCGTCATTAACCTATCACTTTTCTCCTCCCTTTTTCTAAAAAGGTTTTTGTCGTGTTCCACAGCAACTTCTCTAAGAGAATCTACCGTGCTGCCTCTCCAACCAGGGGTTGAGGTTTGTACTCTTGTTTTTAGATTTTCTCTAAGGCCATCCATCAGTACCCCTACAGCTACCTCTCTGTGATGTGGGTCCTCACTTATGTTGGATATCCCAGTAAATCGTGTTATCGCTGCTATAGCTCTAGTGAAGTAATCTGCTGCTGTTTCACTATCCTTTTGTTTAATGGTGAAAATCTTACTCCGATTTACTACTACTGGAAAATAGATGGCTAAGTGTTTGACAATTTGTTCTATATTCTTTTGGTTAATCATATCAGTCAAGGTGTCATCTTCCTTCAACAAACAATCTTCAATGAATTTTTGTATGTTAGTATTGGGAGGAAGACACGCCCTCAACACTACACGCCAATCCTTATTGGTTGGTTCATGGGCATTTCCTAAGTCTTTAACAAATTTCTGACACTTAGCCAACTCTTTTCTAGGATCTGGGAATTCAGTCATAATGGAACGTAATTCTGATCTAGTCCAGGGACAATGCATTGTAACATTTCTTAAAGGAACTACACCATCCTTATCCGGTTTCCCATTGGGAACTGATATTGTGCGGACCGGGAACGCACCCTCTGGTGCACTGACTTCAGGGGACACTACAGGATTTGCTGGTTCTAGATTTAGAACGCTTTCACTCCTAGTGATCACGCTACTCTCACCTATCTCAGCCATTTTCTCGTACTTGCGCTGAGCCTCTAGTACACTAACAGCATGGGCAATGGCCGAAATCACAGTGGGTTCATCTTCACTTTCAGATACACTTGATTTAAACTGGCTTAAAACAGGATACAACTTAGCAATTTTTCTATTTTCAGTTTTAACAACGGCTGTACTTACCCCTCCCGCCACATAAGGTGGCGTGGGCGCGCTTGTGCTGAGTTCGCCACGCTTCGCAACGGTTACATCCGCCTTGCGCGCGCTTTTCGTCACGCCTACTTCCGGTTTGCATTCACTGCTCTGCCACGTGTTACCTTCCATTTGCCACAATTTTAAACAATCATTATGTTTATTCCTCACTTTTGTTGAGGTAATCAACCATACTTTATCTTTTACAGTATTCAGTACCTCTGCATTAAAACTTCCTATTGTTGGGAAAGGCCTATCACAAGCTTTGGTCATCTCGACCCACGTGTCACAATACACAGTTGCGTATGCACCATATTTCTTACACATGAGAAACCTCGCTGAACCAATAGGGCCTTCCTTAGGCAGTACACTGACCATCTCTAGCGTATGCTTAGCACCCATATTGAACAATATACCAACTCTTTTGCTACAATCACACCTAGAGATCTAATGCTCGGTGAACGTATTTCCTTTAGCCGCGTTCACTCGCTTTTCTCGCACCCGGCGAGGATCCCTAATACAGAAATATCACTGTGGGCCCCAAGGGCTATCAGCTCCTCGATACCCTGGCTCAACCACAAAATCTGCTGAGTTTATTATAACTGGGAGAACAAAGTCAATACAATCAACCAGCCTTTCCAATATAATTCCTCCTAGCTGCTTCACCAATCCGCACTCAAGATGCGGTTAGATCACACTGCCTACCAATACTAATTATTAGCAAACCTTGCAATCTCTTGGTAGCGCTTTTGCGAAAAAACACGTTTTCGCATTCGGTATACCTGCCCTGTATACCGTCCTTCAGTTGGGCAATCCGCCTCGTCAGACAGCAACTGAGTACAATGAATAATGAACAGTGTATCTACGTTACAACGTCACACACAATACACCTTTTCTGCGCAGAAAATCAAAAGTTCCCAACAATAGTAATAATGTCTCAGAGGCTTTCACAAGTAATTATACTATACATGTAAAATAACTATCAAAACGATTGTTTAACCACGTGGCAAGTCTACCGGAAGTTCGCGTACGCACAGCAGGAAATACACATACGCTAAGCAATGCAATACAGTTAAAACGCACAATGACAGTAAAAAGAAACAGTTTTCTCTTTTGTCCCTAGGTTCTAGTTAGCGTGCCCTAGATAATGCAAAACGGACATTCGGTTTCGCAACACAGAGTACAATTCAGGTTTTGAACACCATGCGTTCTTACCCGTTTATGACGCGTCTCCACCCTTTGTTGAGGAACCAAAATCCGTTGGTCTTGCGTATCATCGGCAACGAAACCTCCAAAGCTCACGAGCCCCCAAATTGTTATGTGCGTATTGTCGCTAACCAATAACGATTGTCGAACCTCGAGTTGTGTTTCCAAAGCACAAAGATTTATTCGCAAATAAAAGAATAAATATGCTCAAGCAAAGTAATAGTAAATACAGCCGTTACTTATCGCAGGCGCTCTGGATCCAGTGCAGTCATTCAATCCTGAAGTCTGGGGACAAGATGTCTGCACTCTGGATCACAAGCTGCTGCTTATATACACAATCAAATACAGTAATACAATGAAGATGGTATAGCTTGCATCTATTGGTCCGGGTCTCAGGAATGTCCAAGGGGTCGTTAATCATTGGCTGGTTCATCCTAAGGAATCCAAAGGAGGGGGTCATCTCTGCAGGGGGTATGCTCTGCTCTTCCCGCCAGGATTCCTTAGTTTTAAGTAGTTCATAATTCCCTATCATTCATAACTTGCGTATGCACTCTGCGATTCCCTCGCAGAGTGAACCAAACAGTAGGATATGTAACAAGGTTCATTATGATACCACTCATGATGTTATTCCTTTAACCCGTTCCGTGTATTTCACTAATATGCTTGTAACTCTGATATAACATATAAATACTACTATATTTCGACATAACTGACTATGTGTTGCAACTACCATTAATGTGTACTATTTTATTGCGTGTTTGTGCGAATGTATGGTAAAAGACCAATTACTGTTGCTGCCACGTGTAGTGGATGCGTACGCCCTTTCACGCCGTAGCGTGCCCTTGTACGTCGATGCGTACCGTACGCATCTTTTCAGACAAAGACAACCAAGTTTGCTAGACTTTAATTGAAATGACTTTATCCAATTTGCTGACTTCGACAATATATATATATATATATATATATATATATATATACACACACACACAGTTGCTGAAACTAGGCATTATCTACGCATAGCGTGGTCTTTGGGCATCTTTATCTCCAAGAAGAACAAGAAGTTGCAGTTTTGTGTAGACAACAGCCGGTAGAAAAATATGCTTATACCCTGCCCCACTCTTGATATGAGTTAGAGGTATTGTCAGATAGAACTAACACCAAATTTTCAAGAACTCAACATTCATCACCCTATTTGACCTACTCAACTTCAAGGTCATGTACTTTGTGATTAAGAATGCGCCATCCACTATCCAGCACCTGTCAAGGACCTACTGGAAGGGTGTGAAGGTTTTTCTCAGGCTTACTTGGATTATATTGCCATTGTCAGTAAGACCTGGGGAACATCATCTACAGAATGTAGGGCAGGTGTTAAGAAAGATTCAGAGGTAGATCTGACAATTAGGGCAGCAGACAAGTGCCAAATGGGGACATTAGTTACAATATGTGGGGCATTGGGTGAGGTCAAAACCTGCAAAGGTATAGGCAATCCAAGAATGTCCCCGACCCACAACCCAGGGACCTGGCACTCTTAGGGACTGCATTTAGTGCTGTTGCAGTAGAGCCTTACACTTCAGATTTACAACTATAACAATGTTTATAAGTGTGGAAAATCCCATAACAATGCAATTGAGCTGTACCAACAGTAGGAGCCAGACCCACTGGATAACCTGCAGGACTAGTAAATTGCGGAAAAGGACCGTTTAGAAATGTATGATTGTAGATGCAGTACCAAGACTGGCCAGCTCAGTGACTGTAGTATAGAGCAGCTTCTTTCCTGGCAGATCACTGATGTGAATACAGAGCAGGGGTTATGATCTAAACTGAAGTGTCATCTAGGTATCGCTCTATAGAATGAGAGTGCAATTCTGTGTGCACAATAATATGCACAGTACAAGTGATAGGATAGGCCAGAGACACTGTGCAAGCGGCAAGCATAGTAACCAAGTACACATGCAGGCTAAAATTTGGCCAGCAAAGCAGAATCATCAGGGTCACCATCAGAGAATCAGTCCATACAGCAAATCTGAATTGTCAAGTCACAGGCAGAAATTTGGTCCAGGCAATCAATGCAGTTTGGTACACAGATAAATATTTGGTCCAGCCAACTATTGTTACGTCTCACTAGAGAGAACTGGTATTGGCACTGGCCTTCCCAGGGTGCAGAGTCTAACGGACCCCCCGGTCCTCTCCAAGAACTGCCACAAGGCGGGATGGATTTCAGGAACTGTAGCCGGTTCAGTACACAGAAGGTCAGCCAGTGCGTGTTGCCAGGGATTCAGCAGAGGCAAGGTTAAATAGACAGGCTGGGTTGGTACACAAAAAGTCAGCCAGTGCGTGTTGCCAGGGATTCACCAGATGCAGGGTTAATCAGATAAGCCGGGTCAGTACACAAAAAGTCAGCCAGTATTCACAGGGAGAAGTGCACAGGGAAAGCACAGGGATCAGGAGCAGCCAGACTCTAAGTACACTTGTTGCTCTGACACAGGAGAGTGTCAGAGTGGAGACTAAATAGTGGTGAAGTTTGAATTCCCCGCCCCTCAGGTCACATGATCAGACAGACCTAACAAATAGTAGGGAAGTTAATTCCCCCGCCTCTCACGTCACGTGATCAGACAGACAGACCTAACAGTACCGCCTCCCTCAGGGGTGAATCTCTGGACACCCTATAGGGTTTAAAAGGAAATTTAGCATGAAAATCCTTTAAAAGTCTAGGTCCCATGAAGGTCCCTAGCAGGAATCCAAGAGCGCTCCTCAGGTTCATAGCCTTTCCAGTCAACGAGGAATTGTAAAGAACCTCTAGAAATGCGGGAGTTAAGAATCTCTTTGATTTCAAATTCTTGATTCTGTGTGTAGAGGGCAGCGGGAGGTCTCCTAGTAGAAGATAACTTGTTAATGACAAGGGGTTTCAGAAGGGAAACATGAAACACATCTGGAATTTTCAAGGTGGGAGGAAGACTCAATCTAAAAGCCACCGGGTTTTTGACTTCTGAAATTTTAAGAGAATTTTCGGGAAAAGAAGCCACGTGGAGAGAGTTTCCCCGATGAGTCCCTTTGAGATAATATGGCTCCTACGCCAACCGAAGATACATCGACTTCCAGGAAAAAAGAAAATGAAGGATCAGCCTGAGATAGAATGGGGGCAGAAGTAAAGGCTCTTTTCAGTGAAGAAAAAGCCTTGACCGCTTCTGGAGGCCAGGACTTAGAATTGGCGGATTTCCTGGTTAGAGCAGCGATGGATGCTATTAAAGGTGAGAAGCCCTTGATAAATTCTTTGTAGTAATTGTCGAAACCTATGACCTTTGCACCTCCTTAAGTCCAACTGGCTGAGGCCATTCCAACACTGCCTTCAGTTTCTCGGGATCCAAGAGCAGACTAGTGCCGGACACCACAAAGCCTAAGAAGGGAAGGGAATCTTTTTCGAAGAGACATTTCTCTAGCTTACAATATAATTGGTGCTGACGTAAGTACCAAGGAGACATGTCTACAATGAGATGATATATCAGGACAAAATATAAGAATATTGTCCAGGTAGATGACTACAAATTGGTACAGAAAATCCTGAAAAATTTCATTGATAAAGTTTTGAAAAACGGCAGGGGCATTACTCAAGCCAAAAGGCATAACGAGGTATTCAAAGTGTCCAACATGGGTATTGAATGCCGTTTTCCACTCGTCTCCTTGTTTTATACGAATGAGGTTATAAGCGCCTCTGAGATCAAATTTGGAGAACACTGATGATCCCTTAATCCTGTCAATTAACTCGGAGATCAAGGGTAGGGGAAATTTATTTTTCACCGTTATGTCATTGAGACCCCGGTAATCGATACAAGGATGAAGACCACCATCCTTTTTCTTTATGGAGAAGAACCCAGCCCCTGCTGAGGAGGTGGATTTCCTATTAAAACATCGTTTCAGATTTTTTTCAATATACGTAGACATGGAGATAGATTCTGGCATGGATAATGGATAGACCCGGCCCCTGGGTGGCACTTTATCCGGTAGGAGTTCAATACTACAATCCCAGGGTCGACGGGAGGTAATTTACAAGCCTCTTTCTCACTGAACATGTCAGAGAAGAAATGATATTGAGGAGGAATGCCCGGAGAGATATGGGAGGAAGAAGCACCCTTGGGTGCAGACTTCTTTACCTTCGGGAGACAACGTGAATGGCAGGCCGGGCCCCAAGCAAGAACTTCCGCTTTATGCCAATTCAGAGTGGGAGAATGAAGTTTGAGCCAGGGAAGACCCAACACTAAAGGATTATGGCTTCGGGAATGACAAGGAAGGAAATGTCTTCAGTGTGCAATGCTCCAATCTGCAGAGAAAGGTTCACAGTACGTTCCTTAATAGATCCCCCAACATTATGACTGCCATCTATAGCAGTGAGGACCATGGGAGGATCCAGAGAAAGGGTAGGTACCCCTAATCTTCGGACAGTGGCGGCACTTAAAAAATTCCCTGCAGCCCTGGAATCAATAAGAGCTGGGAGAGAAAGTGTAATATCTTTGAAAAGTAGAAGAGCCTGAATAGAAAAACAGGAATGAAAGGAGATGTAGAGGAAACACCTAACCTGGCCTCTCCGGAACCGGTTAAGCTCTGTCGTTTCCCGGCCGCTTGGCACAAGTACTCAGCAGATGCCCAGGTTCTCCGCAGTATAAACATAGCCGGTTCTTGAAACGTTTCTCTCTCTCCTCCTGAGAGAGACGTGCTCTGCCTAATTGCATATGCTCTTCTACAAGAACCATAGGACTTTGAAAGCGCGGGGCCAAACGAAATCCCGAACGACTGGAAACCTCCATCTCCTGGGTACGTTCACAGAAACTAATGTCTATTTGATTATAGAGCGAAACCAAAGTGTCCAAAGAGGTAGGAAGCTGACGACCTGCTAATTCATCTTTAATTCGTTCGGACAGGCCCTGGCAGAAGGTGGCCACCAGCGCCTCGTCATTCCAACGGAGTTCAGCCGCAAGAGTGCGAAACTGGAGAGCGTACTGTCCAAGAGGGAGTGTACCCTGGCGAAGGCGGAGAAGGTCAGTAGCAGCACTGGACACCCGTCCGGGTTCATCGAAGATGCGCCGAAAGGTCTCCATGAAAGTGGCACAATTCTGTAACAAAGGATCGTTATGTTCCCACATAGGAGATGCCCAGGCTACCGCTGGTCCAGATAATAAGGATATAATATACGCCACTTTAGTTTTTTCAGTAGGAAAGTTCCCGGACTGCAGCTCAAACTGGATGGCACACTCTGGATTTAAAAATCCACGGCACGCCTTGGGGTCTCCATCAAACTTGGGAAGATTAGGAATACGAAGCTGCGAAGATGCAGGAGTAGATGCCACAGCGCCACTAGGAGGAGGAGCGGCCTGCGGAGGAGAGGGAGGAAGCGGTGGTGCACCCACCTGGGCCGAGAGGGTATTCTGGAGAGTATCTAAACGGGCGGACATACTCTGAAGGAATTGCAGCAGCTGGGTTTGGTTCTTCTCTTGCTCTTCAACCCTAGCAGCCAGGTGCTCCAGCAGATCTCTAGCAGAAGGGTTCCCAGATCCATCCATAATGGGTCAGAGCAAACTGTTATGTCTCACTGGAGACAACTACCAACTGCTATTGGCGCTGGCCTTCCCAGGGTGCGGAGTCTAACGGACCCCCTGGTCTTCTCCAAGAACCACCACAAGGCAGGATGGTTTTAGCTGCCGGAGGCCCGCAGGTCGTGGCCCCTAGGTTAGCCCACCGGCGTGGTAGAGAGATAGTAGTATGGTGAACGGTTCTGGGAACACAGTAAAAGGCCATGTCTAGCTGGATATAAAACAGCTTAACCATAACCGTAAGAAGTAGTAAGCCAGACGTACCTTGCTGTCTAGTAGAGAGGCACGAGGAGACAAACACGAGACGAGTCAGGAACTGTAGACGGTTCGGTACACAGAAGGTCAGCCAGTGCGTGTTGCCAGGGATTCAGCAGATGCAGGGTTAATCAGACAAGCCGGGTCGGTACACAGAAAGTCAGCCAGTGCGTGTTACCAGGGATTCAGCAGATGCAGGGTTAAATAGACAAGACGGGTCGGTACATAGAAATTCAGCCAGTATTCACAGGGAGAAGAGCACAGGGAAAGCACAGGGATCAGGAGCAGCCAGACACTAAGTACACTTGTTGCTCTGACACAGGAGAGTGTCAGAGTGGAGACTAAATAGTGGGGAAGTTTGATTTCCCCGCCTCTCAGGTCACATGATCAGACAGACCTAACAAATAGTAAGGAAGTTAATTCCCCGCCTCCCAGGTCATGTGATCAGACAGACAGACCTAACTATTCAGATTAGTCGTGGCCACGAGCCAGAGTCAGGATACCGGCAAAACATACAGGTATACACAGTACTGGATCAGAGGCACGCAAAAGCTAGCATGTAAACGCTATAACTGGCAACTATTGACTGACACAGGTAGCTATTTATGGTAGTAAGAACCAATGAGGAACAGCCACTGTTCAGTCTCCAGGTTATATACCAAATCATGTGATTGCACTACACAGGTTAGGACTTGAATGCTTGTTAACAGCTCCAACAAAGCAATTAATTCCTAAATGCTCAGAGAACAGTTACCTATTGTTACTGACATGAGGCCAGGTCCCCCTGCTTCCCACACATACTACGGTGTCATATCCAATATAGCAGCACCAGATGCGATAATGACCACTACCATGGTGCCCAAAGGTTTAATTTTCAGTGCCAACTATATTAAAATTTCAGACCACTGTGGTGACAGGGGGGAAGATTACCCATCCCTGAAGAGGCTACACCTACAGTCCCTGAGCAGGGGCTTGTAATGGCATTAACTGACTTCAAATGAAGGGGCAACGTAGGACAGAGTTACTACCCTAATACAATTTCTATAAGTTTTTGCAACCTTTTAAAGACCATGGTAAAAGACAAGTTTTCTGATATGAAAATTTAACTTGTAACATTCACAAAGTAACTGTTGCAACTTGTATTTTATTTGTGGCACTCTTATTTACTTTTCTCTCAAAAAGCATCATTCTGGTTTTTAAATGACTTATAATTATTTATATATTCCACAGCAATGTAAAATTGGATTTAAGGCTCATGACTTCCTGCCTAAGTGGGGCTTACAATATTTTTCTACCACATGCACAAAAATACACAAGGGCCAATTTTATTCTGAAACTAACTTACCAGGATGTCTTTGTATTTAGGGAGGAAACCCCCACAAACATGAGGAAATACACAAACTGTCCACTTTATTAGGTATTAGTAAAGGTTCAATCCAGTACTAGAAATTTGTATCTAATAAAGTGGCCACTGAGTGTATTTTCCTCACAAGAACCACAAGAGAAATTACAATTTCAATTATATAGATTTCTACTGAACTTGCTTGTATTTAGCACGAAAACCACTTATTGTGGGGATAGGTTTTGACTGTAATGTTTTGCATAACTGTCAAATATGTTTTATAGACCACCATTCTGCTCCAAGAAAAGTGTGTGTGAATCTGTGCACAAAATTTAATTCATCTGTAAAAAATATTTATTAAAAACAGCTGAAATTAAGTATGTACAATTTGAAAAAGAGAAAAAAAAGTGTTATTAATTAATTCTCAGCTTAACAGCAGGATCCAAATGCATTGAAATATCATCATGGATTGCGTTTTTAAACCAGATTAGTACTTGTATTTTCCTGAATAAAGTGAAAATCAAAATATATAAGTAAAGTCACATAAACTCTTTGCATATGATGGTTTATGGTTCAGTACTTAATTGTTCCAGAAGTACAGCAATCAAAGTGTCATTCACTGTGAATTTTCTCTTTTATGTCCGATAACTTTTTGCTTGATATCCATGGATGTCATGCTGGCATGTATTGAAATATAACATACTAATCATTTAGAGCAGTTATAGAAATAACTACTTTGCTATAACTTCAACATGGACATGTGGAGATTTTTTTGTAATTACTACTAAATGGCATAAGATTTGAATGCTATTTGACACCTACATTGCTTAATGTTAATTTGAACTGTTTCGTAAAAGAAAACTAGGTTGTTGGGGGTTTATTTTTACATAAAAGCAGAAACGAACTATAAAATGTATACTGTATATTAAATCCAGTGCCATTCTTTACCCAAGTGACAATTGAGGGAAGCTTTTTTAGCCACCCCATCTACCCACCTCCTTAGCCCTACAAAGGGACATAGTTCCGTGTTATGTTTGTTATCTCTGGATGAAAGGAGGACTTGCTGGAAACAATATAAAAATGATGTCAAAGAGGCACATTTGCCACACATCTCCAGCATAGGGAATTTGCAGCTTAAGTTGGCAGACAGGGTTAAATATTGACATAGCAAGACTCATAGGCTGAACGCCCACATATGGTATAATGAGGTAATTAGAGTAAAGGGTGGGGTTTATGGTACTTAAACCTGTACTGTGCTGCTGTGTGTGACCGATGCCATAAGAGCTGGCTGGTGGCTAGAGAGCTGGTTACTGTGATAGCATTAGGTTCACCAAGACGTGTAGGCAACTCGATAATGCTTACTGGTGTCATCCTGTGAAGACTGCATGCTGTTATTGTGATGCAAACAATAAGGCACCGTTTGATTTGAAGCAAGAAGTTGTTTGTGTATGAATCACCTAAGGGTGTCTTGGTCGCAAGGTGTCAGACGTTCTACACAATGTTGACAATATTTTAACATGAATGCTAAATAAATACATATGTTATATT